>NC_090939.1:776414418-776716085 GCF_040938575.1 Ambystoma mexicanum | reverse complement strand
TGCCGACCTTGGGCCAACATCTCAGTGTCACCATCTGTTACAGGGCTGGAGCCAGCCCCGAACATACAAACATACTTTCACAAATATATAAATAGATAAAAAAAAGAAAAGCCAGGACTTCTACACCATTGCCAGATGGCAATTCCTCACAGAGCTGAAACCCTAAATGACCACTTAAAAAAGCTGCTAAGCTTCAGATGTCCGAGTGACAGCCCCCACTCCATCAAGCAGTGGTAGCCCATTTCCATTGAAGAGGTTGAAAGGCCCTGGCTAAGGGACGGCTATTTATTTATTTATTTTTAATTTACTTGTGTGTAATCGCTTAGCAATTTTTACAAGGTAGAAGCTGATTTTTGCGCTGGTCAATGATCAATGAACTTTGGCAGGACGATAGGCCGATGGTCTATGAGACAAAAAACAGTCTTGTAACCAGAAAGTGATCAGTTCAGCAGGTTTGACGATAAGATGATTTTTTGGAAAGCAGTTTCGAATAATTTCTTTGCGGCAATGGTCCATTTGATGTTTTCTCCAGACATCAGCCTGTTCCACCAGATAGATTGTTCAGCGACTGGGAGGTCACACATAGCCGAGACAAGTACGCTGCTCTTTTCTGCCTCAGCTTTGAACAGTGCACAAGGAGGTGCCTTAAAGTTTCAGTTTGATATGACAAGGCGCACAATCTGCACTCCTTGTTATTTGTCTGCAACCTGATAGCTAGAATTTCCTGGGTAGGGAGCAGATTCAAGTGTACCCTCATGAATGTTTTTCTTAACTGTTTGTCTGGGAATTTAATGCAGTACGCCTCGGACAGCTTGGCTTTTTGATTCTCTACCCAGACGTTTAAAGTGTTTGAATGCTGACTTGCTATTTCTGTAGCAATGATCTTGTATATTGGGAGTGTGTCCGGAAGAAGTGTTTTCCTGAAAAATTGCATCGAGCAATTGCATCAAGCTTTGTTCTACTGTTGATGCCAGGGACAGCAAACCCAGGCCACGCCTTATGGTCGCTATCGAGAACGAGTTGGGCAGGCAAAGGACTGATTTCCATATGTACCCTTCAAGTTTGTGCCAAATTGAAACCGGCATGTTGAGAGTCGCGCCCATTCTCTAGGATAGGGTAGGCACTACTTTTCCTTTGTAGAATTGAATAGCTGGCACTAATGAGAATTTGCCATATCTTTTTGTCCATTGCTCTCATTTGTGCCGCGAGGTTCCTTGTTTTTTCCCATAGTGTCTCCTGCATTTTTAGCTCTTTCGCGGAATCATCAATAAGCACTCCCAGGTATTTAAAATGCGGAATGACTTTGATGCTCACATTATCCAGAAACCATTTCTGGTTACGCTTGTTCTTTGAGTGTTGTTTTTCAAATATCATTATATTTGTCTTTGATTTATTTATTTCCAAGTTGTTTATTTCCATATAGTGTGCCAGGTTGGTGAGTTGGCGCTGCAGGCTGATTTGGGTCTGGTCCAACAGGATCATATTGTCTGCGTATAGTATGCGCGACACGTTGACATTTCCCAACTTGGGCGGGAAGGACCTGATGGCTGATTCAGCTTCTTTGTAGTTACCCAAGAAAGCAACGAACAGAGCTGGTGCTAGGAGACACCCCTGCTTTACCCCTCGTTCAGATGGAATTTCTTTTGATAGTAAACCTTGGCGAGTTAGGCGGACTCTTAGTTTGGAGGTCGTATGGAGAGCCATCGCCGGATCAATTTCACTCGGGCACTTCCATCTTTTGAGCTTTGTCCAGAGGATTTTTCTGTCCACTTTGTCAAATGCCTGTGCTGGGACTGCTATTGTCACATGGATCGTCTCACTATCCAAACCTTACCTAAACTCTAGGAACATCACATCTGTCAAACTCTCAACGGTTATGTGACAGGGTCAGGAGCAAGACCCTGAAGGAGGGTGGGGTGGGGGCAATCCCTAACGCCCCCTGTGGGTGTCATGAATGGGATTACAGGTCCACCTTCCTGTCACCCATTGCCTTCCAGTGCTGTTTATGACCAGTGTTTTCTCTCTTCTGTTTCAGAACTGCAACTCAAAGAATACACCATGCAAGCAACCAAGAAAACCTGGACCAGAGTCAGAGGAATGGAAAGCTGGAAATGCTGCAACTAACATTAATTTTGAATCTTCACTGCAGCAGAGAATCCATCAGAGACTAATACAAAAACCTTTCTGGAAAAGGAAGAGGGCATTAGCTAGGCTTTTAAAGGCTTTCCCCAGTGCAACCCAGCCCCTAAGGAAAAAGCAGGTACAGGGTGGGCCAGAGTCAGGTGAGCACTGGAATTAGTGCAGTGGGACTGGATAGATGCAGAAGACACACAGTATAAAAGGGAAGCAAATGAACGGCAGAGTGCAGGGTGCAGGGGTGAAGTCATGAGGCATGAAGGTGGACAGAGAGAGAAGGGGGGATATGCAGCAGAACTGAGGGCTGGGGAGTTGCTGCCAGAGTTGGTGTGGAGTGAAGGTGAAGTACTGGTAGTAAGAGAGTGGTACGAGCTAGTGATAGTGAAGCAGTGAGTGAGAAAGTGTTTGTGAAAGTAAGGGTAGCAGTGAGTCAAGAGTGGGCGATAGAAGTAAGGTATGTGAAGGCATCATTAAGTATGATACAGACAACAGACTTAAAAATCAAGCAAAGGTATTCATTAATTTAAATGTCAGGAAGGTCAAAGGCCTAACTTGCCCTATGCTAAAGTGGGATTTCCCTACCTGAACGAAACTAAGGAGAGTCTGAGTCAAATAGTTCAACTTAAAAGTGTGTCTGTGTCCAAACCCTATCCTTGTCCTAACAACTACAATCAACCAATGTGTAGGGATATCAAAGTCAACAA
The DNA here is from genome assembly GCF_040938575.1 of Ambystoma mexicanum. Classification (NCBI taxonomy): domain Eukaryota; kingdom Metazoa; phylum Chordata; class Amphibia; order Caudata; family Ambystomatidae; genus Ambystoma; species Ambystoma mexicanum. The sequence continues at coordinate 776,713,245 of NC_090939.1, read as the reverse complement.
AAATAGTGCTCTCTGCTTTCTTTCAGCTCCCCTTTCACCAAGCACAGGAAAGTTCTGTGAAAACGCACCTTTCTTAAGTTCAAAATGTTATAGTTGAAAATCATTCAGGGTTCCTTTCCCCAAGTGTCAAATAACCCAGTTCAAAACAAAAAGGGGTCTTGAGACTCCGATCTCAAGACAACAGCTGTTGTTAGTCCATATATAGAATAAAGGCACAATAACCATATGTTAAATGACACGCCAGTCGTGAGGTTCGAATTCCAAACAGGTCTGGTTTATTAGTCAAAGTATCTCAGTCGGCCGACTGTGTCTCAACGCCTCACGGCGTGTGTTCCCAGACCCCGTGAGATGAGAGAGAAAGAGCAGCGCTAAAGCAGTCATATATATATATATATATATATAATACATCATCCTTTACAATACCATTCGGCCCACCCTTATACATGACGAACAAGCTAGGGTTCAGTAATGGACAGTTATGAAAAGTCTTCATTCAGTCTAAACATTAGTATTCTAGCAAAGGCTGCAGAGACAGTTTTCTGTTATGGGGAACACGGGGCACTGGTGCAGGGGAGGATATCATGTTCTAGCAGGGAGACAGTCCAACTAACGTTAACTAGTCACTCTGGCTCATGAGCTAAGGGTCAGACAGTTCTGAGGCAGAGAAAATACTATCCTCCGTGAAGGAGCAGCGTTAGTTGCATATAATTCACATTTAACTGCCTTTTACAACAGCGCTTGCAAGACAAACCAACACCTGGGTTACTGAATAGGCGCAGCTCTTTGCACAGCTTCAAGGCCTCAATGAGAGGAAAACAATGTATTTCTGTATGGCTCTACATTCCTGTCTACGTTAGCATTTCAGAGTTCAAGCTGTGGCCTCACACGTGTGTGGATTTGAAGCATAGAATATATTTGCAAAGTGTTACAAAAACAAAAACGGCTGGCATTTACAAAATGGACTCCAAATGGTCACATTCAGGTTTCACGGTTTGCAATGTTTGTCACATGATGCGATTTGCTTCTGGCCAACATACTATTATATCATTCGGGCTATGCATTTGCATTTTCAGTATAACAGTGTGGTCCTTTTTAGTTTTAGGGTGCCCTTCCCCAAGGCTTCAATTTCAACAATTAAACTTGTTTTAGTCTTTTCCAACAAAAAGTCTCAACAAAACTCCAGGTCAACTTGACACTTCCTCTGGCTTACTTTGCCAGCTCCTCTGCAGTGGTTTCATTAGGTTGTGGCTCAGTGTCCTCATACGTCACCATGCATGTCCAGGCGCAGTTGTTAGATGGCATGGTCCACCCATTACAGGTTGCACAACCAGGGCCCGGGACTCCTCAGCTCACACAAACAGGTTCCTTGACACGTGATCCTGTGCACATACTGACCCACACTTAGTTCCTTTCATTGGTCTTTTGGCTTGGTGGTTATTGTTATGCTTCTCTGGCTTCCCTTTGTTAGCCTTTTGACCCCGCCAACAAATGGCGCATACCCCCTGACAAGCCAATGCCTTGCCGCAATGCATTCACTCAGAGAAGTTCACTTGGTGGCTCTCTTTAGCTTTTGGTATGCTTAATTTCAAAGTTCAAGTTAAATCACGATGCAACACACATTTTGTCTTGTTTACTTTTAATTCAGTGTCCCATGTGCACTTGTTTGCTCAATTGTAAGATATCATTCAGTTCGATATTTAACATGCACTTATTTGCTGCAAAGTTAAGTTTGTTTGTTTGTTTAGAATTTATTGTGCGCACCGGACCCTGAAGTATAAGGGCGCAAAAAGTAAGAATATGTACAGCTTAGAGCATAGGTTACAGGTTACAGTTACAAGTTACAGACATTACCAGTTACAGAAATTACCAGTTACAGGTGCAAGTTTACAATACAGGTTTACAATCGTATGATGCAGATACTGTGTAGCAAACAGGCGTGAGCATTATCATGGGTTCAATTAGCAGTTGCTGTCGTTAGCCAGTTAATTACAATTTGCCTGAATTTGGAAAAGGAGTGTTCTAGCCTCGCAGTAGTGGGTAATTCGTTCCACAATTGAGCAGCTTTGACTGGGAAGCTAGCTCCGCCTATGGTGGTCAGTTTAAAGCGTGGTACTTGTAGGCGATTGGTGTAGGCAAGTCTGGTTTGTCTTGTGGGGTGTGTTCTGGTGAATCTGTCCTTAAGGTATTGGGGGGCTTTGTTGTGTAGAGATTTGTATGTGAGAGATGCCGTTTTGAGTCTAATTTTCTCGTGGGTGGAGAGCCATTTGTGTTTCCTTCTTATTACTGTAATGTGTTCTCTCCTGGGGATGTTCAGTGCCGCTCGGAGGGCCTTGTTTTGCTGTATCTGGATTTTGTTTATGATAGATTTATTGGCTCCTATGTACAGTGCGTTACAATAATCTAGTTTGGAGATGATAAGGGCTCTGGCTAAAGTTAGACAGCTGTGCTGGGAAAGGAATTGTTTTCCTGCTCTAATGAGCTTACATGTGTAGGCTGTCGAGGAAGCTAGGGAGTTTACCTGTTTGGAAAATGATAGGGTAGAATCAAGGTAGATCCCTAATGTTTTAACTTCTTTGGCAACTTGTATGCAGTTCCCATCTATGATAAAGGAAGAGTAGTTTGTGCTTAGTTTTTTGATGAGGGGTGCGGTGCCTAGGATAAGAAGCTCAGTTTTATCATCGTTCAGGCATAGGCCATGGGTTGCCATCCATGCCTGAACGATGCTGTATATTTTGTTCACCATTGCTAGATCTTTTTCGTAAACCCCTGTGAGTGGGAGGAGGATCTGGGTATCGTCAGCGTAGTTGGTATACGTGATACCCAGAAGGTCCAAATCATCAAACAGAGGCTTAGTGAATATGTTATATAGCGTTGGTGAAACGCATGATCCCTGTGGCACGCCGCAGGTAATAGGGATGGGGTCTGCAGCTGCTATAGGTGAGAAGACCCTCATGGTGCGGTCACTGAGGAAGGATTGTATCCATGCTATAGCCTCAGTGGAGAAGTGTGCTGCTGAATCTAGGTGGTTACATAGGACTTTATGGTCCACTAAATCAAAAGCGGCCGATAGGTCTAGTAGCAGGAGGAGTGCTGGTTTTCCAGAGTCTCTTACTTTGTCTATTTGGGCTTTCAGGTCAATCAATGCAGTTTCTGTGCCGTGGAGAGGGCGGAAGCCAGATTGTCGGGAGCCTAGTAGTTGGTTTTGTTCCAGGAAACTCTGGATTTGTATATATGCCACTTTATCCAGTATCTTCAGAAGGAATGGTACCGTAGTAATAGGTCTATAGTTAGTGGGTATGGTGGGGTCTAGAGTAGCCTTTTTTAAGAGTGGGAGCACCCAGGACTCTTTTAAGTTACTGGGGATAATGCCTGTGGTAAAGGAGGCATTAATTAACTTGGTGATAAATGGTGCTAGATCTCGTGCGGCATCTTTGATGAGTTGTGCTGGACATAAGTCTCCTTTGCAGTTGGACGGTTTTAGACCGAGTATTACTTTCTCTACTTCTAGTATGGAGACTTTGGAGAAGTGGAATTGCGTAGTGGGTTTGGAGTTAGGAAGTGTCTTGATAGGCGGTAATATGTTGGGTGCTAGGGTCTCACGTTTTAGTTCTATTTTCTTTTGGAGGTTTCGGACTTTGTTAGAGAGGGCTTGCTGGATTTCGGAGCACCACTTTTTATCTTTAAGACAGTTGTCTTGAGGTGTTATTGGGTTTTCCAGTTCTCTGAGTATGGCGAACAGTTCTTTAGTACTTGATTTGGCTTGTGTGATTCTGTTATTGTAGGTCTCTTGTTTAGCTAAGATGATTTCTTTTTTGTAATGAGAAGAGATTTTAGCTAGTTTCAGTTTATTTTCTGGGCTGGGGTTAATTTTCCATGTATTTTCCCATTTCCTTTTTTCTAATCTCAGATTTTTTAAGAGAGGGGTGAACCAGTTGTTCAGGTGGTTCTTTGGCTTGCTGTTTCTGAGCTTGAGTGGTGCGATGTTGTCAAGAGTTTTGTTCATGATATTGTTAAATTCTTCCACTAGGCTGTTAGGGTTAAGGTTGTCAGGTAGAGCGACCAAAGTGGGCATGATGCCGGGGAGTAGTTTGTCTAGTGTCATGTTTTTTTTATTTCTGGTAAGTGCAGGAGGTGCACATGGTTGTTGCAGTTTGGGGGTGGCAGTGTCCAAGGAGAATGAGATTAGATGGTGATCTGACCAGATTTGGGGTGAGATGGTGAGAGTGGTTATATTGCAATTGTGGTCAGCAATCCAATCAAGGGTTCTCCCTTTGATATGGGTAGGCTCAAGCACTCTTTGTGTGTAGCCCAGTTCTGTTAGGGTGTTGGAGGCTGCTGTGGCTTGTAAGTCGTTGATATCATTGAAGCCAATATTGAGGTCGCCTAGTAATATTGATTGAGTAGTATCTTTAAGGTTTTCTGATAGGATGGTAGTTAAGTCTTCTATGAAATTCTTGATTGGACCTGGAGGTCTGTATATCAAATGAATGTTAAGGGTTTGTGAGTTAGCTGTAGGTGTCTTGGTGGACATTATCTCACAAGATTCAATGGTTGGTGAGGGGGTGAGTCTCATCTGGAGTTTAGTTTTGACGATGATGGCTAGTCCTCCACCTCGAGCTCCGCACCTATCTGATCTGAGGATAGTGTAATTATTGGGCACAGCTAGGGATAGTGCTGGGCCTGATGTCTCATGTAGCCAAGTTTCTGTAATGGCTAGGAAGTCGTAATCTTCTGTCAGGATAACTTCCGATATTTCTATGGCGTGGGCGACTAAGGATCTAGCGTTTATTAAGGCTCCTTTGAGTTTAGGTGTGCGGTTAAGATGTGTAGCAGTATTTTTTGCAGCATTGGGAGTGGCAATTGTTTCTTTATTAGTTTGGTAGTTGTTGAGCTTAACGTGGTTATGGGTGAATGGTTTGCGAGTAGGTTCTTTTTTGGTTCGAGTAGTGTTAGTTTCGTATTTGATGAGCGGATCAAAGATTCTGGGTAGTCTTGCTCGTAATCTTAGGTTTCTGTCAGCTATGTTATATTGTGTAGTGGAGTGTTGTATTGTAGTTGCTATAAGAGGCGACATGGTGAGATGTTCCCATGGGGCGAGTGAGGAGGCCAGGTATACTAGGTAGGATAGTATAAGGAGCATTGTGTAATGTGTAAGCGTCCTGTGTCTGGATAGATGGCTAGAGTTTTAGTTATGGTGTAGTGCAGGCAAAGTAACTGCTAAGTCTGCTATGTTGTTATCTAGAAAATGAGGTCAGGCACATAGTGTTAAGTTGCAGTAATCATAGGGCTCGTACAGATGGCAGTGTGGTGAATATATGACCATGGGCAACACAATTGCTATAGTCTATGAGCGACCAAAGGGCACAACACAATTACTGTGGTCAATGAGCGACCAAAGGGCACAACACAGTTACTGTGGTCAATGAGCGACCAAAGGGCACAACATGATTACTGTGGTCAATGGGCGACCAGAGGGCACAACACAGTTAATGTGGTCAATGAGCGACCAAAGGGCACAACACAATTATTGTCGTCAATGAGCGACCAAAGGGTACAACATGATTACTGTGGTCTTCCACCTCGAGGGGCGAGGGCAGGAGCCCCCCCAGCCCCACAGCCCAGCAGAGGATCCTGTCGAGGAGCGAAGCGTGCATCGGACCAGGGCCTGCCTGACCCTGTCCATATAAGTGCCTGACTCGCCCATGCCGGGCGCATCGCGGCACGAAATCGAGGCTAATCCTCGATTTGACCAGGAAGAACCGCCGGCAGGCGGATCGCCGGCCAACCGAAGGCCATACTAAGGCCCTGTTTTGCCCCAGGTCCCCCACTTCCAGCATCCACCTCGAGGGGCGAGGGCAGGAGCCCCCCCAGCCCCACAGCCCAGCAGAGGATCCTGTCGAGGAGCGAAGCGTGCATCGGACCAGGGCCTGCCTGACCCTGTCCATATAAGTGCCTGACTCGCCCATGCCGGGCGCATCGCGGCACGAAATCGAGGCTAATCCTCGATTTGACCAGGAAGAACCGCCGGCAGGCGGATCGCCGGCCAACCGAAGGCCATACTAAGGCCCTGTTTTGCCCCAGGTCCCCCACTTCCAGCATCCACCTCGAGGGGCGAGGGCAGGAGCCCCCCCAGCCCCACAGCCCAGCAGAGGATCCTGTCGAGGAGCGAAGCGTGCATCGGACCAGGGCCTGCCTGACCCTGTCCATATAAGTGCCTGACTCGCCCATGCCGGGCGCATCGCGGCACGAAATCGAGGCTAATCCTCGATTTGACCAGGAAGAACCGCCGGCAGGCGGATCGCCGGCCAACCGAAGGCCATACTAAGGCCCTGTTTTGCCCAGGTCCCCCACTTCCAGCATCCACCTCGAGGGGCGAGGGCAGGAGCCCCCCCAGCCCCACAGCCCAGCAGAGGATCCTGTCGAGGAGCGAAGCGTGCATCGGACCAGGGCCTGCCTGACCCTGTCCATATAAGTGCCTGACTCGCCCATGCCGGGCGCATCGCGGCACGAAATCGAGGCTAATCCTCGATTTGACCAGGAAGAACCGCCGGCAGGCGGATCGCCGGCCAACCGAAGGCCATACTAAGGCCCTGTTTTGCCCCAGGTCCCCCACTTCCAGCATCCACCTCGAGGGGCGAGGGCAGGAGCCCCCCCAGCCCCACAGCCCAGCAGAGGATCCTGTCGAGGAGCGAAGCGTGCATCGGACCAGGGCCTGCCTGACCCTGTCCATATAAGTGCCTGACTCGCCCATGCCGGGCGCATCGCGGCACGAAATCGAGGCTAATCCTCGATTTGACCAGGAAGAACCGCCGGCAGGCGGATCGCCGGCCAACCGAAGGCCATACTAAGGCCCTGTTTTGCCCCAGGTCCCCCACTTCCAGCATCCACCTCGAGGGGCGAGGGCAGGAGCCCCCCCAGCCCCACAGCCCAGCAGAGGATCCTGTCGAGGAGCGAAGCGTGCATCGGACCAGGGCCTGCCTGACCCTGTCCATATAAGTGCCTGACTCGCCCATGCCGGGCGCATCGCGGCACGAAATCGAGGCTAATCCTCGATTTGACCAGGAAGAACCGCCGGCAGGCGGATCGCCGGCCAACCGAAGGCCATACTAAGGCCCTGTTTTGCCCCTGTTTGGCGCATGTGAGCGTAACACCCACTCTACATCCCACCATAAGATTCTGCTGTATTGAGGCCTCCTGACAGACCCACTGAAAGAGTCTAGTCTAACCGTGGGACAGCCTCCGTGATGCCGAGGAGGAAGCAGTACTTTCTAATTGCACTATCTGGACTCAACCCAATGTGAGTAAGCATAACACTTTTAGCTGCTTAGTCTACCCACGATCCGCATGTGAATGTCTACTGCCTACTGCTAGAATATACACACACCTTGGTGAATTTACTCTTGCTAACTATTTGTTACTCATGTGCATCAGCCTATTGCTACTGTTCTCGTGCAACACATCGCGCCACGCCTACTAGTGCCGCTGTAATCATGTTGTACCCTCTGGTCGCTCATTGACCACAGTAATTGCGTTGTGCCCCTGGTCGCTCATTGACGACAGTAATTGTGTTGTGCCCTTTGGTCGCTCATTGACCACAGTAATTGTGTTGTGCCCTCTGGTCGCCCATTGACCACAGTAATCATGTTGTGCCCTTTGGTCGCTCATTGACCACAGTAATTGTGTTGTGCCCTCTGGTCGCCCATTGACCAGCATTTAGTTCAGTATTCAATATGCATATATTGGCTTCAAAGTTAGATTTCCATTTAGTTTGGTATTCAATATGCATATATTGGCTTGAATGCTAGATTTCCATTTAGTTTGGTATTCAATATGCATATATTGGCTTGAATGCTAGATTTCAATTTAGTTTGGTATTCAATATGTGCCTATTAGCTTTAAAGCACGGACCGTTATTCACATATGGTCCCATAGGAGCGCCCCGGTGCGTGTACACTCTCCCGACAGTCACCAGTATGCCTCCTCAGTGGTTCCCGCAACTCCCTGCTGGCTTCTGGAGTCTGGAAACCCACCAAGTCCCGCTCACCGGCAGTATGCTTCGCTCTGCACGCCGGCTCCGTGGCTTCTTTCTGGGCGTGTGCAGCGTCCTCTCTGCCCTGGGCTTTACTTCTGCAACTCCTGCTTCTCGAACATGCAGACGGAGGCTTCTAGACCTAAACCTGGGGAAGTTACACTACCCACTCATTTTGGGTCCCACAAGTCCTTCGGGTAAATTGCTAGTTTTCCTTGTTCTGCTCCTGATCCCACCACGGCTGCCTCTGGCTGCCTCCTCATAAGGGTCTCCTGCTCCTCTGGTCTTTGCTTTCTTCCTTGTTGCTCTTGGTTCCTTTTATACACCTATAGCCCCTGGACAGGCTGTAGGTGTCCAATTAGCCCTGCCTGACCACAATCAGAGAGACATGCCTGATCCTCACAGCTCCCAGCAGGCATCTTCCTCGTCCCAGTTCCAGAGTGGTAAAAGGGTGTAGTCTTCATTGTTCCTAGATGCCTCTTCTTTGTCCCAGTTCTAGAGTGATGAGAGTGTGTGGTGTTCATTACACTCAGTCTCCTCTTCCTCGTCTCAATACTGTCAGGTGGCATATGTGGGAAAATAAAAGGTGCTGACTTACAATAACTTATAAATGTCGGGAAAGGGGATACCATGTCTCGCCCAAGGGCACCTTATTCTTTACCATCCTCCTTCTGGGTCTTCAAGGCTTGTCACTTCTCCTAATGTTATTCTGACCAGAGTGAATGGGGGTGACAATATCCCACCAAGGGTTCATCATGAAATGGAAAGGGAAAATACTGCTTCTCACCTGAGGACCCTTTCTTCCCATTCCCCAAGAGCCCTCCACACAGGTGATCCTCCCTCGCTTCTCTACCCCCAGCGTCGGGATCCAATAGCGATAGCCTTTGCCTGGCCACCTTTGTAGAGGCTCCAAGGAAAATAGATGTGAGGATGCCCTCAGGTTTCTCACATACCCTTCCCCTGTGTAAACTGCCTCCCGCTGTCATTATGACTACCCCCGGGCATCCGGACCCAGCCCAGCAGCCTTGGGAGCAGGCATCCAGACATTTATTGAGACCCCAGCAGCCCCGGCTGGGGGCTATCTGGGTTCAGTCCTGGCGGCTTAGGCACCAGGCTCATAATAGACATCAGTCCTGGCGCCATAGGCGCCAGGCTCATAGCCATTACTTACCTCCTGCAGACCATGCTGCAAATGAATCAAAGCCCACGTGAGGCCTGGATGGGACTATTTTATTACAGGGACTATTTTCTACTTGGGTGTGGTTCTGGGGAACTTCTTACCTTGGACTACTTTGCAGGCTATTTAAACCACGCCCGAACAGCAGCCCATGCTTCACTTTATTCTGCACTTCAGCAGTGTGACACTCACCGTGCCTGTAGCATCCAGTCCTCAGCCACGCCCGCCTGGAACCTGGACACCAACCTAGAAGAAAGAGAAATAAGAGCAAGAACTTACCTTTTAATCTTCATCTGTTCCCGAATTCGCAGCACTTCAGAATTGGAAAAGACACGTCGGAAATAAAAGCATCGCATCGCATCGCAAGCAGGCGCGCCGCGCCATACTTACCAGTCTGCATCTCCCCGGTTCAGTGCTGCAGCCATCACTTCATCACGGCATCCGTAGAACCTGGAAGGGACGAAGAGAACAAGGTGAGCCGGGTGCCAACAAAGACAATCAAAGCAACCATATTATACTCACCAGAGTTACTGCTCCCCTAGGCATCTTTCATCGGCGTTCCACCTCTTTAACGCCGCACCTGTGGGAGGAAAGAACACTTGTTAAAGACATTTATTTTGCTTTTATCGGACAACGCTGGGTAATACAGACTCTTACCCACACGCAACCTGCAGCACTTCAGGTGAACTCTTCTAGGATTAAGCTGCAATACAAAAGGGATAAAAACGAGTGAATAACAGACAATTGAACTCTATAGACATTATACTTACGGCTCCTTGCCATTTACCACGGAGTCCAACGCGTCTGGAACTCGCCCAAACTCTTCAAACCAGTGAACCAACTGGTATTCTACGCTCCCCTGCGCTCGGTGCAGGATGGAGAGCTCATCATTACAAACAATAAGGTGAGACAGCAAAAGGGGAATATCGGGGCGCTTAGAGGGAACAAATTAAACAAGTGTTTCCTTGTATCCACTGGGTGGCTAATTCCCCTCCCCCTGCTTTTAGGAAACTACTTTTACGAATCAAGCAGATGAAGCTAGGAAGGCCGGCCCAGTCAGCCGTCTCTGCACTACGAATAATGCTGGTGGAGACCTTAGCAGTCCAGTTCCGATCGACGCCCCCGTGGGAATCAGGTGAGCGTTACACCTGCACAAGGGACTGATCTTGTAGGGCTTTGAGGGGTTGGGTCATGTTGTAACTTGCAACAGAATGTTAGTTGGGTACAGGTCTGCGCCATGACAAATTGGAATCAAAACAAGCATATATGACCAAAAAGATTTTTTATTCTGGATTAAAAAAGAACTTAAGGTCCTTAGGTACAATCCTAGGTTGTTCTAGGTTCTGCCTAAAGTTTCCTAAGCCAACATTAGCCAAATGGTGGCATGTGCTAATGTTTCACCCCGGTGCGGGCTTTGTCAAAGCGTAGCAGTATTTATACAACAATAGAAACAAAATACCTGTTCCAAATCACAGGTAATTGTGTGTTAGTAACATTGTGTATAACATTCCATTAGTTATCAGATTATCCTGATATGGTTAATACACACTATTCGGCTGTTAGCAACCTTGGTTAATCAGAGTTTTTAGCACTTGGTAAACTTTTTCCTGCATTAGTAACATGCATTAGTATCCCAATGGGCCTCATTACGACCCAGGCGGTAAGGGGTTTACGGCAGCGTTAACAGCGCCGACCCTTACCGCCTGAGTACGAGGTCCCTTAGCGCCATGGCGCTTTTAACACCTGCTTTTAGCAGGTGTTAAAATCCATGGCGCTAAGGGACCATGGAGTTAATTACGCCACCGTAATTTACGGTGGCGTAATTAACGCCTTCCCCACTCCCATTATGCCCTATGGGGCAAAAATGGGAATGGGGAAGGGTAAATGGGGATTGGGGACTTACCGCCCCGCCAAGGTCGGAATGGGGCGGTAAGTCCGCCAACCACCATGGCGTATACGTAGTTTACACCATGGTGGTAAAGTCACGGCCCAGGCGGTAACTTACCGCCTGGGTCGTAATGAGGCCCCATGTTATTATGTTGGTACATTAGTAACTTGTTATTCCTTACAATATGTTCTGGTTTACATATACAGTGGGCCACTGCCCATCTTACAAATAATCCTTTGTGAAGAGAAATAGAGGAGGAAAGAAGAAAAGAATGAAGTGGAGTGTTAAGACGCATTTAGTTATATTAGCTGTTTAATAATAAATGGGAGTGTTGTGGTGACCAAGTAATCATTCAGATAACCAAGTTCGCATTGGTAACGGTATCCAAAGTGATCAGTCTTAGTAGATATACATAGATGTATGCCTCTTTGCCAGTGTATAATGGCTTAGGTCTAGTTACAAGGGTGGGTCCCATCGTGGTTGGCCATTCAATGTGATCAATGATGATGAGATAGCTAGTAGTGCAAGGGTAAATTAGCTGGATGGAAACCTTCAAAGGGTAGGTGCCCCACTAGTTGCATGCTGTGACTAAAAAATAAGGTTTTCCTAGTACCTGGAGAGGTCTCATGTACAGCGTAGTACAGGTTGGATCCTATGGTCACTGCGTGTGTCTTCTTGACACTGAAAAGAATTAGATCTGTGGGAACAGTTGTAATATAGTAGAGTCACAGGCTTCCATCAGCATACATATATTAAGTACTGAGTGGTAAACTACAGGCTATGGTGCAACCTAAATTTAAGGTACTTTGAATAATCCTTGCGTGAAGCTTATTCTTGAAAAAAGGTTTCAGTTGCTTGTGTATATAATCTCCTAGAGGGAGAATGGGAACAGTTACTGGAGTGGCCTGGTAATGGTGAAGGTAGTAGCTATAAAACTGACCTAGTGCACAGTGTGCCTGGTGCACTCTTACCTCATTAGGAAAGTAATTTGCTCAAAATTCGGATGGCGGTGCTCTGCTGGTGTCTGTGATTCTGATAACTTTGCCATAATTGGTGGTATGCAAGTGTATATTGTTCAATACATATCAAGAAAATAAAAATGGTTTGGGAGGCACTCCAAAATATAATTAAAATTCACTGTAAGTAAATAACCCCAATGGGTCTTGAGTACTGTGTATAGTTTAAGTATATAATGCTTCAGGTGCAGCAGGGAGAAAACTTGAGGCCACTCGAGGTTCAAAATACTGAAAAACAAAACACAAACCGACGGTTGCCTGCCGGTAACCCTGTGTTGCACTCCTAACAGGAACTAGTCCCAAGTGGTAGTTTCACCTTGCAGAAACCAAAGGCCAACAACTCCCTGCTGGGAATATTCGTTCTACAAGGATTGATCTCAACAACATTCAAAGCGGTATGCTTGGCTTTATCTAATGTTCAAATTGCAAACTGGGTACATGAGGCTCTGTCAATCTGTGAATCTACAGACAAGAATAAATCTGGCTGAGAACAGACAGATATGAGACAGATCCAATTGTCATTATATCAACACACAATCAGATTTAATTTACATCACACTGTTGCCTTAATTCAATTCGCAAATTGATTCATTCAGGTCAATTAACAATTCAATAACAAGAAACAGAAAATCAATTGAGCTGAGAAAATGCTCAAACAAATCATGTTTAGTAAAGATAACAAAAGTGGAGTAAACTGTGATTCAACAAAGGTAATAAGATAATTCATATGCAGGGTGGTCACCACATTTGTGTTTCCCTGCTTCTGAGCAGTCACATTCACTCTACTCAGAGATTTCCTAAAGACACTCCTATTAAGTAATCAGTGCCAAAGTGTTTCGGATTATTGGAAATCCATCTTCAAGGCAGGACATGTTTTAGTTTCAACAAAATTTGGTTGGAATTCCTAAAAAGTATAATAATACTCTAATTAGATATTTAGAAAGTTTAAGAGACTCAGCAGGTAAATCTCATGAATGGAGGTTCACTGACTTGCTTTTCCTGGTAAGCAGAGACGATTCATAATCACCTGTAAGGTTAAAGTGACATAACTTACAATTTGTAAGTGTTTGATCCTAGGCGCAGGGTCATACTCTAGAATGCGATTGAAGTAATTCATAGTTGCTCACCCGGTCAAAAGACACAAATGTCTCGCCGGGTGCAGTGGCAGTGTCAGGCTGTGACTCCCAATATGAGCAGCTGGAGGCAAGGAGAGAGAAGGAGTAATATTAATTACTGCACACTCAGGCCAAGAGGCTATGTGAGCCTGCAGCTTTCGTTTGAGTTGTTTGAGGTTAGTTTCATAAACAGTACTAGTTAGACATAGAGACTATTTTCACGATTCTGCAGTCGGGCCATAAAATGTCAGAACGTGCATCCATTTCTTCACAACTTACTAGAAGAGAATCGCCCTCGGTACACCAAACGAAGCAGCCCATCACTAGGACACGCTGCACAGCTCTCCCAAGCAAAGTAGGTTGGCATAGGAGCAGCGCACACGCGCTTCCCCGTGTGGGGCACCATCTTCGTGTGGGACACCGTATCTCTGGTGCAGTCATAGTCGGCTGAGTGATAAAGTATCTATTTACTATTTTACTGTGGCTCTAGTAAATTATGCACTATCTAACGGTCTTCTTGGTCCGTGAAGTGGCTGCATATAGCAGCCAAACTGATGGAACATTTATTGAGTAAAATCGCCGTGCTGCGTGTGCGCACCACGGCGACTGTTGCTAGGGACGCACACAGGCATGCGCAACGCCCTCAGCACAATGTAGTGTAGGCGGATCCCAACCCGGGTCCAAACAAATGAGTCAATAAAATGTCCAAATGGTATTGTGCGGCAATTCGATCTGCTAGAGCTAGACTAGTAGAATTGCCTAATGGTAAAGTATATTAAATTAGGCGTTTGGGCCAACAATATTCATTCATTGAGTGAGAAGCGGGGGTAGGGGCAACACGGCAGTAAAAGACTGCTTTGTGCCCCTGCCTCCCGCTAAATTTCAAATGATTGACAGACATCATCAGGGGGACAATGCTGAGGCATCCGCCCGCATCCTCCCTACTAGACTGTCATTCTAGTTCTCAACTGCGCGACGGCGACTGTTGCCAGGGACGCGCACGGGCATGCGTAACGCCCTCAGCACCATGTAGTGCAAGCGGATCCCAACCTGGGTCCAAACAAGTGAGTCGAAAATATGTCCATATAGTATTGTGCGAAAATTCGGTCTGCTAGAACTGGTAGGATTGCCTGATAGTCAATTATAATATATTTAGCGTTTGGGCCAACATTATTCATTAATTGAGAGAAAAGCGGGTGGAGGAGCAACACGGCAGTAAAAAACTGCTGCGTGCCCCTGCCTCCCTCTAAATTTCAAATGAATAACAGACATCATCAGGGGGTCAATGCTAAGGCATCCGCCCGCACCCTACCCTACTAGACTGTCATTCTAGTTATCAGCTGCTATTTAGATTTTATTCAATTTCATCAACCTCCGCTGCCCAATGCCCATTAAATTACGGGCATCGCAGTAATCAATATTTCCTATTCAAACCTCAAAGAGGAGTCAACTGTACTCCCGGCACAAGGGCCGTTCACATTCTTAGTTGATTTATAAAACTAAGTGCAAGTCACATTCCATCATCAGACATCAAGCCAATTATGTAACTAAGTTGTACAATAAATTAAAATTAAAAGCTCCCGTTGCCAAATCAGTTCACATTCTGCAGGGTCACAGCCTGAATAAGATCATTGGGTTATTTACACCGGGATCAATCGAATCCTCAAACAATAATAGGTGTATGTTAAAAGCCATTAGTCTTACACACTCTTGTTGTCAGAAGCACAATGTACCAGAAACCTACTTGTAAGCATTACACTGTTAAGAACACTGCTAAAAACGCTAGTACAGGATCCACATGGGATATATTAGAGAAAACACATTAGGTCAAATTCACAATTCATGCCCCTTGGGCTGAGACAATCCAACAGGTCAATCCAAAAGATCTCCCTCTGTAGTAGTCTCTTTTGTACATCTCCCCCTCTCGGCCCCACTTTCACTTGTTCTAGAATCATACATTTCAGTTGGGCAATTGAATGTCTTGCTTCCAGAAAGTGCATTACCACCGGTGATCTAAGGTTTTTAGTCCGAATGTTACACTTATGCTCAGTCCAGCAAAGTTTTGCCTTTCTTGTAGTGATCCCCCCATAATAATAGCCACAGGGACACTTGAGAGCGTAGAATACATATGTTGAGTCACAGGTGCATGAGTGTTTGAGTGTAATGGGTTTACCTGTATGCGGGTGCGAGTTTATATTGCCTGGTAGGATGTTACTGCAATGCTGACAGTTATGACATGGTTGAGTTCCCTTGTACTTAGTGGGTGCCCCCTGAGTCATAGACAGATCCGCTCTGACTAACCTAGTCCTAAAAGCATTGCTATTTCTATAGGCAGAAATCGGAAGATGTTGGAAGAGTGGTTGTGTCTGTGGGTCCATTTGCAACATTGGCCAGTTTCTTTGGATGTTGTTCCTGATTTTCTTGCTCTGTGCGGAATATGTGGTAACGTACATCATGGAGTCATCTTTCTTTGTGTTCTTAGGTCTGATCAAGGTGTCCCTCTCAATAGTGGCTACTTTCTCCTCAATTTGTGATAATGTGGTGGAATTTCTGACATAAGGATGCTGACTGTCTCTGGTATTCTGTGCTTTCTGAGATATTCCTGTGATAATGTAGAAACTGGCTTAGAGGGACGCTGTCAATCGTCCTCCGAGGATGAAAACCTGTTGCTAGTAAAAGGCTATTTCTATCTGAAGCTTTGGTGAAAATTCTTGTCTCTAGACTGTTTTCTTTAACGTAGATTTCAACATCCAAAAAGTTGATCAATACTTTGCTCGTCTGAGTAGTAAATTTGATCCTCGGGTGCATAGCATTCATCATGGTAAAGAATTCCTTCAATTCATCATCTGGACCTGACCAGATGCCAAAAACATCATTAATATATCTTACAAAGATGGTCAGATGACGTAACCATCTTGCGGATGTTAGTAAGTGTTCTTCTTCCAGGTGGTACATGTATGTATTTGCGTATGGCGGGGCCATGGCGGCCCCCATACTGGTCCCTGAAACTTGAAGATAAAATTTGTCTTTGAATCGAAAGAAATTATTCATCAGCACCAATTTAAGCAATGTCAGTACGAACAGCTTGTCGCCTTGACAGTTATCGCTCCTTAGAAGTAGCCATTCAACTGCTTCTAGTCCAGCCTCTTGTACGATGTTGGTGTAGAGGGAGGTCACATCCATAGTAAAAAGGGTATCCCTTGTGTTAACAAATTCAACCTCTTTCAGTTTTGTTAAAAAGTGAGTAGTATCCTTGATGTAGGTAGGGGTTTCTTGTATGCGGGGTTGTAGAATTTTATCCAAGTACTTTGCCAATGGCGCCAATAGGCTGTCAGTTGCCGCTATAATGGGCCGCCCGGGAGGATCTATTAGTCTTCTGTGAATCTTCGGGAGAATATATATCACCGGAGTAATCGGGTGAGTCTTTTCCAGGAATCTACGTGTCTTCTCGGAGATCACCTCTCTTGCTTCAGCCTCATCCAATACTTCCTTGATCAGGTCTCTAACCTGTTCGGTAGGGTTGTAGTCGATCTCCTGATAAGTTTCTCGATCCGCCAGTTGTCGTTCGATTTCTGCGATGTATTTCATTTTGTCCATCAGGACTAGGGCTCCTCCCTTGTCTGCTGGTTTGAAGATAATCTCACTATTAACGAGTAGCTTTTTAAGGGTTTGGTGTTCATTCTTCGTGAAGTTCCCTCTCTCCTTCGTTCTAAAAGAAATTTTCTTGAATTGGTCCAGGACTGTTTTTTCAAAGACCGCCAGTACATGGTTGCTATTCGGGGGATGGGATACACGTTTAGGTGTTAGTTCTAGGTACCTTGAGGGTTCCATGATGTTCTCTTCTTCCTCAAGATTATTGAAGAAAACTTTCAACTTTAATTTCCGCATCAATTTGAAAAAGTCGATCTTTTCCCTCAGTAGACTGGTGTTGTAGTGAGGTACAAATGAGAGGCCCTTATGGAGAACTTGTGATTCCATACGGGACAATTGATAAGATGAAATGTTGACGACTATGTCCTTTTCCCAGTTTGTTTCTTCCTCTCTGATTTTTTTCTTCCCTTGTCCACGTCTGGTCGGTCTTTTTCTAAAAAAGGAACGGTTCCAGGTGTAGTTTCCTCACCCCCTGGGGTAGAAGGTATAGATACTCCGGTGTCTGTAATAACTTCAAGTTCTATGCTGGAGGCTTCTGAAGAGGTGGCGTCAGTGTTCACAGTTCCAGTTCTTGGCGTGCAGGGTTGGGGAGGTCTAGTTGGACGTTGACCATAGTATTCCTGCCAGGTATATACTATGTCTAGCTTATAATCCTGGGTGTTGCATCTAAACTTGCGAACTTTCTTGGTTTCCAGTTCTTGTTTATACTTGGCTAGTTTCTCGTTGGTATCGTCTAATACTTGTTTCAGTTGGTCTGCTGTAAAACTCTTGCTCAACATATTTTTGATAGTGTCAATTTCTTCTTCAAGGGATGTCAAACTGTGAGAGAGTTCTTCGACTGCCAGCAAGATGAGGTCAAGCGAGCACTTGTTGAGGATCTGTCTCCATTTCTTTACGAAACTCGGATTCTCCTTACACAGTGTTGGCTCTAGGTTCACTCTTAACCCACGTGGAATCCTTTGTGCTTTATAGTAGTGTGCCAGTGTAGTCGCATGAAGTTTCAAATGTATCTCCCTACGTATCTTCCACTCTAACTGTTTAATTAATGCTTCAGGTTTGTCTGAACTAATCAGCTCGTCTCCCGTTGTTCTAATGAGGCTTAGAATCCTCTTTGCTTCTTCTTCGCTAAATGCTAGCGATTCAGCTCTATTGTTAGTAGTAGCATCAATTTTTGCAAAGGACATTGTCTGATATACAATGTATTGGAATCAGGGATGTTCCAGAGTAAATAGTAGGTAGTAATTAAATAGTGTGTGTGCACTCCCTGGTTGTGGCCACCGTAGTGATGAAGAAAATAAAAATGGGTTGGGAGGCACTCCAAAATATAATTAAAATTCACTGTAAGTAAATAACCCCAACGGGTCTTGAGTACTGTGTATAGTTTAAGTATATAATGCTTCAGGTGTAGCAGGGAGAAAACTTGAGGCCACTCGAGGTTCAAAATACTGAAAAACAAAACACAAACCGACGGTTGCCAGCCGGTAACCCTGTGCTGCACTCCTAACGGGAACTAGTCCGAAGTGGTAGTTTCACCTTGCAGAAACCAAAGGCCAAAAACTCCCTACTGGGAGTATTCGTTCCACAAGGGTTGATCTCAACAACATTCAAAGCGGTATGCTTGGCTTTATCTAATGTTCAAATTGCAAACTGGGTACATGAGGCTCTGTCAATCTGTGAATCTACAGACAAGAATAAATCTGGCTGAGAACAGACAGATATGAGACAGATCCAATTGTCATTATATCAACACATAATCAGATTTAATTTACATCACACTGTTGCCTTAATTCAATTTGCAAATTGATTAATTCAGGTCAATTAACAATTCAATAACAAGAAACAGAAAATCAATTGAGCTGAGAAAATGCTCAAACAAATCATGTTTAGTAAAGATAACAAAAGTGGAGTAAACTTTGATTCAACAAAG
The DNA here is from genome assembly GCF_040938575.1 of Ambystoma mexicanum. Classification (NCBI taxonomy): domain Eukaryota; kingdom Metazoa; phylum Chordata; class Amphibia; order Caudata; family Ambystomatidae; genus Ambystoma; species Ambystoma mexicanum. The sequence continues at coordinate 776,694,442 of NC_090939.1, read as the reverse complement.
CTAATAAGATAATTCATATGCAGGGTGGTCACCACATTTGTGTTTCCCTGCTTCTGAGCAGTCACATTCACTCTACTCAGAGATTTCCTGAAGACACGCCTATTAAGTAATCAGTGCCAACGCGTTTCGGATTATTGGAAATCCATCTTCAGGGCAGGACGTGCTTTAGTTTCAACAAAATTTGGTTAGAATTCCTACAAAGTATAAGAATTCTCTAATTAGATATTTAGAAAGTTTAAGAGACTCAGCAGGTAACTCTCATGAATGGAGGTACGCTGACCTGCTTTTCCTGGTAAGCAGAGACAATTCATAATCACCTGTAAGGTTAAAGTGACATAACTTACAATTTGTAAGTGTTTGATCCTAGGCGCAGTGTCATACTCTAGAATGCTATTGAAGTAATTCATAGTTACTCACCCGGTCAAAAGACCCAAATGTCTCGCCGGGTGCAGTGGCAGTGTCAGGCTGTGATTCCCAATATGGGAAACTGGGGGCAAGGAGAGAGAAGGGGTAATAGTAATTACTGCGCACTCGGGCCAAGAGGCTATGTGAGTCTGCAGCTTTCGTTTGAGTTGTTTGAGGTTAGTTTCATAAACAGTACTAGTTACACATAGAGACTATTTTCACGATTCTGCAGTCGGGCTCATAAAATGTCGGAACGTGCATCCATTTCTTCACATCTTACAAGAAGAGAATCACCCTCGGTGCACCATACGAAGCAGCCCATCACTAGGACGCGCTGCACTGCTCTCCCAAGCAAAGTAGGTTGCCATGGGAGCGGTGCGCACGCGCGTCCCCGTGTGGGGCGCCATCTTCGTGTGGTACACCGTATCTCTGGTGCAGTCATAGTCGGCTGAGTGATAAAGTATCCATTTACTATTTTACTGTGGCACTAGTAAATTATGCACTATCTTACGGTCTTGTTGGTCCGTGAAGCGGCTGTATGTAGCGGCCAAACTGATGGAACATTTATTGAGTAAAATCGCTGTGCTGCGCGTGCGCACCACGGCGACTGTTGCTAGGGACGCGCACGGGCATGCGCAACGCCCTCACTACAATGTAGTGTAGGCGAATCCCAACCCGGGTCCAAACAAATGAGTCAATAAAATGTCCAAATGGTATTGTGCGGCAATTCGGTCTCCTAGAGCTAGACTAGTAGAATTGCCTAATGGTAAAGTATATTAAATTAGCCGTTTCGGACAACATTATTCATTCGTTGAGTGAGAAGCAGGGGGAGGGGCAACACGGCAGTAAAAAACTGCTTCGTGCCCCTGCCTCCCGCTAAATTTCAAATGATTGACAGACATCATCAGGGGGACAATGCTGAGGCATCCGCCCGCATCCTCCCTACTAGACTGTCATTCTAGTTCTCAACTGCACCACAGCGACTGTTGCTAGGGATGCGCACGGGCATGCGTAACGCCCTCAGCACCATGTAGTGCAAGCGGATCCCAACCTGGGTCCAAACAAGTGAGTCGAAAAGATGTCCATATTGTGCGACAATTCGGTCTGCTAGAACTGGTAGGATTGCCTGATAGTCAATTATAATATATTCAGCATTTGTGCCAACATTATTCATTCATTGAGAGAAAAGCAGGTGGAGGAGCAACACGGCAGTAAAAAACTGCTGCGTGCCCCTGCCTCCCTCTAAATTTCAAATGAATAACATACATCATCAGGGGGTCAATGCTAAGGCATCCGCCCTCGCCCTACCCTACTACACTGTCATTCTAGTTATCATCTGCTATTTAGATTTTATTCAATTTCATCAACCTCCACTGCCCAATGCCCATTAAATTACGGGCATCGCAGTAATCAATATTTCCTATTCAAACCTCAAAGAGGAGTCAACTGTACTCCTGGCACAAGGGCCGTTCACATTCTTAGTTGATTTATAAAACTAAGTGCAAGTCACATTCCATCATCAGACATCAAGCCAATTATGTAACTAAGTTGTACAATAAATTAAAATTAAAAGCTCTCGGTGCCAAATCAGTTCACATTCTGCAGGGTCACAGCCTGAATAAAATCACTGGGTTATTTACACCGGGGTCAATCGAATCCTCAAACAATAACAAGTGTATGTTAAAAGCCAATAGTCTTACACATTCTTGTTGTCAGAAGCATAATGTACCAGAAACCTACTTGTAAGCATTACACTGTTAAGAACACTGCTAAAAACACTAGTACAGGATCCACATGGAATATATTAGAAAAAACACATTAGGTCAAATTCACAATTCATGCCCCTTGGGCTGAGACAATCCAACAGGTCAATCCAAAAAATCTCCCTCTGTAGTAGTCTCTTTTGTACATCTCCCCCTCTTGGCCCCACTTTCACTTGTTCTAGAATCATACATTTCAGTTGGGCAATTGAATGTCTTGATTCCAGAAAGTGCATTACCACCGGTGATCTAGGGTTTTTAGTCTGAATGTTGCACTTATGCTCAGTTCAGCGAAGTTTTGCCTTTCTTGTAGTGATCCCCACGTAATAATAGCCACAGGGACACTTGAGAGCATAGACTACATTTGTTGAGTCACACTTACCACATATACCGCGGAATATGTGGTAAGTACACCATGGAGTCATCTTTCTTTGTGTTCTTAGGTCTGAGCAAGGTGTCCCTCTCAATAGTAGCTACTTTCTCCTCAATTTGTGATAATGTGGTGGAATTATACCCTCTCCCTCTGAATTTCTGACGTAAGGATGCTGATTGTCTCTGGTATTCTGTGCTTTCTGAGTTATTCCTACGATAACGTAGAAACTGACTTAGAGGGACGCTGTCAATCGTCCTCCGAGGATGAAAACTTGTTGCTAGTAAAAGGCTATTTCTATTTGTAGCTTTGGTGAAAATTCTTGTCTCTAGATGGTTTTCTTTCACGTAGATTTCAACATCCAAAAAGTTGATCACTGCTTTGCTCGTCTGAGTAGTAAATGTGATCCTCGGGTGCATAGCATTCATCATGGTAAAGAATTCCTTCAATTCATCATCTGGACCTGACCAGATGCCAAAAACATCATCAATATATCTTACAAAGATGGTTAGATGACGTAACCATCTTGCGGATGTTAGTATGTGTTCTTCTTCCAGGTGGTACATGTATGTATTTGCGTATGCCGGGGCCATGGCGGCCCCCATACTGGTCCCTGAAACTTGAAGATAAAATTTGTCTTTGAATCGAAAGAAATTATTCATCAGCACCAATTTAAGCAATGTCAGCACGAACAGCTTGTCGCCTTGACAGTTATCGCTCCTTAGAAGTAGCCATTCAACTGCTTCTAGTCCAGCCCCGTGTACGATGTTGGTGTAGAGGAAGGTCAAATCTATAGTAAAAAGGGTATCCCTTGTGTTAACAAATTCAACCTCTTTCAGTCTTGTTAAAAAGTGAGTAGTATCCTTGATGTAGTAAGGGTTTCTTGTATGATGGGTTGTAGAATTTTATCCAAGTACTTTGCCAATGGCTCCAATAGGCTGTCAGTTGCAGCTATAATGGGCCGCCCGGGAGGATCTATTAGTCTTTTGTGAATCTTCGGGAGAATATATATCACCAGAGTAATCGGGCGTGTCTTTTCCACGAATCTACATGTCTTCTCGGAGATCACCCCTCTTGCTTCAGCCTCATCCAATACTTCCAACAATTCAATGCATATCAACACATATTACAATTAGAACATTTGTAGAATCCAGCTATCGGGTTACCTGTTATAATGCTTGTCTGCCCCCGTCTTTTGTTAGCTATGAAGCTGGGGCTGAGTTTCATTCCCAGTGTGGGTGCCTTGGTATTGACAGCGTTGGGCCTTTCAGTGATGAGATGTCTTTTAGATCAGGATCCAGCCTCAGTATGTGCCAGTTGCTCTGGAAGATTTTCCTAATGGTATGGTTGTCATTGTAGTACTGGGTTATCAGTATGACTGGATTGAGCTTAGGTTAATTTGTCCTGTCTCTTGGTTTCAATAGTTCTATTCTGTTTCTGGATGTGACTGTTTCTCTGGCCTTTTTGATAATCTTATTAGAGTATCCTCTGACTAGGAACCTATTCTCAATAAGTTCACAGTTCATTGTCTCTGTACTGCAGTTTCTTCTTGCTCTTGTGAATTCGCCAATAGGTATATAGGCAATAGTGCTTCTGAGGTGTGAGCTATCAGCGTGCAAAGTCGCATTTGCCTCAGTTTTCTTCCTATAAGTTCTGGTCTGTATTTCCCCTTCTTCAGTGTAAATGCATAAGTCTAGGTAAATGATTTTTTCTCTACTAAAGGGAAGCTTAATCAAAAGCAATTCTCATTTAGGTATTCACAGTAGTGGTCAAAGTGGTCAGCATGACTATTCCATATAATCAAGACATCATCTATATACCCAAGCCATTTAATCACATTCTTGGATAGGGTTGGATGTGTCGTAGAATATTTGTGTTCAAATTCCCCAAAAAATAAGTTTGCCATAGATGTTGCAAAACATGTTCCCATTGCAATTCCCTTTGTTTGCTGATATAGCTTGTCATAATATAAAAAAACATTTTGAAAGGTGTAATCAATATTATTAAGTGCCAGAGTATGATCAGTAGACGTGTACAAAGCCTTTACGTCCATGGTTGCTAGCATATTAACTATCCTTCCACTCTATTGTAATTTTCTAAAATATGCATAGTATGTCATGTGTGAGAATCCAGTTTGTACACTTAAGACCTCAGAATAGTGTCTATAAATGTAGACATGTTTTTCAGAGATCCATCCATTCCCGCTCACTATCGGTTTTACTGTGCATAGTCTTTGTGAATTTTAGGGAGGAAGCATATAGGATTTTAGGTCTGTCTGTGCACAGAAAAGATCTAGCGTCGTCATTCAGCTTTTGTTTGTTTTGTCATTTTATTATCAAGTCATTCATTTCCTTGATTATGTCAGTAATGTACTCTTTATTGATCACCTTGTAGCATCCCAAGGTGCTCAGGTGTTCAGCTCCCATCTTGATGTAGTCTATTTTATTCAGTATAACAATTCTACCCCCTTTGTCAGCTTCTTTAATAATAATGTCCTGGTATGAGGCTTTGTTTTTTAAGGCTAGCTGTTTCCTGATGTCTAGCTTTTTGAAACGTTGGTATTCATCTTGGTATGCAGCATCCATCTTTTATTCTATATCCATGGTTACTGCTTTATAAAATACATCGATGCAGTTGTCCTGCGGAATCACCAGGATACCTTTCGTTTTAGGTTTCATATTGCCCTCAACCGGTGTATTGGTGTGAATGCCTAAATGGTCAATAAGATCTCCATGTGGGATCTCTATGTTTTCCTCAATGGAAAGAAGTGTCTGGGTGTCCAGAATATTCCTGATGGTCAGGGGGGCTAATGATGGGGGCTGTCCTTTCTTCCTTTAGGATGGGATCCATCTTCTGAAAGAATTTCTTCAATTTCAGGTTACTGATGAACTTAAAAGGTGTCTATTTGTAGATTAGTGTAATCAGCTCTTATGTGTGGTGCAAAAGATAATCCTTTGTTTAGTACTTTGATCTCTATCTCTTCTAGGGACCGGCCAGACAGATTGAGAACCAGATTTGCCTCCTTCCTGATTGGTCTCTCCTGTATTCCCAGTGGGTTCGCCTTCCTACTCTGTTCCCTGCGTCTCCTGTTCCCTCCTCTTCTCCCGCCCCCACTACCTCCTTGTATGGGCCTCGTGGTTGAAGCACCTGGGTTTGGGTATTATAAAGCTTGCTTCTGGTTTAATAATTTGTTTCCACGTGGGGTACCTTTTTATTTGTTCTAAAAAACTTTTTTCTGTGGTCAGTGTGAGAAACCAAAGGGTGTCTCACCTTCTAGTCCCTGGGAATCTCTCTCCCAGGTGGCTAGGGCATGGCCATCGCCTTTGGATCCAGACCCTGGTTATAGACCAGTGCGGGAGGATCACCTGGGTGAGGGGTCTTTGAGGAGTAGGGGTGAGATAACCGATGGTGATACGTGGTATTCCCCCCTTTCCCGCACCCATGGCCCATCCTATTTTATAGGATTCTTCAATGTTACAACCCCTGCCCCCTTCTGCACAAACACTGGGCCGAGGAAGAGGGCGACAGAGTAAAGAGACTAACCCTTACATATCTCACTGGGCATGTCCCACTAATCAAGTCAGGCAAAGTCAGGCACTTGACTTTAATCACATACATCTGATACCCATTAGCTCTCGCCCTACGGATAAAAGGCGGAACATAGACACACACTCCGAGCAAGGTGGAACACAAGAAGGAGCAGAACTTCCGGGGCTAAGGCGAACCTACTGGAGCAGAGCGACCAACAGAGGGACGAGAACAAATAGTAGAGAAACCCAGGAGATCCCTGCAGGAGGTTGTTGCCTCCGAAGAGCCATGAAAGATACACAGAGATGATCAAATCCCAGACAAGAAGACTGCATCGTGTTTCAAGGGCGCCAGCAATCCTCCCGAGTGAACGACAGAGTTGGGGAGGCGAGGCCAAGATAGTGGTATTAACATTGATTCGTGAATTAAAACCGCAAAGAGAAGAAAGGAATGCACACAGCAGTGATTTGGCGAGCGACATGAAAGGCCGGTGTGTGTTAAGAAAAGGTTGAAGTTACAACAGTATATCTAACAGTTGAAGGCTGCATGCGTATGGATAAGACGCGAAGGAAGGTAGACCTCTGCTGAACTTTAAATTACTGATAACTGTGAAACCAGTGATACAGAGTAGCGGAGCGGTCCAGCTCAAGGAAGTAGCCCACTCGAAAGTCTCTGTGAAAGGTGAAAGGTTTTGTTATAAAGCAACACAGTGAATGAACTCTAAAATGCGTAATGATGAAGATTAACCCCGGCAAAAGGGGAAGTGAAAAGGTGAATGTTAAAATGCGTGCTAATGATACTGAACTACCCCGACCAAGAGACACTGAGGCAAATAACATAAGAGCCTGAGCTGAAGGGAAAGTCGAAGTGGTCCTGCTGAGGTGTATAGTAAAAACCTTGCACATTTTGAAAGTCTTTGACATCAGGAAAAGGCCTGAGCCCGACTGAGGGAGACCTGCTTGAACTTTTGTTGAATTGTGAAAGAACTTTTGAAAGCTGGAATTAGAAACTTTAACGTGAAAGGCCAGACAGGCCTTGATTCACGTTTTGGACTGCCTTTGTTTTGAGAACCTGAGCCAGAGTTTGTGATCCTGTCTATGGGGGCCACCTTACTCCATGCTGTCCAACGTGGGGAGGAGAGCCGAATGAGCCATTTTGATTCTTTATGTTATAACACTGATTTTCCTTTGCATACACATTCCCCTTTATACACATTTAGTATAAGAGAAAGGGCAGGCATTAGGTTTTGTTAGTATAGGCCATTTTGATTTGACAGAGACTGACTAAGACTGTGTTTCCTCCATTAATTGATGGTAGAGACTACTCACATCCTAGCTATAGGGCGGAGCAGGAGTTTTTCCAAACCCCGGAAATTGAATAAAGGTTTTGAAATTGTACCTCTTGTGTCAGTGTCATACTTGTGATACCATCATTCCCGTACATCAGGTTATCCGCTTGGATGGCTGTCAGGCTTTCTCCCCACCACTGTCAGCATCAGAGCTATTGGGTGATACACCTGGTGTGCTGGTTCTTGAGGATGTTCTGCCCTTATCATCACATTTCTGTTGGAACGTGTATAAGTATACCCTGCCCCCCCCCATCTGGTGATTTGTAACCACTTGGCATTCACTGCAGTCTGGAGTTCTGGCATAAATATTGATGTACTTATAAATGCATTGTCGTCTTTCCAAATAGTGTATGCTCATCTGGAATGCTGTCATAAGCTTTTATTGATTTTGCTGAGAAATAGTTCTCTCGTTTCAGCCAAAGAAGGGTTAGTGACCTTTTCTTTGTCTGATGTACATCCATTTCTGGAAAGCTTTCAATCTGAAGATCACTTTGGGGAATTACCAACACAGGAACATGTATGATTACTATAGAGCATATATCTCCACAATTCTTCGGCAGTTGCATATAAGGTTTAGATCCACAGGCCCAATAGTGGTCCATCAGCACAGCACTTCCTCCAGTCATTCCTGGAACATCAATTATCTGTTTACAGTCTTTATTTTCTCCAATTGTAATCAGTACTCTATTTCGGAAACATATAGTGGCATTCTTTATTGGTAGTATGGATACAGGCCCTGCTTCATTCTTCACCCATCTTAGTAGTTTAGAATACTTAGCCCATGACCTTAGGCATATGTCATTTACTATTTGCACTATGCTTAATGGTTCCTTCTTCAGTAAGTGTGCGGTGCAAGATAACATTCCTTCTTCTCCTCCGCTACTGGTGACACCTCGTCCATATACCAATAGCTGAGGTCCCTCCCAGCATTTTGGTACTCTAGGTTTTTCCTGTATATCTGAACATACCAGCCTCTTCATTACAACAATCTTTAGGTGCTCCCCAGTTAGGGATGAATATATAAGTATCTGGCTAGTCCAGTCTATCTCCTTTTCATCTTTTGTGTTTTCACATAAGCATCTTCATATGAAAATTATCTTCTTGATCGCCATCGTAGGGCTGCCCATCTTCCTCCAAACTGTCCTCTGGTTGTGCACACTGCTAGATAGCTGAGACACATCACATCATGTAAAGCTATTTTGCATGCAATAAATGTTCTGGCTGTGCTCATGGCATAAAGGATGAACACACGTAGCAGCTTTCCTCTGATGTTCTCCTCCCAACCTCCTTCATGTGTTGATACCACATATTATTCTTTAAATGGGCAGAATTATCAAGATATGAGTTTATATCCTCATTATCTTCTGCAGCATCTCTCTGTGCTCTGACAATTTAATGGGAAAAAATAGGGAAACTATTGCTTGTACCTTCACTAGGGATAATCATAGAAACATCATCACTTAACATTTCATCTGCATTATTAAAAATCAATTGTTGAAAAGCTATAATGATGAGGAGGAAAAGGCAAATCATTGTACAGAATGATAATATAAGCACCACTGGCATGATACCTCTTGTACTCTGAAACATTCTCATTCTCCCTTTCTTGCAAAATGTATTTAGTTCACTTTTATCAAATTCTTCCCCTTTTTACAACAAACATTGCAAAATGTAACCGCATCCACGTCTTGTCTTACTAAGGCTCGGTAAGACTGGAGAATATAAGTGAAAGAAGCATGCAAAAATGTACGGAATGTTACAGTTATAGGCAACATGAAGTGATATATATGTATATACATTGTCACTTTGTTTCTGCCAGGATTGGGGATGCCGCTCACCTGTGTCTTTCCTTGAGGGGTCTTGCTCTGGGTAGATCTCTTGCAAGTCTTGTGCTTAGTCCGTAGGTCGTAGAGATAAGGGTGAGACTCTCCAGACATCAGGCTGCCTGACTCGATAGTTCCCAGGCCATTTGACCTCTGGAGCAGAAAGCCAAGATTATTTCCCAGGAGAAAAAACCTTCCCCCAACGGGGAAGGAAAAACACCTGTGCAGTTCAGTGAAGTGCTCAGAAGTTCAGAGACCGATGGATAACCAAGAAGACCACTTAAAAATAGCCAAATTCCAGGAGCAAGGCAAGAAAATTTAAAAAGGAAAAATGCAGCTCAAAGGAAAAACTAGCAGCAAGGAAGACGAGAGGATCCAGGAAGAAACAAGACAAGGACAAAAACAAGGGAAGGCAAGAAAGGAATATAAGAACTCAGAAGGACTGGGGAATGGAGCAACGAAGGAGAGCGATGAGCAGGGAAAAATAATTGCCTGTGTTGAGATGCGCAGAGACTCGAAGGTCGCAGCATCTGTTAAACCCAACAGCCGGAAAAAGTAAAGGCAGCATATGACGGTGACCCAAACACTAGACCACAGCAAGTTCTTCTGAAGGAAATAGAGAGGACCATCTTGGAGGAAAAAATTGAGCCCGCGAATCGCGGAGAGTGCCGCCAGGCTGACCAAAAAGACCAGGCTCTGCAATTCGTGACAGCACGCCCCCTCCGAAAACTCGTCCCCCCTGGTTTAGCAGGATGCAGACAATGGAATTTTCTGAACAAAGCAGGGGTATGAATAAAAGAGACAGGGTCCCATGAATGTTCAGACAGTGGGTATCCTTTCCATTCCTCAAGGTATTGTAGGCACCCGCTGCGATATCAGGAGTCGCAAATTCGAGGGACTCCAAATTCAAGCTGTTGGGCAGCAGTGAGCATAGAAGAAGGTATGCAGGCTGTAGAAGGAGATACAACATAGGTTTTTTAAAAGGGACATATGAAAAACAGGGTGTATTCTTCTCCAGGGAGCTGGCAGATCAAGGCAAAAAGCCACAGGATTGATCTGTTTTACAATCACAAAGGGACCAAAAAAAGTAGAGAGGGCTTAGTAGGGCGAAGATGTCTAGGCAGGTACCTAGCTGAGAGTCAGACCTTGTCACCCACTGCTTACAGGGGACTGGATTTGCGTTATTTGTCCTCATAATGCTTGGTAGCTTCTCTTGCCTTTTCAAGATGTTCTGTGGCCTGTTTGTGCACCTGTGTAAGGTCAGCTACCTAGGTGTTGACTGAATGTACATCACAGGACTCAGGTCTGACCTACAATTGTAGGGTAAAAATCATAGGAACAAAAAAAGGTCTACTCTTCAAGAAGCGTGGTTGGTGTTATAATAAGCAAATTATGAAATGGGTATTAAGGTAGCCCAGTCTGCATCTACTTGCGAAGAAAAACATATGAGTAATTGCTCTAAGGTTTGGTTGACCGTCTCAGTTATTCCATTACTCTGAGGATGGTAACCTGAGGATAGTGATCTTTTAATCCGTAAGGGCTTACACAACTGAGACCAAATTCTGGATATATATTGACTACCTCGATCAGATATGATGATTGACGGTAGCCCATGTAAGCAAAAGATGTCCTGAAAAAAGATGGCTGCCATTGGTAATTTAGGCAAGGGACTGAAATGAGCCATTCTTGAAAAAGTGTCAATGGTTACCATTATGGTTGCACAACCCTTGGAGGGAGGGAGATTACCAATAAAGTTGGTGGCTATGATTTGCCATGGTCTTGTGGGCAACGATGTTTAATTCAACAATCCTACTAGTTTGTCTTTAGGGATTTTGTTCTGAGCGCAAACCAAGCATGAACGGACATGTTCGTTTACTAATTGTATCATTCTAGGCCATCAAAAGTGTGTTTGTTGATTCTGCAGTGTAGCAGTAATACCCCGGTGACCCGCAGATGCAAGGTAATGACACAATTGTACAGCAGTGGCTTGAGTATCATTTGAGGGTAGATACAGTAGTCCATGCCTGAAGAGTAAACATTATTTTTGTGGAGTCCCCAAAGGTTATGATTTGAGGTATCTAGACATTCTTGAGAATGAAGGGTTTCCTGTCATAGCTAGTCTAAGAATCTATCCACATGGCACAAAAGAATCTTTCTTTGTAGAACAGGTGGAAAGGTGCTCAGAAATATAGCAATGTGATTGGGTCACCTGGATAAGTCATTTGCAAGGGTATTCTGTGACCCCGGAAGATAAGTCACGTTGAAGTGATATTGAGCAAATAAATATGCCCAATGAGTCTGTTGACTATTGCGACATTCCATGGACTGCAATCCTTGTAGATTTCCACGGTCTGTCCTGATTTGAACTGGGTGAAAGGCTCTGAATAAGAGGTGTCACCAATCAAGGAAAGCCTGCCTCATGGCTAGCAATTCCTTTTCCAGGATGGAGTAATGCCTTTCACTGTCTGATAAGATATTGGACAGGTACGCTACGGGGTGTTCTACTCCATTCCCTGTGCTGTATCAACACTGCTCCAATGGCCGCTTCTGAGGCATCGGTCTCAACAATAAAAGGTTTAGTGGTGTCAGGCTGAGAAAGAATTGGTGAATCCGTATATAACTTTTGCAGATGGCAAAAAGCTGTATTCTGTTTGTTTGACCCAGAAGTGTCTGGGTGTCCAGGATATTACTGATGGTCAGGGGACTAATGTTGGAGGCTGTCCTTTCCTCCCCTATGATGGGGTCCATATTCTGAAAGAATTTCTTCAATTTCAGTTTGCGGATAAACTTAAAGGTGTCTATTTGTAGATTAGTGTAATCAGCTCTTATGTGGGGGTGCAACAGATAATCCTTTGTTTAGTACTTTGATCTCTATCTCTTCTAGTGACCTGTCAGACAGAATGAGAACCAGATTTAGCTCCTTCCTGATTGGTCTCTCCTGTATTCCAAGCGGGTTCGCATACCTACTATGTTCCCTGCATCTCCTTTTTCCTCCTCTTCTCCCCCCCCTGTATGGGCCTCGTGGTTGAAGTACCTGGGTCTGCGGGACCATAAACCTTGCTTCTGGTTTAATCATTTGTTTCCACGATGGTACCTTTTTATTTGTTATGAAAAAACCTTTTTTAGCTGTGGTCAGTATAAAAAACCAAAGGGTGCCTCACCTACTAGTCCCTGGGATTCTCTCTCTCAGGTGGCCAGGACACGGCCATCGCCTTTGGATCCAGACCCTGGGGGTGGACCAGTACGGGAGGATCACCTGGGTGAGGGGTCTTCAGGCAGTGGGGCTGAGACGACCGATGGTGACATTTTTGTATTCCCCCCTTTCCCGTACCCATGACCCATCCAACTTTATAGGATTCTCCAATGTTCCAACTCCCTCCCCGCTTCTGCACAAACACTGGGCTGAGGAAGAGGGCGACTGAGAGTAAAGAGGCTAACCCTTACATATCTCTTTGAGCACGTCCTGCTAATCGGGTCAGGCAAAGCCAGGCACTTGAGTTTAATCAAATACATCTGATACCCATTAGCTCTCCCCACACTGTCATGATTCACCGTTTCCGCCCTTTCTGGACTTTATGGTCCATCAAGCACCGCAATGTCGTATCCGCTATTCTACCAACATGGCCGACACCATTGAGAAGCCCGCTGTCTAGTGTTTCCGCAAGCCTGCCACTTCCTAGAAAACAGACACGCCCCCGCGGCTCTGCGCGTCTGAACGCTACCTTCCGAGTATCCGGCAAGTGTGTACCTAACTTTTCCCTCTACTGCTGTGCTACTCCCTTTCTAGTTAGCGGGTTCCTAATAACCCGTCCTGGTATCATTTGTGCCGCTCCCCGTGCTTCCGCCTGAGGACACGTTCTTCCCTCTTCCCTCATTCCGTACTTGCATTCTGCCTTCTGCACTGTGCGAGTACCTTGACTCCTCCCTGGTTCGTAGACCCATCCCAGACTTAAAACCATTACTCACCTGATCTTCCTGGAATACTGAACGTTTACCATCTCTCTGAGGCTGGTGTCCTGTCTACACACTGGAGACAGAGGATACCCGTCCATACCTGTACAACTCCCAAACGACCAGAAAGAAAGAAAGACCCCAGAGAAAAAAGACTTCAAAGGACAAGCAGGTGAGACAAGAGGCAGAGTGTGACACACACAGATAAAAGGCGGAACATAGAGGCACACACTGAGCAAGGTGGAACACGAGAAGGAGAAGAACCTCTGGGGCAAAGGTGCACCTACTGAAGCAGAGGCACCGACAGAGGGATGAGAGTAAAGGGTAGAGAAACCCAGGATATCCCTGCAGGTGGTTAGTGCCGCAGAACAGCCATGAAAGATAAGCTGAGAAGGTTAAATCTGTAAGTAAGGCATGGTATTAAGAATAGACAGACACAAGTGATCACAGTTCAAGGGTCTTTATCAAACTGTATAGGTATGTTGGAAAAATGACTAATCTAAACCTAAATCTAAGATGGGAGCAAGCTACGACCATCAAAAATAATTAGGCAGTCCTAGTGGCGTTGTGTCAAATAAAAGGGCCTATAATTTAAAAAAACATTGCCAATCCTTACGGTAAATGCAAAAAGAATATGGGATAGGGTTTCACAAGAAAGAAAAAGTGTTCACAAATGATAAGTCAGGATGTGTTAGCCGGGGGTTCTCCCTTCCCCATGTTTTAAGCATGGGACAAGGTGTGACTCCTGAGCACAGCACTCTCTCAAGTTTTCCCAGCACAAGACGACAGTTCTGCTTCATCTATCAGCACCTTCGGTGGTTAAATCTCTTTTCTACAAAAAGTCTCTTGCCTCTGAGCACCTGATGGGTTCCAAAAAATAACAAACAAAAAGTTCCTTTTGGATTTCAGTTGAGGTGATGATTCTTCACCCCAGGGTCCCCCTCTTACGGGCGCAGACCCCTCTTGAATATCAGCCTCCCTCCCGTTATGTTAACTCTGGCTTTTATTCCAAATAACTTCTCGGTTGCATTCACAAATTCTAATTTATTTTGAAACAGTTCACCATGGACATCCCTCTGCCGGGTTCACTTTTGTCGACACACTGTTTCTTGGGTCTTTATACTTCGCCCCTCTTTATTGACATCCCTCCGCCAGGTTCACCCTTGCCATTTCACAATTCCCTTTACTTTCTTCTGATGCAGGATTCACTTCCCTTGCATTCTCAATTTTCGGTCAAAGACTTTCAACTGTACAGGGATTTTGCAAGACCCCTGTATGACCACTTTCACCTAACTTTGCGGCTCCCCTTGCACCTTCTGGTATCAGTAGTTTCTTTCAAACACGGGATCAACCAGAGTCTCTCTCGTCAGCACCCATGTGGTGCCAGACCTCTTTGCAGCTGGTCTTCCCTAAAGAATGTACAGTTCTTTGAACTTTCATCAATGTGCCACTCTGAGATTTTCATTCAACACAGTTTGGTTTCTTTATCGGTTCCCCTTCAACTCACCAGCTGTGATGAACTGCTTGGCTTTTCACTCTATCTGGAGTCAAGGCCAGTACCACGGTAGCAGGCGTCTCCTTCTGTCCTGCTTATCAACATAGGCACACTCCGTGTACCGTTGACATCTGCTGCAACACACTTGGGCATTGTTGGCAGTCTTATGTTTCTGTCTGCGGAGGAGTCGCGGGTCTGGGTCGGAAAGGGCAAGGCCGCTTCTCTCCTCGTCATCCCTTTGGTTTTCTACGCCTTTCTCAGTGCCTTAAGTGGCACTACAAATCGAGCCGGGGCCCATCGAGGGGGCGTGGCCTAACAACGGGATCTTGATGGGCCGTTAGGCCACGCCCCCTTGACGAGCCCCGGCTCCATGGGCTACTGGCACCCCTGCCAGGCAGCCTTTTGTAGAGATTAGCACCCTCTCCCCTAGGGGGGAGAGGGTGCTGATCTCCGCATTTATTTTGTATAGGCTTGCCTGGCAGGGGACAGCGCCTCGCCTATTCAGCCTTAATGGTGGTGCTGCCCCTCGCCAGCTGGGGAGGGGCAGCCTCACCATTAAGGCTGAAAGGGTGAGGCCACTGGAAGCAGAGGCCTTTTTCCTAAAGACTGAAACTCCCGCGAATCCGCGGGAGCTTCAGTATTAAGAAAGCAAGGCCTCTGCTTCCAGCGGCCTCACGTTTCTCCATAATGGTGGCGCCGGCCCACGTGCATCCCTTGATTAAAGGGATGCCTCGCAGGTGCGGCGCCACCATTATAGCTGAAAGGCATTTTTTTCTGAAGCCTGAAGCTCTCGCACACGAGCGAGAGCTTCAGGCTGTAGAAAAAAATGCCTTTTCATGTAGTGGCCGGGGCTGCCCGGGGAGATTAGTGGGCCCCGGCAGGGCCCCGCCTCAAAACGAAATTTCGGAGCCTGCCGGGGCCCAGCCCCGGCAGGCCCCGGCCCACTTAAAGCCCTGGCCTTTCTCCTCCTCTTGAACTGTCATACATGGATAGCTCTCTCGTTGTGCAGTGTGCCTTTCCCATACTGTGCCCTTGTACTCCACCTTTTATGCCTGTGGGGAAGGGAAAGGGCTGTCAGGTGTGTGTGATTCTGGTTGATTGCCTGACTTTGCCTGACCCTTATGTTGGGACATGTTCTGGTGTTAGTCCGTTGTCTTTCGTGATGTGCGAAAGTGTTCTAGTAGAAAAGGAGGGGGAGTGTTTCTGAATGCCCTATGTGGTAGGATAGGGAAAAGGTGTTGGAAGAAGGGGGATACCGCGCCTCACCCATCGGTGTCCCACTTCTTCTCCCCTCCCCGAGGACCCCCCCATCCAGAAGATCCTCCCTCACTGGTCCACCCCCAGGAACTGGATCCAATAGTGATGGTCGTGTCCGGGCCACCTGGATGACAGATCCCTGGGGACCAGCTAGGGAGACATCTTCAGGTTTCTCCCAAATCCCAGGCAAGAAGACTGCATTGTGTTTCAAGGGTGCCAACAACCCTCCCAAGTGAACGACAGAGTTGGGGAGGCAAAGCCAAGCCAGTGGTATTAACCCTGACTCGTGAATTAAAACCACAAAAACAAGAAAGGAATGCACACAGCCTGTCAAGAACCAAGGGAGGAGAGGGTATCAACACTTTCCCCCGAACCACAGATGGGGAATAGATCGACCCTTCCACCGTGGTTGGCACAGGCACCTGGTTTTGAATAACAGGTAACCACATGAAAGAGGGATTAGGGAGAGGTTGTGGATAGGTAAGGGGAAGTAAGGAAAACCGAAAAGAGGAGATAGGGTAGCGTAGTTGGATAGGTGCGGGGGAAATTAGGAATAGCAACATGCAAATAGCAACAATCCTGTCCTACTCTCACCCTATTGCTGCCTAACATACATTCCTAGAACCAAAACCCAAATCCTCCTACCTAAACATGTATCCAGCTACAATGTATATGAAGCAGACACATCATAGATCTTATTGCAGCATGGAAGGACATAAAAAGGAAGCATATAACATGTGACTCAATGCAACATGAGCACATAGAACATAGACCTTATTGCACCATGGAAAGCAGACATGAACCTTGTAGCAAGCAGCATGGCAAGGGATGGCCCTTTCATGAAAAAACAAACACATGGCCCATTGGGTAAGCAAAAAGCAAGCATGACATGATATTACTTTCAGGCTCTTTATGCAACCTGTGGAGCAATGACCCCCTTTTCTTCATGTAATGACTTAAACCTGACACCCTCCCTCCTGAAGTGCCTACAGCGTGCTGCAGCTACGTGTAATCTCCCACTAAATGGGCTTCCTTAAAGGCAGAACAAAGCGGGAGCAGGCCGTCACCCTTATTGTTCAAGTAAACGTGCAAGCAGCACACATTCCGTAATCCCACGCCAACATCAAATTATGGCCCCACACTTATCTGCTTGTCCGGGTCCCCGCGGGGCAACCCGGACCTGAAGAGTAACAGCAGAGCACTCGCCGGGCCGTTCTGGATCACCGCTGCAGCCCGTGCTAGGTAGACTGCAACATTCCTCTGGCGTCTCTCACGTGTTCAAACTTTCTCGTAGAAACCGTTGTGACCGCCCGTGCTGGAAACACATTAATAATCTGCACCTGAGCATGGGCGGCGCATTAAGTATGCCCTCAATCACAGTCAGCTGGTGTAACGTGCAAAAGCCAGAGCTACGTGCTTTTCCGCAGGCTGCTGGGAAATGTAGTTCTTACAGCCATTCAGTCACCTTACATATACAGCATGCTTTTCCTGCCCCAGCCCCAATTTCTGACACAGCCGGTGAGTTGGCGAGCGACATGAAAGGCTGGTGTGTGTTAAGGAAAAATTGAAGTTGCAACAGTATATCTAATAATTGAAGGCTGCACGCATATGGATGAGATGCGAAGGAAGGCAGACCTGTGGTGAACTTTAAATTATTGATAACTTGTAAAGCCAGTGATACAGAGTAGCAGAGTGGTCTGGCAAAAGGAAGAAGCCTACTCGAAAGTCTCTGTGAAAGGTGAAAGGTTTTGTTATAAAGCAACAAAGTGAATGAACTCTAAAATGCGTAATGATCAAGATTAACCCAGGCAAAGGGGAAATGAAAAGGTGAATGTTGAGCTTTTGTGCTAATGATACTGAACTACCCAGACCAAGAGACACTGGGGCAAATGACACAAGAGTCTGGGCTAAAGGGAAAGTCAAAGTGATCCTGCGGAGGTCTAAAGTAAAATCCTGGCACATTTTAAAAGTCTACGACATCAGGGAAAGGTCCTAGCCAGACAGAGGATACCTGAAGTGTGATAAATTAGGGGAAGGGTACCTCTAAAGAATGTGAATTAAGCTTGGGGAAGGGAACCCCAGCAAGTGCTTTGGTTAAAAGGTCTGAGCCCGATCAAGGGAGACCTACGTGAACTTTTGTTGAATTGTGAAAGAACTTTTCGAAGCTGGATTTAGAGACTTTAACATGGAAGGCCAGGTGGGCCTCGATTCATGTTTTGGACTGCTTTTGTTTTGAGAACCTGCGCCAGAGTGTATCATCCTGTCTACGAGCGCCGCCTTACTCTGTACTGTCCAACGTGAGGAGGAGAGCTGACTCAGCCGCTTTGATCCTCTATGTTATAACACTGATTTTCCTTTGCATACACATTCCCCTTTACACACATTTTGTATAAGTAATAGGGCAGGCATTAGGTTTTGTTAGTATAGGCCATTTTGATTTGACAGAGTCTGACTAGTACTGTGTTTTCTTTATTATCTGATGGTAGAGACTACTCTCATACTAGCTATAGGGCAGAGCAGGAGTTTTCCAAACTCTGAAAAAGTAATAAACGTTTTGGAATTGTACTTCTTGTGTCAGTGTCATACTTGTGATACCATGCCTCCCTTACATCAGGTTATCTGCTTGGATGTCTGTCAGGCTTTCTCCCTCACTGTCAGCATCAGAGCTATTGAATGATACACCTGGTGTGCTGGTTCTTGAGGATGTTCTGCCCTTATCACATTTCAGTTGGAACGTGTATACCCTGTCCCTCCTATCTGGGGATTCGTAACCACTTGACATTCACTGCAGTTTGGAGTCCTGGCATGAATATAGATGTATTTATAGATGCATTGTCGCCTTTCCAAATAGTTTATGCTCATCTGGAATGCTGTCCAAAGCTTTTTTTGATTTTGCTGAGAAATAGTTCTCTCTTTTCAGCCGAAGAAAGGTTAGTGACCTTTTCTTTTTCTGATGTACATCAATTTCTGGAAAACTTTAAATCTGAAGATCACTTTGAGGAATTACCAACACAGGAACATGTATGATTACTATAGAGCATATTCCTCCCCAATTCTTAGGCAGCTGCATGCATGTAAGCTTTAGATCCACAGGCCTAATAGTGGTCCATCAGCACAGCAGTTCCTCCATTCATTCCTGGAACATCAATTATCTGTTTACATTATATATTTTCGCCAATTTTAATCAGTCCTCTATTTTGGAAACATATTGGGACATTCTTTATTGGTAATATGGATACAGGCCCTGCTTCATCCTTGACCCATGTTAGCAGCTTAGAATACTTAGCCCATGACTTTAGGCATATGTCATTTACTATTTGCACTATGCTTACTGGTTCCATCTTCAATAAGTGTCCGGTGCAAGATAACATTCCTTCTTCCCATCCTGTACTGGTGGCAACTCGTCCATATACCAGTAGCTGAGATCCCTCCCAGCATTTTGGTACTCCTGGTTTGTCCTGTATGTCTGAACATCCCAGTGTCATGATGCCTACCTCCAAGGAGCCAGGTCCGACCCAGCAACCCCAGAGGCAGGCATCATTTCCCCCAGGGGAGTGCCAACGGGCCCAAGCTGGGGCCCTTTGGACGCAGTCCTGGCACCTTAGGCGCCAGGCTCATGTTAGACCTCTGTCCTGGCGCCTTAGGCGCCAGGCTCATAAAGCTAAGACATGTGTTCAAGTGTTTTAATGTGCACTTACCTGATGCAGACCATGCTGCCACATCCAGGCCCTCTTGAGGCCTGAATAGGGACTACTTTACCTATGGGACTACTTTCCACCCGGGTGTGGTCGGGGAAGGATACATACCTGATCGGAGGAAGGATACACACTTGGAACTTCTTCCAAAGCTATTTAAACCACACCCGATCAGCAACTCACGCTTCGCGTTGTACTGCTCCTCGCAGCTGGACGCTCACCGTGTCAGCTCCTGCATCTAGACTTCAGCCACGCCTGTCAGCATCCTGGGTCACCTGCAAAGGGAGACAAGAGACCTACCAGCTAATCTGCACCACGGAGACATTACCGACGATCCTGAAAGGGAAGACATCATTTTTAAAAGCATTTCGTTACGATTGCTGCAGCGCTGCATTTCACTCACCTTTCCTGGGTTCCTCCATCTTCAGCAGCGATCATCCGGATACACAGCCACTTCCCAGAGCCTAGAGAAAAAGACAAGAATAAGAGGTGAGAGAAGGAAGGGAATAGGAAAAGCTCAGTTTCCTTCTAAGACTTACCTGTTGGGTCATTCCCATTTCATTTCGGGTCTTGCTGCTTCCAAGCAGGACCCCGGCCCCTATGGGGAAAAAAGACAAAGGGCCTCATTACGACTCAGGCGGTAAGGGGTTTACGGCGGCATAAACAGCGCCGACCCTTACCGCCTGATTCCGAGGTCCCTTAGCGCCATGGAGGTTTTAACACCTGCTTTTAGCAGGTGTTAAAATCCATGGCGCTAAGGGACCTTGATGTTAATTACGCCACCGTAATGTACGGTGGCATAATTAACGCCTTCCCCACTCCCATTATGCCCTATGGGGCAAAAATGGGAATGGGGAAGGGTAAATGGGGATTGGGGACTTACCGCCCCGCCAACCTCGGAATGGGGCGGTAAGTCCGCCAACCACCATGGCGTAAACGTAGTTTACGCCATGGTGGTAAAGGTACGACCCAGGCGGTAACTTACCGCCTGGGTCGTAATGAGGCCCAAAGACATTAGATGAGCGAATGCAAAAACATTACCTGAGCGCTCATCTAGGACTTACCAGATCTTTACTGGAACTGCACGTTTCACTTCGGGTCGGCGCCATATCTCCGGCATTCCGAACCCCGGCCCCTATGGGGAAAAGACATCAACATCAGCGCTTTGTTGCACGAAGTCTCCAAAGGAATCATCATTCATCACCTGAAAAAAAAGACAATGAACATTATTATTTAAAGCTTGAACTTTTGAACTTGCAACAGAACCTTTACAGCGCCTTACCAGTATAATCAAGCTTACCTGAACTCCCATCCAACCTCAATCCAGTGAAGTAACTGGGTTCAACGCGCCCCTGCGTCAGAAGCAGGATGGAGAGCTCGTCCTTTCAGACCCTAAGGTGAGACTTCACGGGGAATCGTGGAAGGGTATCGTGGAGGGTTGGAAGAGAGTGGGAGGCTTGAGCATAACTCAGTCAGTAGGTAATACTCCCTTTTCACGCACATGGGAATATTCCTGCGAGCCGGAGTAGAGGGCCCTTCCTGTCAATCTTCAGAGTCCTGCGCTTCACCATTGAAGAAGCATCAGCACTCGAAGCCAGACCTGCGCCTCCGTGGGAATGAGGTGACCGTTACACCCAGCCTCTTCATTTCAACAACCTTTACTTGTTCTCCGGTCAGGGATGAATATATAAGCATCTGGTTTGTCTAGTTTATCTCTTTTTCATCTTTTGTTTTTTGACATACTTATCTTCATAAGGAAATGATCTTCTTGATCACCATCGCAGGGTTGCCCATCTTCCTTTAAATTGTCCTCTGGTTGTGCATGCTGCTAGATGGCTGAGACGCATCGTATCATGTAAAGGTATTTCTCTTGCAATAAATGTTCTGGCTGTGCTCATGGCATAAGGGATTAGAGAACCCATGTAGCAGCTTTCCTCTGACGTTCTCCTCCCCATCTCCTTCATGGCCCTCATTACAAGTCAAGCGTTAAGGGTTTAACGGGCGCCGTCGGCGCCGTTAACCCTTAACGCCTGATTCACACTTTAACGCCTGCTTTTTGCAGGCGTTAAAGTCCAAGGCGCTAAGTGACCTTGGTGCTAATTACGGCACCGTAATTTACGGTGCCGTAATTAGCGCCTTCCCCATCGCCATTATGCCCTATGGGGAAAAAATGGGAATGGGGAAGGGCAAATGGTGAATGGGGAATTACCGCCCCACTCACCTTGGAATGGGGCGGTAATTCCGCCATCCACCATGCTGGACTCCGGCATGGACCATGGTGCTAATAGCACCATGGTCCAGCGCCGGAGTCGTAATGAGGCCCCATGTGTTGATACCACATATTGTTCTTTAAATGGGCAGAATTATCAAGATGTGATTTTATATCCTCAGTATCTTCTGCAGCATCTCTCTTTGCTCTGACAATTTGTTCGGAAACATTAGGGAAATATTGCTTGTAGCTTCACTAGGGATAATCATAGGAACATCACACAATATTTCCTTTGCAATATTAAGAATCAATTGTCGAAAAGCTATAATGATGATGAAGAAAAGGCAAATCAATGTGCAGAATGATAATATAAGCACCTACCTAAATGACCTTATTGGTCTTCTCACTGGCATGATACCTCATATACTCTGAAACATTCTCATTCTCCCTTTCTTGCAATATGTATTTAGGTCACTTTTATCAAATTCTTCCCCTTTTTACAACAAATATTGCAAAATAATTGCAATGATAACTCTGAGAATGATACTGCCATTTTTAGGATTCCCAAAAAATGTAACTGCATCCAATACTAAAGCTGGGTAAGACTGTAGAATATAAGTAAAAAGCATGCAAAAATATATGGAATGTTACAGTTATAGGCAACATGAAGTGATATATGTATATACGTTGTCGCTTTGTTTCTGCCAGGATTGGGGATGCCACTCACCTGTGTCTTTGCTTGAGGGGTCTTGCTCTGGGTGGATCCCTTGCAAGTCTTTTGCTTAGTCCGTAAATCGTGGAGATAAGGGCGAGACTATCCAGACCGCACACTGCCTGACTGGATAGTTCCCAGGCCATAAGACCTCTGAAGCAGAAAGGCAAAATTATTTCACAGGAGAAAAAACCTTCCCCCAAAGGGGATTGAAAAAACCTGTGCAGGCCAATCAAGTCTTCAGAAGTCAGAGACCGATGGATAACCCAGAAGACCACTTAAAAATAGCCGCATTCCAGGAGCAAGGTAAGGAAAATCAAAAAAGAAAAAAGCAGCTCAAAGGAAAAACCAAACAGCAGACAAAACAATACAGCAGCCAGGAAGATGATATGATCCAGGAAGAAACAAGGCAATGACAAAAACCAGGGTAGGCAAGGAAAAATACAAGAACTCAGAAGGAGTAGAGAATGGAGCAATGAAGGAGAGCGTTGAGCAGGAAAAAATAATTACCTGTGTTGAGACGCGTGGACCCGAATGTCACAGCGTCTGTTAAAACCAACAACCGGAAGAAGTGGAGAAAGCATACGACTGTTGCCCAAACATTAAACCATAGCAAGTGCTTCCGCAAGAAATAGTGTGGGCCATCTTGGAGGAAAAAATGGTGCTGTGAATTGCAGACAGTGTCGCTAGGCCAACCAAAAGGATCAGGAACAGCGATTCGTGACAGCTTCTGGCACATTGTTCCTTTTTCCTAACTAAAATTGTTCTGCAATTACTGCAATGTTCACTTCCCATCAAACTTGGGAATGGCTGAAAAGTTCAGAAATGTTCTTTTATTCTGATAAATCTTTGGTTTTGCGATTGGTAGCCAATTTTATTGTCATCCGTAAAAACCTCTTATCTTGCTTCCCTGTCATCGTTTGCCAGAGGGGTAAAGGTCTCTCCTTTGTAGAGCTTCATGTCATTCAGATGTAGCCAGGCTCTGCTATTCTTTAAGTTAACAGCTGTGGGTGTGACCTCTTCTACTACGTATGGCCCCTCAAAACGGGGCTTATTCCAAGTGCATACAAAACTTTGCTCTAGCACCTGTTCCCCTGGTTACAAACTAGGCTGTTTTTACAGTTTGCTGGGATCACTGGTTGGCTGTCTTCCTCAATCTTCTTCGATCTTTCCCTCTGCTGCTTGACCTGTTGAGAAATAAAAGAAGCACTAGCGGTCATATTGGTCAAATAATCATGCATCTCATCACCTAAAGCCTTCACTACACTGTGGGCATCAGTTTCTATTCTAGTGGGAGGAGCAAAGGGTATTCTCATGCAACGCCCAGTCACCAACTCATGTGGATTCAGGTGGTGATTTGAACCAGGCTGATTTCTCAGTGCAATCAAAGTAAGGGGCAGACAATGCAGCCACCCCTTTTTCAGAGTCATCTTCAATTTTGCTGTCCTTTCTTTGAGAAGTCTGTTTAATCCCTCACAGATACCATTGGCCCGTGGGTGATAAGCAGAAGAAAACGTACGTTTTATGCCTAATAGAAGTACTATCTGGTTGAATAACTTA
Source organism: Ambystoma mexicanum (assembly GCF_040938575.1). Classification (NCBI taxonomy): domain Eukaryota; kingdom Metazoa; phylum Chordata; class Amphibia; order Caudata; family Ambystomatidae; genus Ambystoma; species Ambystoma mexicanum. The sequence continues at coordinate 776,670,329 of NC_090939.1, read as the reverse complement.
TTTACAAAATGCGGTCCATTGTCAGAGCGCAGGACTTTGCACATGCCCCACTGAGGCAATACACCTAACGCACAAGAAACTTGGCAGTGCATGTGGCATCAGGGTGTGTACATGGACCTGCCTCAATCTATCTAGAAAAGGGACATACTACTAGCAGCATGTACCTGTATCTGTTTCATACTCGCAACATGTCCACATAATCTATATGTAGATGCTGAAAAGGACCATTAGGCCTTGCCATTGCTCCTCTCACGGTCCTTAAGGTGTGTCCTGCTGTGAACTTCTGGCATATAATATAATTCACAATAAACTGTGCCACACGTTTCAATACATTTGCTGTGAACTAGCCTTCTGTGATTGTTGCAGCAAGACTCTCTCTTATTGTGTGCGCTGGGTAGTGAAGCTGCTCCAGTGTCACCTTTAATAAAGCCTTTCCAGTGCTTTTCTGTCTCCATAAAGCCTCAGTGGGGGATAATGAACACCCCCGTTTTTTCCATAGGTTCTGTTCTTCCTGTGTGGCTCGACCTTGCAATTAAATTATTTGTACAATGGATAATTTATTAAACCCTTCCGTCATTACCATGCACCGTCCTGACTATTGTTTAACAATTTTTAGAATAAAAAAATTTGGGAAATATGTTGCCCTTTTAGCTTCCACATTTGCAGCTTTGTTACAGCGAGAAATCAAATCTGCCCTTTTAGTATGGGCTGCGCATTTCACGACTGCGATAGCCAATGGAAGCTTCAATATTTTAATAAGCTTGTCCAATAGCGGTGCATGTTGCATGAGTGAGACATTTGCACAGAGGAAACCCCTCCTTTTCCAACGTGGCAATCCTGCATGTATGGTTGACATCACATATGTGGAGTCAGAGTACACTGTCACTTCCTCATCTTCGTATCTCTGGAGTGCATCGATACGCACCAATAACTCTGCAGCCTGTGCTGAACAATGCAAAGGCAGTCTTGCACTTGTCACTACTTCAAATTCACCATTCTTTGTTAACATCACTGCTGCTGTCCCAGTATGCCTTTTGCCCATTGTTTGATACATTTTTGAACAGCCATCAATTAAGAGAACTTCCCCCCCTCCGAGGGCATTTTCACTATTTATTATTTATTTATTAATTGCATTTGTTACACACCTAAACCCAGGGGTATCACGGCGTAGGTTACTTAGAAGTCTTCACTGGTTACAATCAAAGAGAGAAGATTACATACATAGTTCCAAAACATAATAGAAGAAAATAGAGGTATATAGAATACTTAGAAAATTACAATCCAAGGTACTGATTACAGGCATACCTTGGGTATCAACATGATAAAGAAAGTAAGCAGTCTTAGATTTGGGCTACTTAGAGTACTTTCAGAGTTTGTAAATTACAGAGCTCGACAAACTGGATTATGATTAGGGTAATTTGTCGAAGAGCCAGGTCTTGAGCATTTTCTTAAAACGCTGGTGGGACTGCTCATTTCTAATGTGTGCCAGTAGCGTGTTCCACAGTGATGGTGCAACTACTGTGAAGCTAGAGCCTCCCACCCTTTTGCTCTTGTAACGAGGGACATTCAGGGTGGTGCTAGTGCATGATCTAAGGGAGCCGGTGGACACCTTTTGGGATACACTGTTATTCAGGTAGATGGGAACATCATTGATGATACATTTATGGGCAGTAATCAGGGCCTTAAAGAGGATTCTTGCTTTGAAGGGAGCCAGTAAGCTTCTTTTCTGATGTGGGAGATGTGGTAATTCCGTTTTCATCGAATGCTGTACGCAGGGCTTTATTTTGAAGTAGTTGCAGTTTGGCAATGTTGTTGTTCGTGGTGCCCAATAGCAATGTGTTACAGTAGTCTGGTTTTGAGTGGATGAGGGCTCGAGCTAGGGTGAGGCAGATCTGAGGAGTGATAAATTGTTGACTAAGTGAAATGAGTTTTGTGGTATAGGCAGTGGATGAGGATAGGGCATTGATGTGCTTGGTCATGGTCAGGTTAGCATCTAGGTATACACCTAGTGTTTTAACTTGTTTCAGGATAGTGATAGTGGTACTGTCAATATTTATGGCAGAGTAGCGATCCTCCAGAGATTTTAGGTGGACGGAAGAGCCTACAATGAGGATCTCTGTTTTCTCATACTTTAAGCAAAGGCTATGCATGGCCATCCAATTTTGGATGATTGCATAGATGTTGTTGATGGTGGTTGTGTCTTATTTATGGTCTCCAGTGATGGGAATCAGAATCTGGGTGTTGTCAGCAAAGTTAGTATAGATGACTCCCATGGCATCAAGTGCTGCAAAAAGTAATTTTGTGTATGTATTGTACAATGTGGGTGAGAGGCAAGAACCTTGGGGGACACCTAGAGGTACCGTGATAGGGTCAGCAGCCTGATCGCCAATAAAGACTTTAGAGGTGCGTTCCGATAGGAAATATTTAATCAACAGGGTGGCTTCTGGAAACCGATGAAAGTTTTCAGCTATAGCGTGGCACAAAATGTCATGGTCTACCAAGTCAAACGCCTCTGTCAAGTAAGAGTAGAAGCTATCCATTTGGATTTTTAAGTCTAGTAACACTGTTTCCGTGCTGTGTTTAGGGCGGAAACCTGATTGTCTGGCTCCTAACAGCTGGTTACTTTCAAAGACGTGTATGATTTGAGTATAGGCTAGTTGGTCAATTATCTTCAGAATGAAGGGAACAGTAGTGATTGGGCAATAGTTGGTAGGTATAGTGGGGTCAAGGGAAGGTTTCTTGCGAAGGGGGGTTACCCAGGCTGCTTTAATATCGGACGGGACTAAGTTGGATGTAAATGAAGTGTTGATAAAGTCAGTGACAAAGGGCCCTATGGCTGGTGCGCAAAGTTTGACCAATCTGGCAGGAAAACTCTCGCCTTTGCAGTTGGAAGGTTTGAGGGTAGAGATGGTAGCCAAAACGTGATCCTGGGTAACGTTGCTGAATTTCAATTGGGGAACGGAGGTGGCGGTATTGGTGCTAAGTAGGTAAAAAGGCATACTTTTGCTGGCTAGTACATTTCTTTTGTTCTTTATTTTCTCTTTTAATGTAGCAATGTTATATGCCAGAACATTTTGAATGGTGGCACACCAGGCTTTGTCTGAGTGGGCAGGTGCTACGGTGGGTACAGGAGATTCCTACTCCCTAAGTATAGAAAATAACCCTTTAGCATTTGACGAGGCATTCGTGATGTGGGTGTTGAGGGACTTTGCTTTATGAGCTACCACTGTCGATTTGTAGGTTTTAGTGGCTGTTGCAAGTGCGGAATCTGTAGTTGTGGAGGGGTTATTTTTGTGTAAGTGCTCCAAGGCTCTTTTGTTGCGGCATAAGGGTACGAGTTCTTCATCAAACCAGAAGTTAAATCGCTTTGGTTTTTGCTGGATCTTGGATATGAGAGGGGCTACTAGGTCAAGGGTGGTTTTTAGGCACGCCTGGTAAAGAGTGGATACGCTATTGGGGTTGGTATCTGTGGAGGAGTGGGTCTTGAGGGCGTCCGTGAGTATATGGGTATTTCTGGAGGAAATGGGTCTATGGCTGGCTAGTGGTGAGTCTTGTGGCTTCGTGGTGTGGAGGTTAAATCGTATTAAGTAGTGGTCCGGCCAGGTGACTTCCCAGATTGATTCTAGGTTAATAGTTGCATTAGTAGTAAGGATCCAATCGAGGATTCTGTTATGTTATGTTAAAACATGTATATAGCGCCAAAGCCCTAGGGCATCCAGGTGCTCACTCACAAATAGGAAAAAAGACAGGCAAGGTGGCCGATGTTTACATAAACAATGTCGTTTTCAAAGATTTTCGAAAAGCCAGATGATTCATTTCTTCCCTAAATACTTGGGGCAATTCATTCCATGCATATGCCACAAGCACTGGAAAGGAGAGTCCATTTCCCCGTTCTCTCCCGACCCTGGCCACTTTCAAGAGCTCAGCAGAGGTGGATCAAAGGTTTCTAGTAGACTGTTGTAAAGAAGCTTTTTTCTTTACATAGCTGGGTGCAGATCCATACATGCACTTATGGCAGAGGGTCAGTAATTTGAAAGTGATCCTAGCTGATATAGGCAGCCAGTGCAACTCCTTCCTGGCAAAAGCAGTCACTTCATTCCGTTTCAAGTCAGACAATGCGGACGACCGCGTTTTGGATTTTTTGCAATCTAGTAAGGCATTGCAATAATCTGCACGTGGAAAAATAACGGCCCTTACCAGTTTAGCTCAATTGTTTTTAGAGACTGCCTTAGCACTCTCAAATAATATTGGGTGGTTTTTACAATGGCTTCTACTTGGGCACCTGCATTCAGGGTGCCTTCCAAATATGTGCCCAGGGTCTTAACCTTATTGACTTCTGCTATCTAGCTGACCTCCACCAGAAAACTAGAGAAGGTGGGGGCTAAGTTCTCCCTAGACTTCTTGGATCCATATATCATAAACTCAGTTTTTCCAGCATTTAAACACAACCAATATTTAGTCATCCAGTTTTTTATAACTTGATAGAACCTTGTTAAGTTTGTCCTGATCCTCCTGGTAGTCCCCTGGCAACTCCAGTGACAACTGGAAGTCGTCCGAATAATTCATAAAGAAAAAGCCCAATCTTTCTAATTCTCTGCATAAGGGTACTATGTAGATGTTAAAAAGTAAGGGGGATAAACATGCCCCCTTGGGGACACCACATATGATGGTCTCCACCTCAGAGGATGAGTCTCCCCAGTACACCCTAGATCTTCTGCCTTCCAAGAAAGATTTGACCCAGTCTATCGCTTCATCTGCAAGTCCACCCGTGTATCGGAGTCGCTTCAGTAAGATCCCATGGTCTAGTAGATCAAAAGCTGCGGGCAAATCCAATAGTATTAGCAGCCCATCTCTACATTTCTCCACTAACATCAGCATATAGGTCTGGATATCTACCAAGGCACTTTCTGTACCGTAAAAACAGCAGAAGCCTGATTGCCTTCCATGCAACAACCAGAGTTTTCCATATAGAGTTGAAGGTGGGTTGTAGCCACCTTGTCAACATGTTTAAGAAAAACAAGGTATTTGTAATGGGCTGAATGTTTGTGGAATCTTTGGAATCCAGGCCTGCCTTCTGCAACAAGGGTGTCACGGGCACAGCTTTAATACCTTGTGGAACAGTGCAGTGCCTAAAAGAAACATTGCTAAATCTGCATAGGAACGGTGCAAAAATATCCAGTTGGCCTAAAATTATCTTAGACGGGATAAGATCCCCTGGACAGCTAGTGGGATTCATAGCTCTCATGATATTAGTGGTTTCAGCAACTGATATCTCAGGGAATTAAAAACCTATCAAGGGTAATTCCTCATTAGGGTATTTATCCATGGAAGATGAAAAATTAGTCGCATGGCTCATGTCAAAACTCCCAGTGGTGAGAGGATCTGTATCTAGTTTCTGCCTCTCTAACTCATTTCTAATTTTATTTTGAGCACATAGCAATTTGTCGGAAAAAGCTTTCTGCGTTCTAGTGCAGTCATCCTGGGTGGGGGTAATAGTATGATTTAGTACACTTGGTTTTTCCCATGACCTAAAGAGGAGGAAACGTTCCTTAGTTTTATTTCCTGCCATTTCTATCTGGTCATTATAATAGGTCAGCTTAGTTTCCGTAATTTTATCTTTGTAGGCTTTTTCATGAAGTTTCCAAGCCATTTTATTGTTTATATTTTTATCTTTAAGTCAAACACGCTCTACAAGTCTTTTACTGGCTTTTAATTTAGCCAACTCTGGTGTAAACCATTTTTGATGATGAGCAACTTTCCTAGTTATTCTAGACTTCATAGGTGCGACTTTGTCCAATAGGAATGTCACCTCCCTGTTATATTGCTCAACAAGTGTATCAGGATGATCTGAGTCACTTGTTATCATCTTGAGAGTATCCATACACTCAGATAATTTATCTTCAGTGAGGGCCTTGTAATTTCTCTGTACAGTTTTACACAAAGGTTCATGTTTTGGCTTGGGATAAGGAGGGGACTTAGATAATCGAGTGGTCCGACCATATACAGGGTGTAGTCGTAATACCAGTTAGTGCTATATTATAGCTAGCCGTCCATTCAAGGATGTACCCTTTGATATGCGTGGGATCATTGTTATGGACAAGGATATTATTATTGTTAAGTAATTTTTCCAGTTCCTTAGCTTTTTATCCTTGGCATTACCTTTCCACAAACTCAAATCCCCTACTAATATTATGGCAGAGTTTGTCTTCTGCATCGGATTTAAAACATTAATGAGATCTTCATTAAAATTATTTGAATCTCCCGGTGGCCTGTATATGGCTACCAGATTTATACTACAGTTAGGATTAGGAATAATTTTAGGGTGTAAAATATCACATCTCTCACAGTCAATTTTAATCTCGTACATCTTTAGCTCTCCTTTACAAATAATGGCAACACCGCCGCCTGAGACATCTTTTCAATGTTTTCCAAAGAACATGTAACCTGGCGGGGTCACCTGTTCAATAGTAGGCCCATGTGCTTCCGATAGCCAGGTCTCTGTGACACACATGATGATGATATTATGCTCCAGGATATAGTCTCGCACATCAAATGTGTGTTTAACCAGGGATCTGGTATGCAAGAGTGCTAAATTCAACAACGGGACCATCCGGGGCAATAAGGAAGGTTTAATTTGTGATAAAGGTTGAAAGGTCACAATATTGTGTTTACCTTTTTCCCGCCCAGCTTGCGTGGTACCAGGTAAGGTATTAATGCTTTCCCAATCAACCTTTGGGTGGTCCCCTTCAGCATCAGCGTCCCTTAGGGTCACAGAAGGTATGTGTGCATCCTCACATGGGGCTGCAACTGTGTCCAAATAGTTACTAATACTCATTACGGGTAATGGGTTTGTGGAGGATGAGGACATTTCTTCCATGTATATGGAGGACACCTGAGTGCCGGACATAGAGTCAGCAACAGGTGATACTGGGAGTAAGGGGGCTCTATCTTGCAGAGCTAGTGTTCGTAGCAATGACTTACTTCTGGCCCCTGCAATTGCTGCAAGCACCTCCGTGACTCCCATATGTCATGGCCACAGGGCAAGAACCACAAGCTCCACTACATAAAGGGTCCAGTTGGACCCAGTCCTGGCGCCAGGCTCATGAGAAAGTGTGCTCTGCACACTTTTATTCTGGTACAATGCTATTTTCTCCCCCGCAGGGCCTCCACGTGCCCCCAGGTCGGGTGTGGCCATAGGAGAACATTGGGCTGCACGTACAGCATCTTTTGGGAGTGGCAGGGTGGGGCCACAAGTCAGAACAAATCGGCGTGGCTGGGACCAGGCTATTTAAGCCTGCCCCGACACATGCAAGCGCTTCGCGTTAGTCTGCTTATAGCAGCGTAACGCTCACCGTCGCCTGAAGCGCGCTTTACCTGATTCCAGCAGCAACCGCAGTCATAGCGCATCCTTACCTGATTCCAGCAGCAACCGCAGTGGGAGCGCATCCTTACCTGATTCCAGCAGTAACCGCAGTGGGAGCGCATCCTTACCTGATTCCAGCAGCAACCGCAGTCGGAGCACACCCTTACCTGATCCCCACTTCCAGCCTCAACACTACAGTCCATCTTCGGCCAGCATCATCATAGATACAGGCATCCTTCACCCGCCGGCAGATCTTCAGATAACAGCATCCCAGTCTGAATTCGCCAGGCAATCCCTGCAAGAGAAAAGGACAAACAAGGTTAGAAAAACTATAAAGACATTACGCTAAGGTCGCGCTCAAACCAATCCTCACGCTTCACCTAAGAACCAAACTTACCACCTATTGGGACATCGTGAAATCTCTTTTTCTCCATTGGGGCTCGCTTCTTGCACCTCAATTCCGCTGGGCCTCATATCACCTATTGGGAAGGAGGAAAGACATTACAAGAGATACGGACAATAATCAAGGAAAATGACATTACAAAAGAATACGGACAATAATCGTTATCGAAGGATACTTACCTTTGAAGTGGTTCAGCCACAGCCGGTCTGGGCTCCCACGCACATGCACCAGTGAAGAAACTCGGTCTATCTAAAAGCGCCCCTGCAGTGAGAAGCAGGACAGAGAGCTCGCCATCATAATTAAACAGGTGAGACTATATGGGTAGGCGCATGCTCACCACTTTCTGGGAAGAAGGGTTCGAGGGAGACCACAGCCATATCACAGCATTCTCACAGCCTCTCGTATTCTCGAAGGGGCAGTACCAACAACCAGCGCAGTCCACAGAGAGTCTCCCCGCACTCACACTTCCCGGCACGGACCATCACAGACTGGCTGGTCACGTGCGCACCAGCACGTTCACGCCTGGGGGTGGGATATAAGCAAATCAAGAACTACAATGCTGCAGGGGGTTGTAGTTCTATTCCTGAAAGCATGCGTGCAGAGAAAATGAAGACTTCAATTCAAGTCGTAGCATATGACCAAGAATCAGGGTATGTACTCTAAGAGTGAAGACAGGTGCAAACAAGGTCTAGAAATCCTGTGCGCAGCTAACAATATACACAATCGAAATGACATGTTTATTTTTTCAACGTGACTTTTTATTGGCATTTATAAATTACAAGAGCTTTATCGTACTTTATGACATGCTGTTGAAGTGTAACATAACAAACATCAACGTAACCTCAACTGAGGTGAATGTAAACACGGGGTGGGGGTGTTCCGGGGTGGACCGGAGGGGGATGCATCCCGTCTCGTATCAGTGTTACAGGTCTTTAGTTCAATGGATGCGGTTGGTTAGACCGCTGTGTGCTCTGGCCAGGGGGCACTTAGTCTGTTAGTCCATTTTGTGAGCCAATGGAGTGATGGTGGTTGTCTGGCCACGCCTGGGAATCTCTGCACGAAGTAAAAAAAAGGGTCCCAGATGTTGTGATACTTGTTTCTGTTGCCCTGGCGGATGGCCGTCATTTTCTCGGCTGCAGCGATGACCCAGCGCTTTACCCACCACACTGGGATCGCCGGGCCCTCCTGAAGTTTCCATAGCTTGGCGATTGAGATTTTGGCTGCAGTTAACAGGTGCGTGCAGAAATCCGCCAAATTGCCAGTCATCGGGAACTGTCCTTCTCCTGTGTCTCCCAGTAGGATGATGCCTGTTCCCACGGGATCGATAGGCCTGTGATCTGTCGGATCTGATCCAGGACCTCCCTCCAGAAGCTTTTGGCTTTTGGGCATGACCAGAGGAGGTGAAACAGCGTTCCTGTCTCTGCGCAGCCTCTCCAGCAGTTCGGCGGTATGGCGGGGTTGCATTTGTGTAGAATTTCTGGTGTCATATACCACCTGTAGCAGACCTTAATGGCTCCCTCTTTATTCGTCACACATTTGGAGGTCTTGTGGGTTCTCGTCCAGATGCGGTCCAAGCTGGTCATATCTAGTTCTCTGCCCAGGTCTCTCTCCCACCGTTCCATATAGGGTTCCTGGGATTTGGGGTCTGTCATGTCCAGTAGACTGTACAGGGTTGATATCTTCACCTTGGGAGGGGTTGCCACTAGTGTGCGTTCCAGTGCTGTGAGTTCTCTGTGCCCATGCGTCCTCATCATGTCGTGGGACAGCCAGTGTCGGAGTTGGGTGTAGCGGAACCTCTCACCCTCTGGCACCTGGAATTTCCATTTGCAGTCCTCAAAGGTAAGTAGGGTGTCCCCCTCGTAGAAGTCCGCCACGTGCTTCAGGCCTCCCGCCTTCCATTTGGGGAAGGCATTTTGCCCCTGACCTGGGGTGAAGTCTGGGTTCTCCCAAACCGGAGAGAGTGGGCCTGCCGTGCTTCTGCTTTTCCACCTCTTGGCCGCCTGCTTCCAGCTGTTTACCGTGTTCCTATTGGTCGATAAGGGTCCGGAATTTGGGGGAACTTAGGCCATGTGATGTGTGGGAGGGATTCCAATTGGTATTGACTCCAATCTTCCTCCAGCTTCAGCCAACGGGGTCTGTCGGTGCCCTGTTGCCACATGAATGCCGCCGAGAGCTGGGCAGCCAAGCAGTACCTCTCGACCTCGGGGACTCCCATGCCTCCTCACGTGGGGCTCCTGAGCAGGATCTTCCTAGTCACCCAGGGCTTTTTGCCACCCCAAACAAATGTTACCATGTTTGCTTGAAGTTTCTGCTTGGCTTTTTTGGGGATTGCTACTGGGAGGGCCTGACAGTGGTATAGCATTCTGGGTATCAAGTTCATTTTGAGTGTCGTGATTCTCCCTAACCAGGATATCTCTTGATCTTCCCAGCGGGACATGTCCGACTGCAGTTCTTTCAGCAGGGGCGGGAAGTTTAGTTTATAAGTACGTTCTGCTAGCTTGGCTAGGCGGATGCCGAGGTGGTTTAGATGGGATCTGGCCCAAGGGATCGGGAGACTGGCTGATAGTGAATCCAGCGTTGCTTTCTGAATTTTGATCCCCAGTGCTACGGACTTTTTGAGGTTGATCAAGAATCCGTAGGCTGCTTTGAAGCTGTTCAGCTCTTCCCAAAGCGCTGTCAGGGATGTGCCTGGATGAGATAGTGTCAGCAGCACGCCATCGGCATACAGGGCCGCTTTGTAGGTGTCGTTCTTGAACTTGAGTCCCCGGATTATGGGCTCTGTCGGATCCTGACAGGGCAATGATGAAAGGTGATAGGGGGCAGCCTTGTGATTTCGATCCTGGGGGAAATGGCTCTGTTGATTCTCAGGTTTGTGGTGGGGTGTTTATAATTTGCCATTGTCCAGTTCCGGAATTTCGGGCCAATCCCATAGTGTCGCAGTGTCTTTTCCAGTCCAGCATGTCGAACGCCTTATGTGCGTCGAGCGATACCACTGCTAGTTCCCCTCCAGTGATGTTGGCCGTCTCTGTGATGTTTAAGGTGCGCCTGATGTTGTCCAGGGTTTTGCGGCCTGGGATTAAGCCTGTTTGGTCTGGGTGGATGAGGTACGGAAGGAGTCTGGAGAGCCTGCGTGCCACTAGCTTTGAAAAGATTTTGGAGTCCACATTCATCAAGGCGATGGGCCGGTATGACGAGCATAGTTCTGGGTTTGCTCCGGGTTTCGGGATCAGGATTGTGATTGATTCCTCCATGGAGGGAGTGGTGGAGCCCGTTTCCAGGAAGGAGTTAAAAAGTGAAGCTAGATGGGGGGCCAGGATCCAGGATGTGGTTATATTTCTTGTAAAATGGTGCGGGCAGTCCGTCGGGGCCTGGGGCCGTGTTCTTCATTGAGCGGATCACTTCTGACACTTCCTCTGGGGATATGGGGTCTTCCAGGGTGTCGATCTATGTATGGTGGGGCAGTCTTGGGGCCGTTCGCAGGTAGGTGGCGTGTGCTACCTCCTCTGTGGACTTCCCTGACATCACGTTCCTGTGGTGTTCGATCATGATGGTTAGCTTTTCGGGGTCAGAGAAGCAGGGAATCTCATCTCGGTCCCGTAGGACTGCAATGTGGTTTCTGGTGTGTACTTTCTTGAGCTTGTGCACGAGCAGGCGGTTGGCTTTGTTTCTGTTCAGGTAGTAATACTGCTTCGTATATGTTAAAGCTCGAGCTGTTCGGTCTGCCAGGTGCATTTCCAGGCTTACTTTAGCTTTGCATAGCTCATTCCATGACCTTGTCAATTGGTGCTTTTTGTGGTTTGCTTCTTTCTGTGCCACCTCCGTTTCCAGTTCTTCTAATCGGAGCTGGTGTCTGCGCCTGTGTGCCGCTGAGCAGTTCATGGCCACCCCTCGAATCATCGGCTTCATGGCGTCCCATACCCATACTGTGGCCTCCGTGGGTCCTTTGCCTAAGTTCTCTGTGATGTAGTTGATTAGAGCTTCCGAGAGTTCCGGGCTGTCTGCTATGTCCACTAGGAGGTAGTCCTGCAACTTCCACGTCCTTTGACGCAGTGTTGGTAGGCCCTCTGTCTGGAGCTGCGCAATAACTGGGGCATGGTCGGAGATTACCCTTCGCCCAATGTGGATGTCCGGGATGCAGGGGAACAGCTCAATTGATACGAATAGGAGATCTATTCTGGAGGGACCCTGTGGACATGCGAAAAGAAGGTGTAGTCGCGAGCATTGTCATTCGCCAACCTCCAGGCGTCCACCGTTCCCATCTCTCTCAGAAATTCTGTGAGCCCTATTGCCTTCGAGAAGTCTGTTCCAGTGGGCGGTAGGGTTTTGTCCATGGTTGGGTCCGGGTGAGGTTGAAGTCGCCTCCAATCAGCAGTTTGCCTTCTTTGAAGAATGTTACAACTGGGAGAGTCCTGCGCAGGAAGCGTTCCTGGGCCTCATTTGGGCAATACATCGCTATGATGGTTATTGGGAGTTCAACCAGGAGTCCCCTGATTATCAAAAACCTTCCCTCGGGGTCCCTCTTGACTGTGACCCTTGACAGAATCAATGATTGGCTGAGCAAGATCGCCACCCTTCCTCTCGTCTGTCCAGAGGATACAAAATAACTTTTAGGGAATCTTTGGTATTTGATACGTTGCTCATCCACGGCCAGGAGGTGGGATTCTTGTAGGCAGACTATATCTGCTTCCAGTTGGGCAAGACGGTGTTCCACAGACTTCTGTTTCCTGGGGGAGTTTAAGCCCTGGACATTCCAGGTGATCATAGTCAGATTTTTTATGGGTGACCCCATTTTTGGGTGATTTGGATGCGGATGGTGGGTGCAGTTATGCTCCATGTTCCCCCGGCACGTGCGGGTGTCCATCGGTTGAGAGTGGTCCTGTCTTGGTGATTTGTACCTCTTTCGGTGTCCACCCTTCTCCCCCCCCCTAATAGAACAAAACTTGGTCGTTTGGGCCAGCCTTCGACCAACAGGGACTCTGGCTGGGCCAACACATCCTGCTGAGGGTGAGGCGCTTAGGCCTCTGCTGTATGGCGGTGAAAGTTAAATGTAAGATTAGAGTGTCGTCTTGCTTCGGGAGTGCAATATGTGGCCAGTGGCCATGGCTGACGTTTGGAGCTTGGTGGTGCTTGTTGGATCCAAGGGTTCTGGGCGTCGGTATCGCCCCGCTTTAGCCATCTTTACTTGGGCGTTTGCTTCTGAGTGAGGGACCCCTGATTCTCCGGCGCCGCCTCTCAACTCGTGACCATGAGCAGTTGGGGTCCTGTGGTTCTTCCTGTTCTGAGGGAGCCTCTTCGTTGTTGGTTCCTGCTCCCGCGTCTGGGTTCAGCAGTCTCTCGGCTTCGTGCACTTTGCGTATGTGGCGGATGCTCCCGTTCCAGGTGAAGATTAGGGCTGTGGGGAAGCCCCAGTGGTACAATGTGCCTTTCTCCCTCAGCCATTCCGTGACTGGTTACAGTGCTTTCCTTTTCAGCAGTGTGATTGAGGCAAGATCTTGGTATAGGGAGATGGAGGCATCTCTGAATAGTATTTGCGGGGAGTTTCTCGCTTCCAACATGATTTCTTCCTTGACTTTGAAATAGTGTAGTCTAGCAAGGAAATCTGGCGGGCCGAGGAGTTGGATCTTACTCTGGTTCTGTGGACCCTGTCGAGCACCAGGGGGGAGTTGTCTGGTAGAGTCAGGATAAAGTAAAAGAGGTCGCTCACGTAATGTTCCAAGTCTGCTTCTGGGATAGATGTGGAGATTCCTCTCAAGCGTATATTATTGCGATGGAAGCGGTTCTCTGAGTCCTCCTGTTTAAATTTGAGGGCTTCGCACCTGGCCTCTAACACAGCTAGCCTGTCCGTTCCCTTGTCGATCTCATAGCTGTGCTCGCATATGGTTGTTTCCACCTCCGTTGTCCTTGTCTCCAGTTCCCCCACTCTCGCTTCTAGGACCGTGATGGTGCTCGTCACCTCTTCAGTGCCCCTCTGGAATTCCTTGGTTAGTGCTGCTAGAAGGTCCTGGAGGTCCGATTTTGTGACCGACTGGGCCGGGGCTTCCCGGATTGGTTCTGCTTGCGGGCCCTCAGTGCTTGTTTCTCCTGTCTCCAGGCGGTCCCCTCTTCTGGATCTATCTGATGCAGGGGTAGATAGGAGGGTTGCTATGTCCGCTTGTTTGGTTGACTTTTTAGCCATGGTGAGTTCCGGGTCGTCGCGCTGATTGGAGTGTTGCGAGCTGGGGTTACAGGTGAGAGCTTTGGGCAGGTATTTGCTCTCAGGCCCCCAGGCAGGAGGGGTTTTGTCCGGGAATGCCTGGCTGCCTTTGGTTGGGCGCACCTCAGTTGGGAGACTCGCTGGTGTGAGAAGGCTGCTTACCCCTTGGGATTCCCTGAGTATTGCTCCTCCCTGTGGTGCTAGGCAGATGTCCTGGGCTGGGGACTGGCAGCAAGTGGCGTGCTTCCCAGGTTGTGGGTCACGCCAGTGTGCAGGGGGGTCCGTGGTTCCCCTCTGAGTTTGTGTGTTGCTGGCAACGGACCCTGCCAGGGAGAGTTCGGTTAGATCTTCCCCGCTGGCACCGAGCAAGTAAAGCCTGGTGGGCAAGTCTCTCAGAGGGATGGCCGGGATCTTCTTCTTCCGGCCGCTGTCGTTTGCGTTGTTGCCTGATATGCTTAAGTATGGCCACTGTTGGGTGGTTTACCCCTGTCAGAGTGTCGTTGAAGTGGGGTCTCCTCCGGGAGGCTTGCAGAGTTGGTGGCGTTGTGTCCTGGCTCCTTGGGCTGAACTGCAGTGTGTGGTGTGTGTTCGGGGCTTGCTGGTAGGTGATTGCTTCGGGGGTCCCTCTTTCTCCTCACGGAATGCTGTTGGTGTCCAGTACTTCCGGTCTGGGGGTGCTGCGTGGGTTATCAGGCCGCTTGTGCTGTTGAGCAGTCCCACTGCTCTCTCCCTGCTAACAGGTTTGCTGCTTTGCCAGGGCTAGGGTGTCTCTGGTGTCTGAGCACCACAGTGCTTCCCCTCCCCTGTCGCGCTGTTGGAAGCCTCCAGACCCCGGGTCCTTGCTCTCCTAGCGTCCGAGTCCTGTGGGCCAGTGTTCTCTGCCCCTCTTTGGGGGGGAGGTGGTGTTGTGGTGGGAGCCCGGGCAGTGAGTGGGTCTGGCTCTGCTTTGGCAGTGGGAGCGGGTGCATGGGCTGGGGAGGTGGATCGCTTCACAAGGTTGGAGTGCGCCGTATGGTGAAGGCCTGAGACCACCGCGGCTCCCTCTACGTTAGGGGCTACCTGTTCCCCGAGCTTCCACTCCCCCTGTGGCACTGAAATGTCCAGGGTTTGTTATCCCACTGTAAGGGGGTTGGGTCGCTGCAGATCTCTCCCGCTCTTCACCTCTTCAGCACAGTGTGCTATGTGGGCTGCTGTCGGGTCCCTGGGAACGTTGCGGCCGAGATGGGTGCTGCTTGCTACTCCGCTCCTTTTGTGACGGTGGAAGCCCCTCCGTGCTCCGCTTTGCTGCTGCTTATTGGCCACCCCTCCTGGGGTTCTTCTGGGGTGTCTGCAGCCAGTCCGCTCGATAGCTTCACGGTGTTGTGCAGCGTCGGGCCTAGCTCAGCCGCCCGCTGATTGACGACAGCGCCGGGTCGCTGGTCTGGCTAGGGCACCTTGTTCGGAGTTGCCAGTGCTCGGATCCTTCCTGGTGCTCGCAGCAGGCTAGTAGTTCCCCCGCTCAGGGGCCGCCCTCGCCTCAGTGCGTTCTGTTGCCATCAGGCAAGCCTTGTGATGCTGCCTGCCATTTTGGAAGTGGGCTAACGCTACCCCCGGCTCTGCTTCAAACTCGATCAATCCCGGGTTCCAGGCGTCGTGGGATGCTGAGGGTTACACCCCTTCTCTGCCCCATCGCTTTAGGCGTCCGGTGCACCGACTGGATAACTCAGCCCTTTCACCGGCGCATTGAGGTTGGATGCGTGGCTTTAGCCGGGAGCTCTTACGGAGCGGATACGACTATCATGGCTCCAAGCCACGCCCCCCGAAATGACACGGTTTTACATTAAGATCAGTAAAACTAAAACAATTTAAAATGCAAGCAACTCTGTAACAATAAAGTATCTATCGCTCTACCTTTAGTGTGAGTTTGGACGTTGACAATTTGTGTGACGTGCATGTCATGGAGGGCCGAGGAGCGAACAGTAGCTTTATGGTCAAGTTTGTTGTCAAACCCAAGATTAATATCGCCAAAATAATACATTTGGTAAGTGGTTTCAAGAGGGGGCTGATGAGCAAAGGGATGTCAAGTTCGGGTTTGCTTATGTTGTCGGGTTGTCTATACATGAGTAGGAAATTAAAAGTGGTTTTTGGGTCAGCGGCTAGCTTCAGGAGCAGGAGTTCATATCCTGAAGTCAATTGGGCATGGTCTAAACTGCATAGTGTTTTTTTTAGATTATTGCTACTCCACCCCCTATGTTATCCTGACAATCTGTCCTGAGGATAGTAAAATTGGGGGGGATGGCTAGTGCGAGGGATGGGCCTGAAGCTGGGGGTATACAAGATTCAGTGATAGCTAGGAAGTATAGTTGATGATCCAGAAGTAAGTTGTGGATATCAATTGCATGTGTTCCTAAGGAACTTGCGTTGAACAGTGTACATTTGAGTGTAGTGTTGGAAGCTGTTGAGTGAGGTGAGGAAACCAAATCAATAGTGGTAAGGGCTGTTAGGCTGGGGCCTTTAGGTGTTGTCATCCCTTGTTCTTGCTGTGGCCAGAGGGGTTCACCAAGTAATGAGTTAGCTGGTGTGTATAGCAGTGATGTGTTAGTGGTATGTGGGGGATCAGTGAGAATGGTGGTAGTGGGGTAGGTGTGATAGTAGTTCTGGCTCGTTTGTGACAAATGTCTGGCAAGTCTGGTGGCTGGTCCTAGTACAGGTATGGTGCTAAGGTGCTGGGTTACTCAAGTTGTGATACTGGGGCGCGCAAGACGGGTTGTGTCTGGGCACCGGATGGAGTGTAGTGGCTGTACAGTTTATGAGCTGCTGTGCCAGGGCAGTTTGAAGGGTTTGCAACTTGCGGGTCTGTCTAGGGGGTTTGGTGGTTTTACATGTGGTATTAGGGTAACGCTCAGAAGGCATTTTGGAAGGCGTAGATGACGGATGTTGGAGCTGGGTGGGACGGGCGGCTGTTTAGTTTGGGAGGATGCGAGGGGCTCAGGTCTAGAGCTAGTTACTGGGGTGATGGTGGCATGACTAGCCGGGTGATCTAGGACTTCGGGGGAGCTGGGGTAGCTAGAAAGTAGCTGGTCATCTGATGTTGGACTGAAGAGTGCTGCAAATTGGGAAGCTTTAGGGAGGAAGGGAGTAGGGCATGGGGTAAAGGTATTGTGTGGGCAGTAGAGATGGGCAACATGAGGAATATCATCATAGAATTCCGCATACCTGGTGCAGTAAAGTCCTCTTTCCCTATTAATTCTGTTAGAAATGTCGCTGGATTTACTGTTCTGCATCTAACAATTTTGGTCGCTAGATTTGAAATAATCACCTCATATCCTGATGCTCTTTGTGTAGTCAATGTGCTTTTGGGTTTCTCTAAAATAGCAAAGAGGGCGTGCAGGACAAATAACGTTGTGGAGCACCCTATTGTAATACTTTGTCATAAAACCAAGGGGGGTCAAGTGCAAAACCAAAGGTAAAAGGAAGACTAAATGTAAATTGGTTGCTAGCACAGTTGGGAAAGGGTCACTGAGTAGGTGTCATCTCTGCCCTTTATGTAGATGTACTTGGTGTGGCAGCAGAACACCTTCCAGGGACAAGGACCTAGAAAAACTACATGTCCCAGCAGCCCTTGGGCCGAAAACTACAGCCTCAGCAGCCCAGAGACCAACTAGGAGAGAATCAGGCACACAGGGCCTGCAAGCGCTCGGGAAATGCCCAAGCCAACGCCTGAACACGGTGCGTGTGCGCAAGGAGGCTACCGCACATGCACAAACCTCGAACGCTTGTTCGTGCTCGAGAATGCACCCGAGAGGACGCATAATACGGAGCTCAGCAGGAATCACACGCGGGGCCGCCCTCGCTGCTAGAACAACACTCGCTGGCCCCGCATTGTCTAAGATAAGTGGCAGTTTATTTTCCGACATAGCGGAGCATACTTACCATGTTAACTAACTTTGTGAAGACTCCGGTTGGCTAATTAGACGGCCGCGAGTTCGGGATTGCATGTGCCGCATTTACTAACTCTGATGCATGCCGCAGTTTACTCGCTGGTTGCAGGTATTTAGTACTAGTGAAAACAAGCATCCATGACTTGTGGAAGAGCAGCACTAACGGTTTCCTTTTTTATCAGGAAAACGATACTGATCACGGAACAGCAGCTGCCATTTCGGACAGCATAGGCGGCCATCGGAACACGAGCTGGAAAGCCAGAGCCAAGTATTTTTTCTGTTCATGTTTTAGTGTTTCCTTGTACCTTTGTCTAGATAACTACCATCCCGTTTGGGGGACAATACCTGTGTATTATTGTAACATGGTGTTTGGGTTCTGCAAAGACAGGCCTGTGTAGACTACAGTGGAAAGCTACTCATTGCATGCCTTTCCCTTGAACCCCTACCTATCCACCACTGCTTCCTAACCCTCAATCCGGTTTACCCATTTCCCACTACCCATCCAATCAGTCGGCCCTAACCCTCTTTCCCCCTGGGGGTCGCGGTGGCCTGCGTTTTGCCAAAATCCAGACGCCAAGACCACCAAGGGGAGGAAGGAGTTCTTGCTGCTTCTGCGCTGAACAGGATCACGCCCTGACATACTTGCAGCTTTTTCAATCGCAAAAGTGGCAGCAGCTAAAGCTTGTTCGCAAAGATAATGTCCTTTCATTACTGGGTCTAAGATCCCACTGTAGTAAGCTAATGGTTTATGCCCATGTTCTAAAGTAGTTTTATGTGTAAGAACTGCCGTCATTACCTCGCCATTTCAGTGTGAAAACAGATACAATTCTTCATTATAATCTGGAATTCCATTCACAGGAGCTGTGCACATTGCTCTTTTTAATTATTCATATCCCTCAGTAATATCCCCTGTCCATGTTATTTTATTCTTTCCCACCCTTGTTGCTTGAGTCCATTTAATAGTGGTTGAATATATGTACTGTAATCAGAATTGTTGCATCTCCCTTACTGTCTTTGGTTCAGGAGTGTTTTGAATTGCTTCTGCTCTCTCAGGTGTCACCTTTCCCCCGACATGAGAGATGAACTGTCCTATGTATAGGGGTGGGCAGTCATAATGTCGACAGTCAAAATGTCGACAGTCAAAATTTCGAAAAATAAATGTTGAAAAAAATAATGTCGACAAACAATAATGTCGACATTTTTTCGATATTTTTTCGAAATTTGGTATTTATTGTATGAATAAATAAATAAATATATATAACTAAGATATGTTGAGTATGAGGAGTGTGGGGTGTGGGGGGGGGTGGCAGGGGGTCTTGGGTGAGAGGGGTTGGGGGGACATCCCCATAGTAAATGATACTCTTTTTATTTATTTAATTATTGAATAAATAAATAAATAAATATATAATTACTATGTGTTGAGAATGAGGGTGAGAGGGTGGTTGGGGGGGTGACAGGGGGGTGTTGGGTGAGGGGGGGTTGGGGGGACCCCCCCATAGTAAATTAAACTATTTTTGGTTATTTATTTATTGAAATAATAAATAAATAAATAAATATATAATTAGAATGTGTTGAGTATGAGGGGTGAGAGGGTGGTTGGGGGGGTGTGGGGGGGTGGCAGGGGGGTGTTGGGTGAGGGGGGGTTGGGTGGGACCCCCCCCAATAGTAAATGATACTCTTTTTGGTTATTTATTGAAAAAATAAATAAATAAATAAATAAATAAATATATAATTAGAATGTGTTGAGTATGAGGGGTGGGAGGGTGGTGGTGGGGGGTGTGGAGGGGGGTGACAGGGGGGTGTTGGGTGAGGTGTTGATAGTTCTAAGTGACATTTTTTTGTCGACATTTTTTTTTCTAAAAAATGACTTTTTACATTATAAGTATAGGATGTCGACATTTTTGTTTTCGAAATTTTTTTTTCGACATTTTTGTTTGTCGACATTTCTTTTTCGACATTATGACTATAAACCATGTATAGGACCTCTTCCTGATAATATTGTACCTTCTCTTTGTCTACCTTGTGTCCTCTTTCTCTGCTAGTATGGTCATGAGTCGAACTGAGTCTTCTGTGCATCTTTCTTCTGTCTCGCTGCATACTAATATGTCATCCACATACTGAATGATTGCACTCTCAAGTTGTACATTACCTAGGTCCATCTGGAGGACTCTGTTAAAGATTGATGGGGACTCAAAGTATCTATCTATTTATTTATTTATTTATTAAAAGTTCTTATAAAATCGCGCCACATGCCCATGGGCCTCTGGGCACGCACACATAGGACCACATGACGAACGACCAAAACAAATATCATTAAAAGCGTTGCGGAAAGAAAAACCAGGGACAAAGCTCAGGGTCAACTTGGAGTGACTCATAAAGAAGAGAGAAGGTCCCAATCAGGCGGCAGATTAAAAAGAAAGGTCTACAGCTCTTTTTTAAACTTAACTGTTGTCTCGACAGCGCTCAGCATTGGAGGTAACAAGTTCCACAAATTCGGGCCTTGCACACTAAAACTGCACCCCCCCCCCAGCCTTTCCCAGCCTAAATCTTGATTTGATCAGTCCAAGACGAGATTGGGACCTGAGAGTGCGGGATGGAACATGAGTTTGAATGCACGCTGCAAGATACTGAGGTGCCGTGTTTATCACGCATTTATGAGTCAGGGTTAAGATTTTATGCCTGATTCTAAGTTTAACAGGCAGCCAGGGTAGGTTCCGCCTGGCCACAGTAACGTAGTCATGCCAGGTAAGACCGGACACCACACGCACTGCGCTGTTCTACGAAACCTGGAGAGCAGCTATAATAGAATGCGTACAGCCACTAAGCTGTGTGTTACAGTAGTCTGATCGTGTATTAATAAGAAACACGGCCAGGGTAGCTAAGTTCTCACAGGAATGAAAGGGGTGAATATTACATACAAGCTTTGTAATCAACCCACAAGAGGAACAAATGGATGCCACATGATGAGTCATAGACAGTTCAGCATCTAGGATCACCCCCAAAGTTTTTACCTTCTCTGCTAACAGAATCAGTATGCCTAGGAGTGAGAAGTGTTTATACTCAGCTGACAGAGACCTCAACTTAGAGGCAGAGTCTACAATTAGGAGCTCTGTTTTGCTAGCATTTAGAGCCAAAGAATTAGCTGCCATCCACACATGGATAGCCTCATAGATACTATCTCGCTTAGCCGCATCCGCAGTATAAGAGCAAGACAATTTCACTATCAGCTGAGTATCGCCTGGATAATTAGCCACCTGGAGACTCAGGCTAACCAGCAAAAGCAAAAACGGGATCAGATAAACATTAAAAAATGTTGGAGCAGTACAGGATCCCTGGGGCACCCCACAGGTGACTGGGGAAGGTTCTGAGAAAACCTCAGTGACATTCACCTTTGAGTTCCTGGGACCCAGAAAGGAAGAGATCCAATTTGCAGCATTAGAGGAACACCCGGGTAGAGACCGTCCTCAAGTAAAGCATGATCAACAAGATCAAATGCTGTGGATAAATCCAGCAGCATGAGGACAGATTTATTTTAAAATTTGTTTATTGGCATTTTCAGTAATAGTAGTTACATATCTTCCACATTGTGCCTAAGTCATGTTCAAATGCAATACAGTTTACTTTTAACTTTAACAAACAACAACAACTGTCTCCTTAATAAGTTCACATGTTTCAGCTTCCCTCATGCCAGTGGGAGGGGGAGTGCGGGTAAGGCCGATCAGGTTGCTCATGGGATATGGGAGGTGCTTTCCTGGGGCTCGTAGTGTCTCTTATTGGGTCTCGTTGGGTCTCCTTGCCTGACTTGCAGGTGTGTTCGTTTTGGGGCATTGGCTCAGGGTGGTTCGTCGTTAGTGGGGAGAAGAAGTGTCTAGTGAGTTCTTTCCATGCCTCGAGGGCTCTGCTGGACTCATCGGTAGATCTGGCCACACTTTCTTCCCAGGCCTTAGTCTCAGCCTGCAACCATCGTTCTGTCTCTCCCTGCCATGCTTTATATTGTGGTCCAGCTGTTTTTTTCCAGGACATGGCTATAGTTCGCTTGGCCAATATGCACGCTATGTCCATGAGTCTGACTGTGTGCTTTAGCTTGGCTAATCTGGGGTAGGTTCCCAGCACGCACTCTTCTGGCGACCATTTGTATTTGGTCATGCCTGTTTTTTCGCATGTCTGTTTCACCTTTTCCCACAGTGGCCCTCATTACAACCCTGGTGTTGGACCATGGTGCTAATAGCGCCATGGTCCATGCCGGTAACTTACCGACTCCGCCATGGCGGAATGGGGAATTACCGCCCCATTCCGAGGTTGGCGGGGCGGTAATTCCCCATGCCACCATTGCCCTTCCCCATTACCATTTTTGCCCCACAGGGCACAATGGAAATGGGGAAGGCGCTAAGTACGGTGCCGCAAATTGCGGCACCGTACTTAGCACCAAGGTCCCTTTGCGGGTTGGATTTTAACGCTTGCAAAAAGCAGGCGTTAAAATCGCCAACCCGTAAAGGGACCTCATAATCAGGCGTTAAGGGGTTAACGGCGCCGCCACCTTTTGCGGCGCCGTTAACCCCTTAACGCCAGGGTTGTAATGAGGCCCAGTGTCTTCGTTTTGGGGCATTCCCACATCATATGGATTAGGTCTGCTTCCTCCCTCATGCACCAGGTGCAGTTTGACTGCGTTTGTTTGCTAAATTTGGCTATCCGTTTCGGAGTTAGGTAAGTTCGATGCAGTACATTCATCTATATTTGCCGGAATCGGTGGTTTCTTGACACCTCTTTGGGAAATATGAGCGCTCTATTCCACTCCCCCTCTGTCAGTTCTCTGCCTATATCTATTTCCCATTTGCTTTTCATCCCCATGCGTCGGGGGTTAGGTGTATCGCTCAGGTGTCTGTATATTTGGGATATTGGCCTGCATCCCTCTCACATGTTGTACAGCAGAGTTAATAGTGATTCAGTGTCCGGTTCTTCTGGCCATGTTTCCCATTTACTTCGTGCCGTGGCTCGGACCTTCTGGTACCAAAGGAACTGTCCTGGGTGTATGCCTTCTTTGTCCTGTAGCGTGGTAAACTCTCTAAAGGTGCCTTCTTCGTATAGATCTCCCCAAGCATAGACCCCTTCCCTTTCCCATGATCTGATTTGGTTCAGGTCGGTGGCCGTTGTGTATAGATCTGCAAGCAGTGGGATTTCTGGTGCGTAAGCATTCTGCGTATGAGTGAGTGTTCTCGCTCTGCGCCATATGTCCCTCCCCAGGATGACTATGTGGGGTGTTGCTCCCAGCAGCTTAGAGGGTACCCAGACCAGTTCTTTCAGGTGGAGCAGGAGACTCATAGTCTGTAGCAGGGGGTTTTCATCGGTAGGTTCGTCAGAGAACCATTTAGATACAAAGCTGAGTTGGGCTGCTAAGTAATATTTTTTTAGATTCGGAAGCTGAATGCCTCCCTGGGCGTATGGTAGGGTTAGTATCGACAGCGCTATTTTGTGCCTGTTTTTTCCCCACATGAACTCCTTTATTAGTGACTCCAGCAGTCGGAAAAAGGGTTTTTTGATATAATAGTGTACATTTTGGAACCCATATAGGAATCGCGGTAATATAATCGTTTTGACTATTGAGGCCCTCCCCATCATTGACAGGGGGAGTCACGACCAAAAGCTCATGGACCTGCGCAGAGCCGGGAGAGCTGCCTTTGTGTTGTATTCATGCATCTGTGTGGGGGTATGCATTATCTGGATGCCTAGGTATCTGAATGTGGTGGTTTGCCATTTTATCCCCACCATCGGGAGTGCCTCCATGTCTTCTTCGTATAGATCTCCCCAAGCATAGACCCCTTCCCTTTCCCATGATCTGATTTGGTTCAGGTCGGTGGCCGTTGTGAATAGATCTGCAAGCAGTGGGATTTCTGGTGCGTAAGCATTCTGCGTATGAGTGAGTGTTCTCGCTCTGCGCCATATGTCCCTCCCCAGGATGACTATGTGGGGTGTTGCTCCCAGCAGCTTAGAGGGTACCCAGACCAGTTCTTTCAGGTGGAGCAGGAGACTCACAGTCTGTAGCAGGGGGTTTTCATCGGTAGGTTCGTCAGAGAACCATTTAGATACAAAGCTGAGGTGGGCTGCTAAGTAATATTTTTTTAGATTCGGAAGCTGAATGCCTCCCTGGGCGTATGGTAGGGTTAGTATCGACAGCGCTATTTTGTGCCTGTTTTTTCCCCATATGAACTCCTTTATTAGTGA
Organism: Ambystoma mexicanum; assembly: GCF_040938575.1. Classification (NCBI taxonomy): domain Eukaryota; kingdom Metazoa; phylum Chordata; class Amphibia; order Caudata; family Ambystomatidae; genus Ambystoma; species Ambystoma mexicanum. Next base: position 776,646,231 of record NC_090939.1, on the reverse strand, counting down.
CTCCAGCAGTCGGAAAAAGGGTTTTTTGATATAATAGTGTACATTTTGGAACCCATATAGGAATCGCGGTAATATAATCGTTTTGACTATTGAGGCCCTCCCCATCATTGACAGGGGGAGTCACGACCAAAAGCTCATGGACCTGCGCAGAGCCGGGAGAGCTGCCTTTGTGTTGTATTCATGCATCTGTGTGGGGGTATGCATTATCTGGATGCCTAGGTATCTGAATGTGGTGGTTTGCCATTTTATCCCCACCATCGGGAGTGCCTCCATGTCTACGCGTTTCAGGGCCGCCAGAGGGAACATGCTAGATTTTGACTTGCTGAATTGTATCCCAGATACTTTAGAGTAATTATCCAGAATTTCCAGCATGGTGGGCACGTTGAGGTGTGGGTCTCTAACATATATGAGGACATCGTCCGCGTAAAGCGATATGTTGTGGTCTACCCCTCCTAGCCTTATGCCAGCATCAAAAAACTGCTTCCTAAAGTATATTGCTATGGGTTCCAGCCCCAGTATATACAGCATTGGGGATAGCGGGCAGCCTTGCCTGGTCCCTCTTTGTATGTCCCAGGCTTCTGATACATGTTTCCCGGACTTCACTCTAGCTCTTGGTCTGGTGTATAATATCTGAACCCATCTAATAAACCCAGGTCCGAAGCCGAATCCCTTGAGTACGGCCACAAGACACTCCCAATAGATGGAGTCAAACACCTTTATGGCATCCAGGGACATTAATGCATATGAGCTCCTGTCTTCATCAGTTTGCGCTATGATGTGTTGTAACCTGCGCAGATTCATTGATGTGTTTCGGCCTGGTATAAAGCCGCTCTGGTCGATGTGTATTATGTCCCCTATTATTCTGGACAATTGCTTGGCTAGTATTGTAGTTAAGATTTTCGCATCGTAATTTAACATTGCCAATGGGCGGTAGGAGTCACACAGATCTGCCGGTTTGTTTGGCTTAAGGATCGGGACCACTAGTGTTTCCCTCATGCTTTCGGGCAGCACTCCCCTCTCATATGCCTCTTGGTATACTTTGTGTAACAGGGGTGTAAGGGATGGCTCATATGCTTTGTAAAACTCTGAGGGCAGACCGTCCGTGCCAGGCGCCTTGCATATGGCCAGGGACCTGATGGCTTCTGTTATGTCTTCAGGCGTGATTTCGGCGTCTAGTATCAGGGCTTGTTCTGGGGGCATCTTGTGGAGCCCTATCTCATCCAGAGTATCAGTGATCTGTTCTGGAGGGACTTGTTCTTCATGTGAGTAGAGTTGTGCATAGAAGTGTTTAAAAGTGTCGTTTATGTTCTGCTGCATGTGATGTGTGTTTCCTTCCTCATCTCGCAGTGAGGTGATGGGGTGTCTAGGGTGTTCCCTTCGGCATAGCCAGGCCAGTAACCTGCCCGGTCTGTCCGCCTCTGTGTGCGTTCTATTTGTCTTGGCGTGTAGTCTAGCTTTTCTAGTCTACTCCACGCCATATCATTTTCCTCCCCGAGTTTCCGAAGTTCTGTTTCCCTATTACGAGCCCTTGTGGGCGCTGCTTCCAGCTTTTCTATCTCCTTCTCCAGCTGATCTAGGTCCTTCCTGAGAAGTCTTTTGATTCCCCCTGCTTTCGCAATGATTTCCCCCCTTATCACTGTTTTCAGGGCATCCCATACTGTGCTGCTATGTTCTACACTTCCCTCGTTAATTTCTATGTAGCTGTCTATGGAGTCTTGCAACTCCTCTCTAAAGGTTGGGTTTTTGAGAGCTTCCGCCGGCATTTTCCACATGGGAATCGGGGGTCTAGGGCCATTGTGATTCCATGTTACTAGAAGTGGGGAGTGATCAGATATGGTTCTTCCCAAATATTGCGCTCCTTCCACTTGGGGCAAGTGTTCCCTACCTATGAGCATGTGGTCCAATCTCGTGTATAGTTTATTTGGGGACGAGTAGGATGAGTATCCTCTTAGTGTTGGGTTTGTTTCCCGCCATACATCTGCCAGGTCCAGCCTGTCTATCATTGCGGTCAGTGCCATTGTCGCTGCTGATGGGCCCTTCGGGTGGGGTATGGATCTGTCTAATGCCGGGTGACATACACAGTTAAGATCGCCCCCCCATATGAGCAGACTATCTCTATGTTGCACAATTTTGGGGTATAGTGAGTCCAGGTGGGCCGGTACATTGCTGTTGGGAAAATAGGAGTTCATTGTTCATATTTCTGTCTGCTCTATGTGCCCCCATAGCATTACATATCTCCCCTCCGGGTCTACTTCTGATTTAGTCAGGCGAAAGGGGAGCTGTGGGTGTATCCAGGTGTACACTCCTCTGGCATATTTGAAGTATGTTGTGCCGAATCCCTGCCCTCCCCAGTGTGTTTGGAGTTTGGCCAGTGAGTCCGCCGTGCAGTGGGTCTCCTGTAATAGCGCTATCATCACCCCTTTTCTGTGCAGATAGGTCTTGATTCTGTTTCTGCGGATATATGTCCCCAGACCTCGCACATTCCATGTCAATATTTTAATTGCCGTTGAAGTCATGGTGGTTTAAAGTGGGCATATTGGTCGCTCTGTTCTTCCCTTTTTTGTGTCCATGTGCATGGTACTGGTGCTAATGATTCCTTCCCTGTGTGGGACCGTGCAGGCTTCCTCCTCCCTCAGTTCATCCCTCCCCTCCCTCTTTTCACTTTCGGAGACTTTCCAACAGTAGTAACGTCCATCCTTTTGAATGGAAACGGCAAACAGTGCAACTTTGAACTGCCCCCAGCAGTTGCTTCCAACTTGCAACGCTCAGGGGGTCCCGGGCCTTCCAGGCCACTTCTGGCCTTCCGGATCAGGATGCGTGTAGGTGGATTACCTACACAGTGTCCGTAGGGGTGGGTCACTTTTTCGTGCTCGTGTGATCCTTCGAGTTCTCGTCCGGTCCAGCTTTCGTCTCAGTATAATTCCGCTGTAATTTCATTGTCCGCTTTGGTGGCTTCGCATGGGGGGGTCTCACTGTTTTTCTTGTTGCGGCAGGTAGGGTGTCATCCCATTTCTGATCTCGGTGGGTCATCTTTGCCATCAGCCAGGTTGTTATGTTCCAGCCACAAATTTGCTGCGGCGGGATTCTCCAAGAATATCGCTCTTCCTTTGTGGAGGACCTTGAGGCGTGACGGGTATAGCAGCATTTATTTTAGGTTGAGTTTCCGTAATTGTGCTTTTATTGGAATGAAGGAGTTCCTTGCTCGCTGCACAGTGGTTGTATAGTCCGGATATATGACTATTGTCGAGTCCTTCCGTTTGATTTCTCCTCCTTCTCTCGAGTATCGTAGTATGGTTTCACGATCACGGAAATTCAAAATTTTGGCTATAATTGGTCTTGGGTGTGAGCCTGGTGGTGGGCATTTCTGAAGGGATCTGTGGGCTCTCTCCACGGAGAACCCCTGGGATAGCTTCCCTGGGCCTATCTCCAGTAGTAACAATGTCTCAATGAATTTGGTCGGGTCTGGGCCCTCCAAGTACTCGGGAACTCCTAGTATGCGAATATTATTTCGGCGGGCTCCGCCCTCGGCATCTTCTGAGCGCGCCTCCAGCCTCGCCACCTTTTGCTCAAGGTCTTGTACTTTCGTTTTCAATTCCTGGGTACCCTCCACTGTGTCTTGTAGCGTATTTTCTGCCATCGTGACCCTTTCAGTGAGGTTGCGAGCATCCTGACGCATGAGCTGTATGTCCGATTTCACCTCCTCTATCTTCCCCTCCACCGATGTGCGGAGGGCCCATATTGCCTGTAGGACCTGCGCATGTTTCGGATCTTCTTCCTGCTGGGGGGGTTCCCCCGAGGTTTCCTGAGCCTGTTGTGGTTGTCTCTGGGGTTTGGCCGTCGTGAAAGAGTCCATTGTGACCAGTTTCAGTTTGCCCTTGGGGGGTGACATCTCCCTCCCGGGGACCCTTCGGTGGTCTGATTCACTTCTTGATCCACAGGTTACGTGGCCCCTATTTACTTCTGTTAGTTAGTGTTGTGGATCCGGTGTTGTTTGGTGGGGTCCCTGGGCAGGGTTCCCTATCTGGCCAGTACCCAGCCGCTTAGGTTCTAATGCGGGCTTCTCTGCCTCAAATCTTGCTCGTTGGTTTGTGCTGGTAGGCTGTGTTTCAATCTGGTTTTCAAGTTGGTATTGGGCAGGCCTTGTCTTTCTCAGTGCCCCAGCCCCGGGTGCCCTATGTTTGCTTGAGGCTTGTTCCAGTGGAGGGTATCCCTGTGGCCGTGTGTCAGGCGGTGACAATTGCCCCTTTGGTTATCTTGCTGCTGCCATTATCTAGGGGAGGGCATTTGCCTGCCAGTAATGTCCAATGTGTGGTTGGGGGAACACCGGGTTTCTGGTAAGTTGGCGGTCCTCAGCCGCTTTCATTGCGGTCCCCCGGGGCGGGGGGTCCCCAGGCCGCTCCTGTGCCTTCAGCTACTGCGGTGATGCGTTCGTTGTGGGCTGCTTTGTTAGGCACAGGCCCCCCGCGCCTTCACACTGTCCAGGGGCCAAGTTGTAGCAGGCCTCCCCCCCACTCCCAAATGCTGGGTGGTCGTGTGAGGCGAGGTCGGGTGATCCCGTTAGGGAATGATGCGGAATGGTCTCGACCCCGTGTGCTGCGTTATGTGGGGGCCCGCCGCCCTCCGCTGCGCTCCTGTGACTCTGCTCAGCCGCGAGCCCACCCGGACTCACCTGCGCGCGGGCGAGTCAGCGTCGCGGGCACAGCTCTGTGTCCCCTGCTCCCCCGGCTTCGGCGGGCGAGTCTTCCTCCAGGCTGTGCCCGCGCATCAGTTCCTCCGCGGGGCTCCGCAGCCGCAGCGGTCCCCAGCTCCGGTTCTCCCTTCTCAGGTGTCCGCCCGCCTGGGCCGGGATGCGGCCGGTGGAGCAGGCGGCAGGCGTCAGGCTCGTTCGTATCAGCGCCCCCGATGGCCTGGGGCTGAGGCTGATTTAGTTATGTGAAAAAATGGAAAGGGGGGTCATGGAGATTTATTCTGGATCCCCGCCCTCTGGGAGTCCCAGGGGCTCGGGTTCGGGTTTCCCGTTTTCTGGCGTCTGCTCTCCGATTTTGCCCCAGATTGCGGCAATCGGTTCCCCTGCAATATTCTGCTTTTGCCTGGTATTGCAGACCTGGAATTGGCGATAATTATTCGTTTAACGAAGGATCATGGACGGAGCTCTGTGGAAGCCTGTCCTCACGGCATGCGTGCTGGCCACACCCCCAGCATGAGGACAGATAATTGTCCCTGGTCCATGTTCTGTAGTAAATTAGTCTGCAGATAGAGCATAGTAGTCTCCGTGCCCCTTAGGCAAACAAGTATGTTTTAGATGCGTATACAACAATGAAGTCAAATCTTGTGAGCCCTCATGAAGGAGAATTGAGAAAATGTGTTTTTTAAATCTATTACTATGACATACTTGGCCGGGAATATAATATGGCACAATATTGTTGCTGGATTTGGAACTAGAGGGAAGTCTGCTTCAAAAATATTATTAAGAGGGCGGGGATCCAGAATAAATCTCCATGACCCCCCTTTCCATTTTTTCACGCTGTGCACAGCTGTGATGCACAGAGGATCTGATACCACCAATATTCCTTACTGCATTAAAACATAAATGGTTTCATGATTCCAAATATGCCCTCATCTGCTTCCCTGGACATGGGGTACTGCTTTTCTCGTGGCAAAGCTTGGGCTTGATTTTAACTGCTTCTTCTCTTTTTAATAAACCTACATCATAAGGACTACTAGTCCACAAGATGCTTGCCACTATGAGTCAGACATGGTATCACAAGTAAGGACACAGACACAAAAGGTGTAAGTTTCAACACCTTTATTAAGTTTAATTGGGGTTGGAGACTTCCTAGCTGGCCCTACTTCTATAATGGGAGTAGTCTCGACCATCAAAGTAAAATAAACTGGACCAAGTCAGTCAGTCAAACAAAGGAAAAAGCCTGTGTCAGAAACTTATCCTTGCCCTCACGTTTCACAATAACTAAGTGTGGAAAATGTATGGAAATAAAGAGTGTATCAAAATAATGTCAGAATGGCAATGAAAGTGGCTCACCAGTCCCTTCCCCAAGTTCAGTTCACGGGGGTTCTTACAAAGTTCCTTCAAGGTGGGTAGTATGCACAGTTCAAAGATTTCCAATAAATCTGTTAGGCTTCCCTCGCCTATATCAATGTCAGTTCAATATGCATCACAGTTCTCTTCAATGGATTCTTTCGGGCTTCCCTCACCCGGCTTCACAATTCTCAAACAAAGAGATGTTCACAAAGTTCCTTCTCAGTTACTTTCACAGGCTGCCCTTGCCTGTCTTCAAACACTTAAACATGTCTGAACCATTTTCCAGCTAAACAGCACTGCTTCACAGAGCTCGGGGAGAACTCCCTTCCCCAACCTTTGTACTTCTCTTTCACAATGTTCACCTGTCAGAGATCTTCGCAACCGCATATTATTATCACCCCCATGCGTGCCTACTCCAACAGCAGGGTCCCTATCATTATCATCTTGCCGGAGACTTTTGCAACCGCACAGTATTCTCACCCCTGTGAGAAACTCAAGGGTGTTCTCACGGATAGACGCTGAGGATCTTTTGTTCAGGTGGCCTGGGCACGTCCATTGTCTTTGGAACCACACCCTTGGGTGGACCAGTGCGGGGGGGATCACCTGGACAAGTGGTCCATGGGGACTGCAGGAGGAATGCCCTCGAGAGGGACGTGGTATTCTCCCCTTTCTGACAGCCCCCTACCCGACACACCTTCAGTCTACATGGGATATGTTAAACTAAGTCCCATCCTATCCCAGTACTTTTCCCTAAAGTAAAGAAGGCGAGAGCCTCGTTGGAAATCAGAACCCATGTACCCACAAATATACATCTACCTTCCCCGATCTGCCACTACCCTACCCAATTTTCCCATAATTACCAGAAAACACTATGACTTCCCAACTCCCCCTCCCTTTTTTTACAAACCCTGAGATGAAGAGGAGAGGGATTGAGAGGATGAAGGTCACCGAGAAGAAACACACATTCAGACACAGAGGACAGACTCTTCCTTTTTAACAACAGACTGTCCTCTTAACAAGGACAGGCAAGGTCCGGCCTCCCTCTATAGCCATTCACACTTGATTCTGGTTGACTCGCCCAGGGAGTATAAAAGGTGGAACCTATTGGCACACTCTGAGCGAGCTAGTGATGCTGGATGGTGCACTGAAGCCAGAGGGACAGCATTTGAGCTGGAGAGACCCTGGAAGGCCTGGAGGAAGAAGAACTGCCTGATTGCTGGACCTGTGAGTACAGGGGAGGGTGCAGTGTGGAGAGGGAACTGTACCCCAAGGGAGCCAAACCAGGGGCAGCTGGGGTTACCTGGTAGTACCCACACCAGAGCTCCTCCCCTGGGCAAAGCAGGAAAGCCCAGGTTTTTGAGGGGAAGGTGGCGACACCCTGACCTCAACAAGTATCCCCTTGAACTTCTGCAGCTCCCAAAACTGCCAGAGTACCAAAAAGGGGAGCTAGCGAAGTGGCAGCAAAATCAGAGTGAAGGATTATTGGGACTTGCAGTCCAAAGATATTTTAGTGAGAAAAGCTGAGCAAGGTGTAACATGAGCAAGTGCAGAACATCTGGGTCGAAGGCGAGCCTGGTGGGGCAGAGCGAAAGGCCGAGGGACGAGAGCAAAGGGTAGAGAACCCGAGGACTTCCCTGCAGGAGGTTGTTGCCTCCAAAAGACCATGAAAGGCACGCGTGGAAGGCCAAATCCCAGACAAGAAGACTGCATTGTGTTTCAAGGACGCCAGCGACCCTCCCGGGTGACCGGCAGAGTTGGGGAGGCGAGGCCAAGCCTGTGGTATTAACATTGACTTGTGAATTAAAAACTGCAAAGACAAGAAAGAAATACACACAGCCGGTGAGTTGGCAAGCGACATGAAAGACCGGTGTGTGTTAAAGAAAGATTCAAGTTGCAACAGTATATCGCACAATTGAAGGCTGCATGCGTCTGGATGAGATGCAAAGGAAGGCAGATCTGTGATGAACTCTGAATTACCGACAGCGGTGAAACCAGCGATACTGAGTAGCGGAGTGGTCCAGCAAAAGAAAGTAGCCCACTCGAAAGTCTCTGTGAAAGGTGAAATGTTTTTGTTATGAAGTGATAAAGTGAACAACCTATAAAAAGTGAAATGATCAAAATTAACCCGGAAAAAGGGGGGAGTGAAAAGGTGAACATTGAACTTTTGTGCTTATGACTTCGAACTACCCAGACAAAGTGACATTGGGGCAAATAACACAAGAGTGTGAGCTGAAGGGAAAGTCGAAGTAGTCCTGCGGAGGTCTATAGTGAAAGCCATGCACGCTTGAAAGTCTTCGACATCAGGAAAAGGTCCAAGCCTGACTGAGGGACCCCGGAAGTGTGATAAGTTAGGGGAAGAGAACCCCTAAAGATATGACTTAAGCTTGGGGAAGGGTATCCCTGCAAGTGTTGTGTTTTAAAGGTCTAAGCCCGACTGATGGAGACCTACGTGAAAATTTTGTTTTGAAAGGTCTGAGCCCGATCGAGGGAGACCTGTGTGAACTTTCTTTGCTGAAATGTGTTTTGAAAGCTGGAATGAGAGACTTTAACGTGGAAGGCCAGATGGGCCTCGATCCACGTTTTGAACTGCCTTTGTTTTGAAAACCTGAGCCAGAGTGTGTCATCCTGTCTATAGGAATGCCCTACTCTGTGCTGTCTAACATGCGGAGGAGAGCTGACTCAGCCACATTTATTCTTTATAGTCTAACGCTGATTTTTCTTTGCATACATTTTCCCCACACATATTTGTCACATTAGAGCAAGGGCTGGTAATAGGTTTTGTTAGCATAGGTGTAGGGCGGTGAGAGCTTGGAAGAACAGTAGGCCCCTGCGCTATTGCTTTATGTGGTCGAATGATTGGTTAAATCCTGCAGCCTGGCACATGGTTTGCTTGGGAAAAAGCTCTAAAGTTCCCAATGGTAGAGTATATACTGGTGGGTGGGCAAACCTTGTTAATGGCGCTGGATTATGTTAACATCCTGGACAGGGTTAATTGTTGAAGAAGGTCAGTACACCTTGTTGTGGTTCACACTTAGATTTTTTATTGTTGATTTCTGTGACCATTATTAGTGACAAGGTGAATGAATTGCAGTGCAACAAGTTTGCATCATATACACACGGTCAGTATATACATTGTGGGTGGTGAGGTGCGATGGCACCTCACATATCACCACGCCCAATGTATATACTGACCATGTTGTGTACATGATACAAACTTGTTGTGGCGCAATTCATTCACATTGTCACAAATACACCCACATATCACCCACCGCACATGCACAGTTTTGACAAAGACTTCGGTCGAAACACGTCTTGGCTCTTCTCACATGCAATTAGCACTGTAACTGCTAAGATAACGGTGACAGAATTCAACAATAAAAAATGAAAGTGTGAACCACAACAAGGTGCACTGACCTTCTTCAACAATTAACCCTATCCAGACTGTTAACAGAATCCAGCACCATTAACAAGGTTTGCCCACCCACCAGTTTGTTAGCATAGGCCATTTTGTTTTGGCAGACTCCACTAGGACTGTGTTATTTATTATTTGATGGTCGAGAGTGCTCCCATCTGAGTCTTAGGGCAAGATTGGCATTCTTCCAACCCCTTTGCAAGAACAATAAAGGTTTTCCAACTGTATCTTTTGTGCCTGTCTTGCTTTTGATACCATGAGTTCATCACACCCCTATGCGTGACCATAGAGTAGATTTCTCAATGGCCGTGCCTCTTGCACTTGCTTTTGCAGAACGGACCTTTGGCCACTCTGTTCCTTATTTCACAAAAATATCAGTTCACTTTCAAATTAGCCTTTCGGGATCTCTGCACGCGCTCTTTCTCTCATGCCCATTCCTTCAATGGCTTTCAACACATTTTGCTTTCATTATTCACTGTTCTGTTATCTTTCAAGAAGTGTTTAACAATGTTCCTTCTCACACAACACTGCTCCGTTACTTTGTTTCTCATCAGCTCCCTTGCCGGCTAAATACATTCAAGCTTTCAGTTCAATGGGCCTCATTATGAGTCCGGCGGTAACCGAGCTGGACAAACAGGCAGGTTACCACCGGACCCGTATTACCATTCCACCTCTGTGATTCCTGGAATCACCTGGGCATCACTACCCCGGTGACCCGGGAATTCCAGAGGCGGAATTGTGTAAATCCCCATTCCCATGGAGTCCCATAGGACTCCATGGGGATGGGGAAAATGGAAACACCAGTTTGTCTATGACAGAGCCGGTTTTTCCATGTCCGCCTGCAGGCGGGTGGTGTTAATCCCGCCAGGTCAGACCTGGCGGGAGTGACACCTCCCGCCTGCAGGACTCTTAATCAGCCGGTCCGGAAAGAACGGTGGCGGCTGTTTTACCACCACCGTTCTTTCCGGAACCGCAGGGTCACAATGTCTTTATCCTTAAATGCATAGCCTTGCATGTAACACTGTAGCTTTCCACAATCGTGCGTATCACAAACCGGGCTCTCCCTTTCTTTGAACTCACTGGCTGTGATTGCTTTCGCGCGTTCCTCTATTTTCAGCTTGTCGAGGTCAGGGTCTTGCCCACCTGCCCCAAAGACAGTCTCGGGTGGCCTCGCGGCCCAGGGGACAAAATGAGCAGTTTGCTGGCACATGGAGAAAAGGGATTAGCTGGCTGGCTCCCTTCTCTGAACTCTCCCGGTTTCTGGGAGACATGGCCCCCTCATCACGCTTTCTCCTGCCTCAACTTGCAGCCTGTCAGCATCTTAGCATCCTGTTCTCCCTGGCCTGCTTCTTGGCAGCTCTCTAACAGCTGCTCCTCCGTCTCATCATCCAGCTTGCCTTCCTTTTTGGCCCCTGTCTCGCTCTCCGTGTCTTTCTTTGCTACACCTTTTATAGTTTGGAAAACGGTCCATGAGTTTCAGGTGTGTGTGATTGTGACAGAGTGCCTGACCCTGCCTGGCCTCCTTATTGGGACAAGGCCAGTGCATGTTACTAGTGGTAATCTTCCTAGTCTCAGTCTTCCGCTTCCCCATCTCAGTAGCAGGGCTGATAAGGAAAGGAGGGGATTTATGGGAGTTGTAGTATCCCATAAAGATAGCGAGAATATGGGGTATATAACTTTCAAGAAATGGGAGATACCATGTCTCACCTTCCAGTGTCTCGTCCCTACTCCCCAAGGACCCCATACCCAGGCGACCCTCCCTCGCTTGTCCAACCCCATGGTCAGAATCCAATAGCGATGGCCCTTCCCTCCCTGGCCACCTGAATAAGGGATCCTCAGGGACTGAGTCGTGAAACACCTTCAGGTTTTTCACAGCACCTTTTCTAAATCTTCCTGAAAAAATGACGGTTTCTTTCTCACTAATACCATTCCCTGCTGTATGTCCCTGTTCTCTATTTTAATCCAGTAAGTAGGACTTATAAAGAATACTAATTAATTGTCTGAATAGTCATCTCTAAACAACTCATTGTCCGTCAAATCTGTCAGTCAGTATCCTTCACCAAGGGCTATTACTGCTTTCCATCCTCTTCCCTCATCATCTGTCCCATGGACAACCACCCTTTCCTCTCTGACTGCTGTTGCTTCTAACTCTATAGAACTTATATGTCTGTCTTGACCATCCATAGGTATTGTTGGTCTAAACAAAAATGCATCAGTTATTCGAAATATTTTACCTACTAATCTGGAAAGCCATGTTAATGTTAACAAACCAGTCACCCCATACAAAAATACCTCTGGGTGTAGAGGAACCCGTTGTAATACCTTCTGGCCTGCAAATGCCAATAGTAACTCTCTTACATTTAAAAGATGTATTCCTGGAGTGGAACACACAATCCCTTTGTCAGTAAAAGATAGCGTCATGTTTAGTTTCATGGCAATGCCAGACATTGGTTATTTTCCCTCTCGAGCACAGGAACGAGTCGCTCCAGTGTCTACAAGACACCAAAATGCCTTGCCTCCGTTCGTTACCCTGACCCTTGGTTCGTTTTGGGGGTCTGGTGTTACTGATAGCACAAAACACATCAGGTTGCGCTGTGGGCTATCCTATTGTGGTTATAAATTCATCTGAGTACCCGAGAAAGGATTTCCTCCTATCATGATCACACAACCTATCCTAGCTGTGGATGTTTGTGGGGCCCCTGCATTTGTGTTCCATTGGGATACCCTGCTTGCTGTGTCGGTATTTGCTGTGCTTGTATAGGCACTTGTTGTAGATACCCTTGTGGCATTTGCACTTGTGGTGGGTTTTGTTGTGATTGCTGTATTTGTGGTGCATGTGTCTGATTCTGTGTGTAATATTCGGCATAATACTATTGTGGTTCTGTATTATACCTCAGAGAATAGCCCATTCCCCCTCTTGGAGCCTGCCAGTTCTGCTGCATGCATCCTCTACTTCTAAATGTTCGGGCTATATGTGCCATTCTCCCACAATTCCAACATTGATGCAGTGTCCTCGATTAAAGCCTCCTCCTCCTTGTGGGTTCTGAAATCCTCCTCATCCACCTCTAGGTGCAGTCCCTCTTCCTAGTGGCCAAAAATGTTATCCCCCTTGATCTGCAGGATACCCTGCATTGCTTGACTGCACTGGTTGTACTCCTTCGGTTAAGATAGGGACAGAATTATGGAGTGCACACCTAATACGTAATTCAAATTGGTTGAATATAATATAAAATATTGGGGGAGGTTTACAGGTGCAGAGGAGAAAGTGTGACTTTGGCACAAGAAGTCACAAGTACAAGCACAGAAAATAAGTGTCCTAGACTAGTGGATGCTCGCGTCCCCTGCACACTATATATATTGATGTTTATCAGTCAAGTATAATTACTATATAGACAGGTCAAACAATGCATTTATTGAGTTACTCTTGGTGCTAAATTGTTAAAACAGATTACTGATCACAATTCAATCATTTCAATTTATGACAACAGTAGAAAAAAACAAATATCAATTTAATGTTTGTGTTGTACATATGAGGTATTAAATCCATACATCATACAAAACGACGTTTAGATAACGGAAAGTTCATCAATTTCATATACTTCATGTATTGTTAGCTTCACGTGTAATCTACAACATGAGAACGAAGGGACTTGTAAGTGATATATTTCCTTTATTACTAGTACTTAATCGGAGGTCAATAATTAGATAGTATCACCTTCTAAGTGGCTGATTTCTCAAATCTTCATAAAGATTGATTGCGTAATCTCGTGAGGTATCTATATGTCGTCTCTGAATGTTATGGGGAAGTACTATCAATTCCTTTGAAAGTAATCGCATTACCAGTTGTGTTAGTCCAGATGGTGCAAGAGTTTAAATTCACATGGCTGTATGATGATTTAGAAAATTGAAGTAAGGCATCTGTCTATACTGTAGTAGTCAGTACATTAGTTGTGAATATGAATAAGAATACAGAGGTACGTACTGTGTTGATTGATGATCCGTGTGGAGCAGACTCTTATATGGGGATGTCTTGTCTGTATGTTTGAGTATTAGTAAATGTAACTTTCCAGTAGTGTGTAACCAATATGCAGAACATTGTGGCGCGCATGTTGTACTTACAAATATTGCTGATAGTTTCATCTTCTGAGTGTTGTGTGTTCAGTGGATTCTGTTGCACAATCGAAACAGTTGCAAAAGGCTTCTCTAAGAAGACGTTGTGAACACTGACGTAAAGGGGAAGTGATGTCACATTGTAAAGTGTGTATAATGTAATGGCTGTCTGGGAATGGGTCGCTAAGTCTAGAGTCTGTTTAGACTTGCCTATATGATGTTGTATGTAAGTAACATTAGGTGGAATATACATAACTACTGTGTACAGCATTAAAACACATTGGGCCTCATTACGGGGTTGGAGGTAAGAGGTTACCGGCACCGGTAAGGATGCCGGTAACCCCTTACCTCCGTATTCAGAGGTCCCTTAGCAGCAGCCGCTAAGGGACCTCCGTATTCAGAGGTCCCTTAGCAGCAGCCGCTAAGGGACCAGGGAGCTAATAACGGGGCCGCTATTAGCGGGACCTTTTTAGCTCCATCCCCATTCCCATTGAGCGAATGGGAATGGGGAATGGTTCTCAGAATAGGGACTTACCGGGTCCTCCAAGCTTGGAATGACCCGGTAAGTCCCTATTTCGAGAACCCGGAACCGTAATGCGGTAAGGGGGTAGTCATGGTGCTAATAGCTAATAGCACCATGGCTACCTCCTACCTCGTAATGAGGCCCATTATCTATTTCTAAATACTGTTTGAAAATAAATACAAATGGACATTCCTTAATCACTTATCTGATTTTCACAAAGGTCTACACGTACATTATCATATGCAGAACAAAAGGATTGCAGTCATTTAGATAGCGTTATGTTTTAGACAATATATTGTGTACGGGATATTGACCTAGACTACATATTTGCCTTCTATTTCTGAATCAACGCATTTTTACAGATCTGGCACAGTGTATTTGATAAATTACACAGTATATAGAACTTTACAGGGCACATAAGATTGTTCAATTTGTTAACCACAATAGATAATATGTTAACCTTGTTTGATCTTCCGCCATTGACTAATCTATAGCGGTGTGCAATGATCAAGTGCAAAAAATAAGGTTCTAATTCAGACATCGTTTTCATTGTCTAATGTTGTCGCAAAATGAGTATGGTACTTCTGAGTTATATGCATTTTGACAATAATAACAAGACATGTGGAAGTATGAGTGGTTAAGATCTAATTTATGTTTGCAAACTACATTCGAAGTGACCGTTTACCATCTGAATAACGGTCCAGGATTTACAAAAATGGGTTCAGTGAGAATTCCTCATTCATTCTGGTCGGGTTTAACGAGTCTAATTTGTGAATCCAATACATTTCTCATCTGGATAGTATTGTTACGATATGACCCCCTCTTGGAGGCGTTTTCACCAGTTCCAAGGAATTTAAGTTGTGCTATTGTATGTCTCTTCTCCATAAAATGTCTGGCTACTGGAGTTTTGACATTTCTCGTTCTGATGTTCGATTTGTGTTCCGTTACTCTCTCTTTAATTTTACAGGTTGTTTGCCCTACATAGTAAAGTCCACATGGACAAATAAGGCCATAAATCAATAGTTTGGAATCACATGTAGCAAAATGTCATAATTTGATTTTTTTTTAGCCCAGTGTATGGGTGTCTTACAAAGTCTCCCCTTTGGATGCTGTTACAATGTGCACAGTGTAGACATGGGAATGTGCCTATCTTGGGTTTGGATAGAAATCCCTGTGTTGGTTGTATGTTTCTTTCTGCTCTAACCAGGCTGTCCTTGAAGTTTCTACCATACGTGTAGGCCATCATAGGTGTTTTCAGAAAAGGTTTTGTAAGTTGTGGATTCAATCTCGTTATCTTCCAGTTTTTTTGAAGTATCCTGTTGATCTGGCTACTTTGTTTCGAATATTTAATCAGATGAATAAGTGGTGGATCTTGCATATGCAATTTAGGTTTGAGTAAGTCTTTTCTAGTTTTTGAGTTGGTCTTTCTTTTGGCTTCTTCTAACGTTCCTAATGGATAGCCCCTTGTCCTAAATCTCTTGGTGACATCTGTTGTGGGAGAGGTGGTCTTTTCCACACCCCTCACCATTCCCATGCTTAATAGACCCTGTGTGCACCCACCATAGCCCTAATCCTATGCACCAATATATCCTTTGTAAAACGAACACATGTCCATTCGTATCATAAGGCATCAGGTAGATCAAACCCACAGGTGCCCATGGGTCCCAAAAGTACCCCCCCACTAATGCCAAACTTTTATGTCTACAATTGGTCTCATGCCATCAGTTCCTGTTTTAGTTCAGATAGCTAGGAATGTAATGCTCCGCCAACACGACCTGCAGCCGCGGAGATGAGCCCAGCTGACCCACGTGCCACAGGATCGACACCCGAGCAACAGCCAATCCAACGTGGTCAACCCGTATAGAAACATAATGTATCATTCCACTTCACAAATTGTAGTGCAAAGTTGTGTACCTATAGCCTTTTTCACTAATGACGTGTTTTTGACTTATAATGTGCTGCCCGTGTATTGTTTGGCAGAGCGCTATCGGGGCAGTAGAGTTCTCTGCATGCACAACTTACCTTATATGAATTTGTTTTACTTGCAATCCATCTCCTGGTCTCATTCCCTAGCGGGGTGTGTCCATTATTTGGTCTATTGGATGTTACGTGTTTGTGGGGAATAAGCCTTCATTTGGTGACTCCTCTTGCGTGATATTCCTCGAAATACCCCCGTACTTGCGGCGAGATCCAGGGCTTCCCCGGAAAGACCACCCCCCACCTACGGCTGGTCCCCAAACAACACTGCATACGCAGAAGAGAAGGTTTTGTGGGTCCTGGCTTTGCGAATACCCAACTGCTCGCCGGTGGGGCCACAACGGGGAGGCCCAAATTTTGTGGATAGACCACGAATAGAGGCTCTTGGAAGAACACCGCCACGTGAGTATTGATTGTAAGGGAAAACAAAGGAGGGGAAGTGGGAAGGTTTGGAGCAGATTGATGGAAGGGAACACGCAAGGGTTGGATGTGAGTGAATAGAGTGAATGTGGAAAACAAAGCGCTTTTTCTTTTTCATGGCCATTGGGCCTCATTACGAGTATGGAGGTAGCCATGCCGCTTTTAGCGGCATGGCTACCCCCATACCAGGTACCGGGTTCCTTGAATCGGGAAATACCGGCCATTCCGACCTTGGAGGGTCCGGTATTTCCCCATTCCAGGAACCCGGACCCGGTACATCCCCATTCCCATTTGAACCCCCATAGGGCTCAATGGGAATGGGGAGGATGCAAACAAAGGGCCCGTTAATGACAGGCCCGTTGTTAGCATCCTAGTCTTCTCGCGGGACCCGCTAAGGACGTCTGGTAAAACTAGGCGTACTTAGCGGGACCCGCAAGCAGACTTCGTAATGAGGTGGTAGTGGGTTAATGGCGCTGGCAGCTCTACCAGCGCCGTTAACCCTCTACCGCCTTCCTCATAATGAGGCCCATTATGTTTTTTATATAAAGAAGAATAAGGTGATAAGATAAGAGGAGAAACAGGAACCTAGCTCCGCAAGGGGGTGGAAGGCAGCGCCACAGTGCACTGTCCCAACCAGTGCATGAATAAAGTGAAAAAGAAAAGGTAGAAGCCTCATATAAGACATGGGCTTGGGAATAAGTAGTGGTTATTATTGACTTATTAGTGTAGTATTTTATAAAGGGGCACAGGTGATGTGAGTATTTGATAGGTGCGAAAGGGGTTATGCTCTAAAGGGGGATGGGGTTTCAGAGAATATATTAAGATTTATGTTTTTTGTTCCATGTTGTTGGTCTCTTTGTTGGTTCATTTGGCGAAATGTTCAATGGTTCATGTTATGTGTCATATATGTGTGTTGAAAATGCATTGATAACAGTAAGATAACAGAAACTAGAAGGTTGTTGATTGTATCAAAGATTAGAATTTAAAGATCAACATTGGAAGAGGGGCAGAAAGGGGGGGTCCTTTCGAAGAATGGGGATGGATGCCCCACTGTCACACATTTGCAAGCACCTCCTCTTGTACAGTGACCGAATAAAGAAGTATCACGGCCAATGGGTGACTGAACCT
The DNA here is from genome assembly GCF_040938575.1 of Ambystoma mexicanum. Classification (NCBI taxonomy): domain Eukaryota; kingdom Metazoa; phylum Chordata; class Amphibia; order Caudata; family Ambystomatidae; genus Ambystoma; species Ambystoma mexicanum. Next base: position 776,628,621 of record NC_090939.1, on the reverse strand, counting down.
CATGCATGGCCGGAAGAAGGATCTTTTGATAAAGTGATATTTGAACATTTGGCGACATATTTGATGGCAAAGTACAAGGGAAAACAGCTCCAAAACAGACAAGAAGTGCTAGATTTGTGGAGGATGTTCGAGGACACACCCGCTACAAATAACAAGGAAAAGGAGGCAGGACCCTCAGTAATACCAAATGAGGGTGAGGGGGAGAAGGAAAAGGGAACTGAAGTACCTAAGAAACTCTACCCATTGCTCATGAGACCCGCAGAGGGATACGCTGACCCGCTGTACATACCAGGGGGAAGCGGCCAACCATGCCAGCCAACCGCCCCCTTCGTATGTCCCACTAACCATGACTCCTGCCCCCACAGGGCCAACTACCTGGGATTTAGAAATAGTACTAACATCCACCGAGGCAGAATTGGCCCGATTACGAACATTGTGCGAGACAACACTGCCACTACCCGGGGGAGGGCAACTGCCATTACAACCACCATTAAAAAGCTCCTCCTTACTGCCAGAGGATGAATGCAAATCAGGGGACTTCCTCTTTAGGATAGACTGCGCCCCAATAAAAGGTTCGAGTAGATCGAGAAGGGGATATAGAAAGCGTGGGATATGATACAGTAACTTCAGAAAGAGATGAGGAATGATGGAGTGACTTTGACGAGTCCGATGAAGGGGTGGTAGGTGGCATACAGCAGGTTCAGTGGGCCACCCCACAAGTAACAGAGGAGGAAGAAGGATGGGAATGACAGCTCTGGAAGAGAATGGGGAGGATAGCGTTGGCGAAAAAGAAGAGAACTAAAACAACCAGAGGAAAGACAAGGTCAAAATTACAAATGCCCCTCACTCATAAAGCCCTCCCACCACTCCCAGAGGGTGCGGGAAAATGGATATATGTCTTTGAAAAGAACACAGCAGGGGTCCCCTTGGGCATAGGAGATATTAAAAGCCTTTTAGTGTCGGCCAGGGGAGACCAAGTAGACTCAGTGTGGGAGAAGGTGGGGTTCCCAGGAGTAACCATGGGTAACAATCTACATGACGGGGCATCCTTTAATAATGTGAGAGCACAAGTGTGGGATGCGCTGCGGAGAACCTTTCCGGATACCCCGATTTACACTCTATAATGCAATGCACTATGGGGGGTTAGGAAGATGCTGCACAGTTCATTCTTCGGGTGCAGGAGATGTGGCGCGTGGAGACGGGCACGGCCTGGGACCAATCCACATCCCTAATCTACTTTATCATTAAATGAGGACTCCCAAAGGTGGTTCAGAAGGCCCTTGATAAAATAGCTGGGATAAAAGCCATAGGATGGCCAGAAATATAGAGCATTATTGTACACCATTGCAGGAGAATCAAAGAAAGGGAAAAAGAAACGGCCTAGAGGAGATTGGCAGAAGAAGCTAAACTTATGCAGAGCAAGTTAGTGAAGGTTGCGGCATTAACCGCATCACCGCCCTCAGAGCAGCAGGGAGAAGAAGGGGAAGTACCAGTGGAATACAGGCTAGGATGGCTGCAGCATGTGCAGACAACGGCCAAGGACAGTGGGGTGGAGAAGAACAGTATATGGGACTCCAATGGCAAGGAAGACCTGCAAGGGGGAGCGGTGGGTACCGAGGGTAAAGAGGAGGAGGAAGGGGATATGGAGGACAAGGACCAAGAGGGGGTGGACCAGGACAATGTTGGTCATGCGGGAGGTGGGGTCATTTTGCAAGAGAATGCCGCATTAGACCAGTGGCAAATTATCAGAACAACCAGAGATATAGCAATGAACCGAAGTACTGACACCCATACCTGGGTAGCCCGTATGGTCTGCCCATAGGGAATTATGAACCCGAAGGGCAGCCAGACAGCCAACCCATACCAGGGTACAACACCCTTAGGCACCCCCTGCACTGCCTGCAGACTCGCCCAACTCCTCAAAACCAAATGACAAACACACACGCAAACCCATTTGTCACTACCGCTAACGACGCACCAGCGCCTTATCAGGGAACATGTGTGCTAAGTGAAAATGTTTTTTCTTGCCCCGGAACCAGCACCCACCCAGATGCAGACAGCCCACAGAGAGCACTTGCGTATTCAGTCCTATATACTAACTTTACACCCAGATGAGGAACCACTGGTGGAGGCAAAGATAGGGAACAAACAGTTCATCTTTATGATGGACTCGGGGCAGAGAAACCATGCCTATGTGAAGGCGATTTCCTGCTATCTGGCAAAAATCTCAAGAGGCTCCTTACACAGAAGATTTGGATGTTAAAATAGGGGGGAAAAAAGTATGAGCACCTATAAACCTATTGGGACGAGACTTACTGAGCTAATTGAACATGACCATAGCATTCAGAGATAGAGGAATAGTATGCTCAACTTCCGGCATGTGCGCGCTCTGAGCAATGTGTCTAATACAAACAATAGCCAACGAGACGGCCATACGAGGGCTACCCACCAATGCAGACATGTTTGTTTATGGCATACAAGTGTTAGCAAGAGTAATGACAGAAATCACGCAAAAGGACTGGAGAGTACCTTCCGATTTTGTTTTTCGCCCCGTGGCCACCCCCGAGATACTGCCTGGCACTGTCCTCTCTCAGGATCTGCAAGGGGTACAAATTTCAGCAAAACGTATTGTAGCAATTGGCTTGGACACACATGGGTGCGAATGGTGAACAGTACTCTGCATTGACCCAAACCTACCATTGCGTGACTTGACTGATGAAGAGCTGTTCAGCGACAACGACACTGACGGGAAAATCATAATGGAAATATGTATGCCTTGCGATATAATTAACAAACAAGGGGGGTTCTGGGAGTTTCTCTACTACCGGCCTATGTCCCGGGTTAGAGTCTCAACCAGAGTCTTTAGCTCACCATCCTTTCACAGAAGAGAAATGTCCACTACATATCAGTCTTTGTCCTGCCCAAGGGCAGTCCAGCACTGAAATGCCTGGCAATTCTCTTCTGAACAAGAGTACCAACAGCAACCCCAGACATGTGTTTCGCCCTGGTTGGGCCTCGTCAGTGAGGTGGAGCCGTGCCTCTCTAAGAACACTGAGCAAGAGTTCCACATCTGGATTACCTTTGTAACTTAGGGTGAAAAACCCAAAGCTACTTAATATGCACAAACAAGGGGGGTTCTGGGAGTTTCTCTACTACCGGCCTATGTCCCGGGTTAGAGTCTCAACCAGAGTCTTTAGCTCACCATCCCTTCACACAAGAGACATGTCCACTACATATCAGTCTTTGTCCTGCCCAAGAGCAGTCCAGCACTTAAATGCCTGGCAATTCTCTCCTGAACAAGAGTACCAACAGCAACCCCAGACACATGTTTTGGCCTGGTTGGGCCTCGTCAGTGAGGTGGAGCCGTGCCTCTCTAAGAACAGTGAGCAAGGGTTCCACGTATGGATTACCCTTGTAACTTAGGGTGAAAAACCCAAAGCTACTTAATTACGCAAAAAAAGGGGGAGTCCTGGGAGTCTCTCTGCCAGACATTAGTCCTGGTTGCAAGAGCCTTACCCAGATTTTTTAGCTCACTATCTTTCACAGAGGAGAAATATCCCAAACATATCAGTCTTTGTCCTGCCCAGGGGCAGTTCAGCACCGAAATGCTAGGCAATTCTTCTCTGACAATAGTACCAACAGCAACCCCAGACACGTGTTTCAGTCTGGTTGGACATCATCAGTAGGGTGGAGCTGTGCCTCTCTAAGAATAGTGAGCAAGGGGTCCATGTCTGGATTCCCCTAGTAATTTAGGGTGAGACCTTTTAATATGTCCAGCTCCCGTCCTAGCCACGCCAGACTATGAACAGGAATTGTTCCTGTTCTCGCACACAAATGGAACACTGATGATTGCAGTACTGACACAAAAAACATCCTTGGGCCACAAGCCACTAGCATATTACAGTGGCACTCTCGACTCAGTAATGCAGGGGTACTTTGCTTGCAAACAGTCTCTCGCAGAAACTGCCTTTGCACTGGAAAAAAGCTCAACAACTGTGATGGGGTGTTCTGTCACATTGTTTGTTGAACACTCACTGTTTGCCATACTCAAATGATCAAAGTCCACACTCACTACACAGAGAGCATCAGCCCATGAGATAATCATATCGAGCCCAAATGTTCATGTAATACGTTGTAAGACTGTAAACCCAGCCACGTTCCTTACAGAGCCATGTATGGTAGAAGACATGCAAGACCATGATTGTGCCACTTATGAGGGAGAAGGGGACGATGTTCCGAAAGCAAATGAAAAAGTCTCAAAAGAGGGGGAAGTGTACTTTGTAGATGGGTTGGCATCTATCTGCCTAGAAACTTGCGAAAAACATGTAGGTGCAGCAGTAGTGAGATTTGAATAGGGGGAGTACGAGATCCTGGTACAAAAGCGTTTACCAATGCACTATTCAGCCCAAGCAGCAGAATAAGTAGCACTCATTGAACCCCTGCATGCAGCAAAAGGGTGTGCAGTAACCATATATTCTGATTCAGCATACGTCATCACCACGGTACATGTTGAACTATCCCGCTGGAGAAGACAGGGGTTCAGAAGGGCTGATGGGTCCCTGGTACAACATGCAGAGTTGCTGAATGGACTAATAAAAGCCCTCGCTGAGCCATCGGTAGTGGCTCTGATAAAATGCCAAGCCCACACAAAAAATAGTGACAAAATATCACTAGGAAATGCAGCAGCGGATGCCGCTGCAAAGCAAGCAGCATATTTTGTAAAAACCCTGCCCACAGAATGCATGGTAAAAGGTAAACGAGAGGAGACCAAAGAGGAAGGATATAGTGCCCTGCCTTTAGAACAGATAATTGACCTCCAAAGGAAAGCACCATCTATAGAGCAGGAGCTGTGGACAAAACGCGGATGCACCCAGTCATCTACTGACCTCCTATGGAGGCAGGACACAACAGGGAAGGTGGTAATACCTGTAGAGTTGTTGATGGTAGCATTCCAACAACTGCACTTTACAGCCCACACCTCGAAGCAGCACATAGCCGCAGATGTCCAGGAGGATTGGTTTGTTCCAAATCTCCAGGAGTATCTTACTAAAATGACCATTGAATGTATCACATGTCAAAACATTTAACTCAGGGATGACTCTCAGAACGCTGCGAGGAATGTTGCCCCGCCCCATTGGTCCCTTCCGTGAACTGCATAATGACTATGCAGACATGGGAGAGAGGTGCAATGGAGCAAGCTATTTGATAGTGGTGGTGTCCCTTTTCACGTTGGGTGGAGGCAGGGCCCTGGCCCACCCAGACTTAAAGTGTGCAGCAAAATTCTTGGTGAGAGAAGTGTTCCCACGGTGGATATGCGATGTCATACAATCTAACAACGGAACACATTTTGTAAATGACCTCTTCCAAGAAGTAACAATGCTATTAGGAATCAAACATAAAATGTGTTTAATTTACCACCTGCAAGCAAATGGAGTGGTCAAGAAAATCAACAGCCTCCTTAAAAGCAGATTGTCCAAATTATGTTACATTCTTAAAAAGAACTGGGTCTACTGTTTACCATTAGCCCTATTCCAATTGCGCACACAGTCCAGTAAGGGTCACCACTTGTCCCCCCATGAAATAGTGACTGGCAGACGTATGCATACGCCACTTTCACCAGTGAGAAGAATGTCAGATGCTCATCGAACAGCGACAGTGTTAGGTGAGGAATTCAAGGAGTATCTCACACAACTCACCCGAGCAGTAAGATGTATTGAAAGACAAGTCGCCCGCCCTTTACAAGGGAGAGTCAAACAGGCACCACCACTAGCTCAGTAGACAGCCCAACAAAACCTCTAATGCCAGAGTAGACAGCCCAACAAAACCTCTAATGCCAGAACTAGTATATATTCATAGCTTCGTAAGGAGATGGAACTCGCCATGGCCCCCTATGAGGTGGTGTACTGTACCCCTGTAGCAGTAAAGGTATAAGGACTCAAATATTGGGTCGATTTTTCAGACGTCAGAAAGGCCCATGATAGGATTGGGAATACACTGGGGTGTCTGGTGGGAGTCATAAAAGAAGGGGCGGTGGGGGAAAACTAATACGAGAAGGGGAACAACTAATATGGGATGGGATAAAACTAATATGGGATCATAACACATCACCAAACCTCACTACATTACACACGAATCACACGAAAATAATCTCACAGCCTGGGATAATGGTCACTAATGAAAATGAAAGAGTAATGTATGTACAAAATGATGAATTGTCTACTCCAGCAATGTTTACAATCACGCAAACTGCCTCACAGACAACCGAGGAACCTACCTCAAATGTTGAAAATGTGCATACTATGTCTCCCACTGTCATACCACATGTTCTCCTAAGTCCCCAATACTGGCAGCTTAATATTGACAATCAAAAATAGGGGTGCCTGATTCCAAACCCTGGTCCTTCAGGCTATACAACATATACAACAACAACAATATGGACCAGTGAGTGAGGGATGACACTTAACGCTTCATTTGTCATTTCACATATATCGATACATATATCCTCAAAACAATTTTTCTTTTTATTTAATATGATTCTTTAAAAACAAATTCATTTTCATATATTATTTACAATACCTACATTCATACAAAAAGTAGAAAAAAACAAAAAGTTTACAATTTTTTCGATTCGTGGCCCATGCAATCAAAAATCCCCACCATCATCTCACATTAATTCACTCTCCAAACACTTCCCAAACTTCAATCATATGTGGCCCTCTATATTGGTCACGTCATTCTATTAGCAATATTTAACACATTTTGGTTCCTCTTGTGCAATAGCAGGTAATCTAATCTGTATAGCATTGTTCCCAAAGATTTCTGTTGTCTACACGTGTTTCGGTTGTCTTGATAGGACTTCAAAAATAGTGTCCATTTAATGATGCAACCTTCTTCAGGACAAAAAACAGGATGCTGAGTATGTCCTATTTCTCTTGGTAGGGTGAGCCACGCCACCTATAAAAACAACAAATATGCCCATCATTATTATTGTTTGTCATCCCCCTCTAACTCATCCAGTACTTTTATTGTATTTTTAATGACTGTTCAGTAGTCATGTCATCTGACTCACCTGCACACAGAACTTTATGAGGATGAATCCAAATGTGTGGACGAATCCAAACTTCACTCCTAGGTTTTAACCTTGTAAACATGGTCTCTCCTATAGAGTCAAGTAAAAATAAAAAAGCTTTAGGTGGTCTAAAATTCACCACATCACAAAAAGACACAACTCAATCTCAGTTGCAAAAACTGGTCCTAGTCTCTATATTTCGACACAGCCACAAATACTTACTTCTCGTAGATCTGACAATATTCAGTTGTTTCAATATGTCGGAATACTCTCACATGGTTCTCTCATGGCAGGGTCAATTCTTCCACCTAAAAAGACATCCATATGTTTCTATCACTCTCTTGCGGGTGCCACATGTCTTCAAAAAACACATAATGATAGCTATATACTCACCTTATTCATTTCCGTTGTCAGGTTTAGCCAGCTCTTCCTTAGTAAAATTAAATGACTTCCTTGTAGTGAATTATTATCTCGTCCTCTATACCTCAGTAGCGTGGTTCAATACTCGCACCCTGCAGGATAAATATTAGTCAAATATCTCTTAGGGGAAGCACACTCGTACTTCATCCCTGTACTTTGCTCAGTCATTTCACTTTCCTCATATAGATGTCATTTTAAATATACAGTTTTAAATTTAATCTTTAGTGCTGGAGTGTGGCGCTCAGTATCACATATTGGCCCTCTAGGCTCACCCCGGCCTATATACGTTCCCTCGGACTAACAGCTTCAGTGAAGACATTCAATGTTCAAATTCAAACCCACTTCCATACTCTTCACATCCACATATTAGAATCTTCAGTAACATGTCACATTTAGCATTTCCTATGTATGGATACTGCCGCCCAAATCAAGGCTTTTCATTTATCATTCATTATAGAAGTGGGGTGGGGGAAAACTAATACAAGAAGGGGAACAACTAACATGGGATGGGGTAAAACTAATATGGGATCATAACACATCACCAAACCTCACTACATTACAAAAGAATCACATGAAAATAATCTCACAGCCTGGGATAATGGTAACTAATGAAAATGAAAGAGTAATTTATGTACAAAATGAATTGTCTACTCCAGCAATATTTACAATGCCACAAACTGCCTCACAGACAACCGAGGAACCTACCTCAAATGTTAAAAATGTGTATACTAGGTCTCCCACTGTCACACCACATGTTCTCCTAAGTCCCCAATACTGGCAGCTTAATATTGACACAAATGTAAATATGGATGCTGGTATTTTCCCAATCTACCGTATGAAAACTATGAATGCATACAAACTCCCAGGTATTGTAGATAGACGGTCCAACAGGTTGTTTGCAAATGGTAACATTTGATCTGCCAATAGGAGGAAAAGGCAATTGCAAACGTAAGTACAACATGTATCATGGGTTGGGGTTGGATAAGGTAGAAGACCTCCTCCACCTGGACCAGTCTAACAAATGGTACTCTGACATGAGCGCCACTGGGAGACAGGCCACAAATGGTAGCTGTTATGGGTGTTCATTGATACCTCATGCGTCAGGAACGCCTAAGGTTTTAGTACATCAAGAAACTCCCCTAGTAGAAGCCCAATGTCTCATTCATCTCGCACTATGTAGAATCGGGAGCACCTTCCAGGCACACATAGTAAAACTACAATTGTTTCCTCCCGATGAGAAAATATGCAAGAAGAAACCCGAAGGTGCAATATGTTTCAAGGAGCTGTTTCTAGCAATAAAAGGGACAATGTTCACAGAGAACAAATGTCAAGATGCAACAGTCATGTGCAAAGATGAAGCATTACGTGGCCTGTCAGATGAGAGACTGCAATGGATGGAAGATACATGTGCCCAGACATGGTCCCAGCACATCACAAAGCTGACATGGGTCACAGCCCTTGAGCCCATCAAGATCCAACATGAAGGAAAATATGAACTGTCCCTTCACGGGGAAGGAAAAGTACCCATGGGGTCAAACACATGTTGCAACAGAACCCTCGTCATCCCTGACATGCGAAAAGGAAATGCTGCCTTGATGGACCATTACTGGGTGTGCATCAAACAGGAATACTTGCACCTCCCGTCATTATGGAGGGTCTACTGTGCTCTGGCAACGCTGCATTCTGCATTGCTGGTGATACCGGAAAATCATGTTGAGGGAGAAGGGGTGCCCAACAGACAGCAACTGGCACCCAAACCAATGAGTGAAGCAACCCCCATCTATGACATAATGTTGGAAGACAAGCTGCAGGATCAAGTGTCACGCAAAAAGAGAGCATCAAACTATCTGTCTAAGGACTCTTTTGACCTCTTGGCACAGATCCCTGATGAATACAAACTTTTCAACTCAGCAGAGACATTCTTTGCACTGCTGATCCCCAGCATCTAAGCACGAGCAAATGCCAAGTGGCTCCAGATAATCCGCTGGGAGCTGATTCATCTAGCAAACGACACAGAGGAGGGGTTCAACGTCATCAAGGTGGAACTAAGAGCACTGAGACTGATATGTTATGATATGATATTTTATTTGTATCGCGCTCGTACACAAGTGTTTCAGAGCGCGAATAGGCAAGGGAGGGGAACAAGGGAGAACACAGCACAACATAAAAACGATCTTACTAGGCCCAGTGACATTGAGAACGCGCAAGTGCATGGGAAAGGGAAAAGGGAAAAAGTGCATGGAAGGGGGAGAGTGGAAAGTGCAGAAGCTGAGGAGCGCAGATAAATAAAATAAATAGAAAATGGAGACAAACTGTGGTAGTGCAGCCAGCAAGTGGCAAGTGCTGTGTTGAAGGCAGCAGACTGGGTAAGTCTGAATAAGTGCAGAAAAGAAGAAAAATGGGGGGGGTGTATGGGTACAGATACAGTCCCCAGTGTAAGGGGTGGCCAGGTGGCCAGGAGGCAGTGCAGGAAGGTGGCAGGGTGAGCAGGTACCTGGGCCCAGGGGACAGAGCGTGGCCAGGTGCACAGTGCCAAGAGAGCAGATCAGCAGGGGAGAAGGGGACCGAAGGCAGAAGCAAAGAGGAGGGTTTTGAGGTGCTTCCGGAACCGGAGATGGTTCAATGCAGAACAGGTACCTGCACGACCTGCTCACAGCCATGGAGGGTGGGGTTTGCTTAAAAATCGGCAGTGCATATTGCACATTTATACCTTCCTCAGATGCTGATAACGGGACACTCTCACACGTAATCACAGCAGTACATGAACTTGGAGTGAGAATGAGAAGAGGTGGAGCGCAGACAAGTGTATGGTTCAATACAGCATTCGACTGGGTACCCTCATGGCTTGGGACGGCAATGAAGATGCTGTTCCCCATTACTGTCACCCTCTTGCTGATATTCTGTGTGTGTCAGTTAGGGGTTTGATGCTGTATAAAGGCGATTCCTAGTAGTGCAATGATGATGGTGACTATAGGTAACAAAAATACTACCAGCAAGATGCCTCATGATACTGGGGAACCCCAAGTACAGACTGGTGAGTGATGAGCCCAAGTACCACATGGTGGCAAAATACAACACAGGGGATGTTGTTGATAACTACTATCGCACCACTATTAAACAACCCCAAGATCTTGACAATTATAAAGAAGTGTGGGTCGACCTGGATGGGGATGGGGACTGTATTTATATGATATGTACTAATGAAGAATATGCACGACGTGGAGAGAGTTTGAGGAATGTGTGAAGGGCATGGATGCCTCTAAAAGGGACTCCCACCTGGGATCAAGCAGTAAAAAGGGCTGAGGAACTGAGACACACTGGAGGAGGGTATTCGTTACTTTAGGAGTAACAAAATGGGGGAATGTTGGAGAGAGGTTGTCTTTTACGTGCCCCACACCATTCCCATGCTGAATAGTTCCTGTGTGCGCTAAAGGGGGAGACGCCCCCACCCTCCTGTCCATAATCTGTACTAATCACTCCCTAACTAGGAACAATAAGCAAACAAATAACCAAGCCTTTATTGATGCAGAAAGACTTGTTTTGTGACACATAGAACGCTGAATTTTGCTAGGCCCGAAAATGATCTCTAATATTGTCTCTCCCCTGCCCAGAGCCGAGCACAGACTGCCCAGGGCGCCTCCTCCTTCTGCCAGCTACACACAAGCCCTGTTCTCACGGAAGTCCAGCCATTTATTGTTGCAACATGTAGTATCATCCTGGGTCAGATGAGCTCACTGCACTGTGTGAGACCGGAGCAGGCCCCAGCCTGTGTGCACATCCATCTCCACTAACCTGCCTCTGCTCCCTTGACCCCCACCCCGCCAAGCCACAGTCCATTGGGCCCATGCCCCTCTGCTCATTGATACAGATATACATCTGACCCCTCGCAGTGACCAGATGAGGACACCCACCATAGCCTTATTCCGATGCACCAATATATACTTTGTAAAACACATGTCCATTCGTATCATGAGGCATCAGGTAGATCAAACCCACAGGGTAGGCACCTGGGTTTGTGACAATACGCTTTATGAACGCCTGGGTACAAGATATGGAATGCCAATATATCTGCCCATGGGTCCCGAAAATAGCCCCCCGATTAATGCCAAACCTTTATGTCTACAATTGATCTCATCCCATCAGTTTCTGTTGTCTTAGTTCAGATAGCTAGGAATGTAATGCTCCGCCAACACGACCTTCACCCCGCGGAGATGAGCCGAGCTGACCCATGTGCCACAGGATCGACACCCGAGCAACAGCCAATCCAACGTGGTTACCCCGTATAGAAACATAATGTATCATTCCACTTCACCAATTGTATTGCAAAGTTGTGTACCTATAGCCTTTCGTCACTAATGACATGTTCTTGACTTATAATGTGCTGCCCAGGTATTGTTTGGCAGAGCACTCTCGGGGCAGCAAAGTTCTCTGCATGCACAACTTACCTTACATAAAACTGTTTTACTTGCAATCCATCTCCTGGTCTCATTCCCTAGCGGGGTGTGTCCATTATTTGGTCTATTGGACATTACGTGCTTGTGGGGGATAAGCCTTCACATCTTCTGTGGCTTCCTGGTAGGTTGGGTCATTTGAGATGATCCTCCATAATCTCATATATTGGCTGAGAGGTAAATTGTTCTTAAGGTGTGGAGGGTGATAGCTTTTGTGGTGTAATGTGTTATTTACATCATTCACATAACACCACACAAGCTATCACCCTCCACACGGAGGATTACGGAGGATCATCTCAAATGACCCATACTACTGGTACTACTTTATTGTCAGCTCAAATAAAGTAGGGAAATCTAGTGACCATCCTAAATGCAGCTCATTCACTCTCATCTAAGTTTTGATTACACAAAAACGTTATACTTCGATGTACGTCAGCTATGATGTCATCGTACATGGCAAACAGTTAATGCCGTTAATGCCGTTATTGGCTGCTGTTATCTGGTAGGCATGCCTCGAACTATGTCTAAATACGTATAATACTGATTATGAAAAATAATAACAGCGGATTGGCTATTAAACACTGTATAGCATGCTGCTGCATAGCCACTAATGATTGGTTGGCATACTCTCCCAACCTTGGATAATCGGCTCGCTAGCAGCACATGAACAGAACGAAACCCAGGTGCAGAGAACAACGTCAGACCACTGACAACTTTGATCAATTAGCCTACCATCTCTCTTTAGTTAGGCTATGAGCTAATGCTTCTCCTTTTTAGTTGACCTTGCTGACTGTTTTCTCCTCTGGGAATTTTAAGGGAGTTTAGGTACATCGCTATCTTCGTCTGAGGATGAATAGACCTTGTTTTTGAGTCTTGTACCACATGTCAGTAGACCACACATTTGTCTATTTCAACCTGCAATTTACTGCTATTTGATTGAATTATGCTGGGTGCTATTACTCATCTTGGCCTCTGGAGACTTGGTTGCTGCGTCGTACATGTGCTTTCTTCACCCTTGATTGTCCAATACTTGGCACATGTAGAACGTAAGAGAAATGTGCCCTTCGTTCATAGCTTATCCTGGTTAACTCCCTTTGTACTTTCCAGTTATGCCATGCTGTGTCATCCTTACTCTCAGCAAAACAGATAATCTTTGTTTCTTGCATGAAGCTGTTTTCTGCAGCGTTTCTGATCTGCGGCCCTGGTTTGTCTCATGGGTAGTTTTGACACGATCCAACGTCCATCTTTCCATCACGGCCCCTCTACTCATATTATAGTTTCTACTGCAGCAAGCTTCTATGTAACTCAGCTACGTTGCATTTCTGAGTAAATACATTTACTACTCGTCTGGTTACTTATCTTCTTTGTATATATTGTGTCTTCATTTCTGCATACATGGTTCTCTTGTTACTTCAGTTACATTATTGTTCTTTAATCATTGGCTTATCGTTTCAGTACATCTTAGTATCTTCTCTTCATGACATCACTTTACTCTGGTCTGACTTCATTTACAGCTCTTCTACGTTCAGTGGTGTATGCTGACAATCTTCCACCACTTCAGTGGGAGGGTATATTCGATACGGTTGCCTGAGTGCATAACGTTTCTCATCTCTCTAATACACTATTGGGATAAAACCTGGTGTCATACATGGAGTGTTCTTGCTGTTCTTCCAGTATGACGGAGGTGAGGGAGCAAGCATGAGTGATGAGATCAGCTGCTTCTCTACACCGCCATGTACATTTCAAGCTCAACCCTCTCTTTAGGGATAAAGGAGGGTCTAGGAGTGCCTTTACTCTCTCTTCTCTCCTCTGGTTTATGCAAGGAGTGAAAATATTTGTTGGCTTCAGAAAAAGTTTGGGAGGTCTCAATGGCTAGTGAAAGTGTAAGTCTGTTTACTTGTAGAACAGCTCGCTGGAGTGAAGGAGGTAAAGAATTAGTAAACTGTTCTAAGCTTAAACCTTCTAATACCTCATGCAAGGTCTTCCTCCCTAAACATAATGATACAGTATTCTTACCTCGTTCTCCAAGCTCAACTGGTGTCTCTCTGGGACCCAATTTTAAATTTCAAAATTTTTGCTGGTAGAAATTACCAGTCTGGCCCACTAGTTGTAGGAGCCCTTCTTTAATATCAGCGAAAGGGGCAGTCCCCGGGAAATTCAATAGCTGATATGATATTTGTAACTCTCTCTTCAAAAGGGGGCCTAAATAACAGATCTTTAAATCATCCCTCCAGTTGAATTGATGAGCTAGCCTTTCAAAGTTCAGAAAATGTCCCCCTCTTTATAAGGCTGCAAGACCCCCTGGGGAATGGCAGATTTTTCCTGGGGGGTTAAGAGTTTTTCCAGCCCTTTTTATTGTCTTTTCTCTACCTCGATCTGGTGTTGAGCTAGTTATGCCAATACCTCATCTAGAGATGTCATCGTATTACGAGAAGATATAGTATTGCAGGAACCTCCGTCAGAGTTGGACGCAAAAAGGAATATAGATCCTCTGTGGTATCAGACTTTACCTCCAGGTCCTCTTTTATTTGCTCTATGGGATAGAGGTGGTTGAGATCCCTTGTTCTGTTCTTGTAGGTTCTAAGGCTCCGGGTCAAACATAAGCTTGGGGCTCTCTAACTGCCAGGAGGATTCTGTCTTTGTGTTTTAAATATGTGGTCAGTGTGAGGGTGTCTAACAGTAGTTCTGACTTCAAAAACAGATCTTGATGGGTAATAATGATTTGCAACTGTCGTGCAAGACATTTCTTTATTTCTATAACATGCTTGTGACCTTGTACTTTTACAATGGTGTACTTCTTTGAGGTTTGCTGGACTATTAACCACATAAGGGTTCCTCAACTTGTATCGGTTGAGCCGCATCCCACTTCTGACACAATTTCTGATGTCATCATGAAGTACGACACAGACAACAGATTTAAATTCCAACAAAAGGTATTTATTAACTTAAATGTGAGGATGGTAAAAGGCCTAACCTGCTGAGGCTAAGGTGGAAAGTCTGAGTCAAATAGTTCAACTTAAAAGTCTATTCACTTCATTACGAGTTTGCCGGTCCGGAAACAAGGGTGCCAGTAAACTCACTGGCACCCTTGTTTATGGATCGGCAATCTCAGAGTCTGCCTGCCGTCGCTGCTGTGCCCGACAGGTCTGACCCTCCCGGGCGCTGCAGCCACAGTAGGCAGACTCTTCATTGCTAACGGTGCCGGTGCTTCCGTGTCCCCATAGGACTCTATGGAAATGGGGACTTACAATTTACTGGCGCCTGACTTCCCGGGCCGCCGGACTCATAATGAGCTGGTGGCACTGGGAAGTCAGGCGCCAGTAAAATATTACGGGTCCGGCGGAAACCCGCCGGTACTAACGGCTGGGTTTTGCCGGACCCCTAATGAGGCCCTATGTGTCCAAAACCTATCTTTGACTTCACAACTACAATCAACCAATGTGTAGGGATGTCAAAGTCAACAAAAATAGTGTTCTACTCAAAGTTCTGAGCTCTCTGCAGTTCTCGACTTCTTTTCAGCTCCCCTTCCCCAAGCACGAGAAAGATCCATGAAAAAGTTTTATGATCATCTTTCTTAAATTCAAAATTGTATAGTTAAAAAACACTCCTTGAGGTTCCCTTGCCCATCTTTCAAATAACACAGTTCAAATCAAAAAGGGGTCTTGAGACTCCGATCTCAAGACAACAGGTGTGGTCCTTTTTAATCTCAGGGTGCCCTTCCCCAAGACTTCAACTTCGGCAATTATACTTGTTTTCATCTTTTCCGACAAAAATTCTTAACAAAACTCCAGGTCAACTTGACCCTTCTTCTGGCTTATCTCACCAGCTCGTCTGCAGTGGTTTCATTAGGTTATGGCTCGGTGTGCTAATACGTCACCATGCAGGGACCTCTGGTCTAGGCACAGTTGTTAGACAGCACAGTCCACCCATTACAAGTTGCACAACCAGGGCCTGGGAATCCTCAGTTCACACACACAGGTTCCTTGGCACTTGCTTCTGTGTACCAAGTCACACTCACTTAGTTCCTTTGATTGGTCTTTTGGCTTGATGGGTATTCTTACGCTTCTCTGGCTTCTCCTTGTTAGCCTCATGGTCCCGCCAACATATGCCGCATGCCTCCTGCCAAGCTATGGCCTTGCCGTACTGCATTCACTGAGAGATGTTTGAAGTAAACTAAGGCACGGTAAAGTAGTTTACAACTTTATTCTGGACCCAGAGCAGGTAAGCCGCCACCAGGCACCGAAAAGGCAAACGAACTGGCCCGTGTGGAATGTTGATCCATGACCATGGAACAACATTCCACACGCGCCATGGTACAAGATACAACATATCTTCTCCCCTTACCCCACAAACAACATAAGGTAAAATAACATTAAATAATAACAACAAGCATTAGAGCAGAAAAGCATAGAAAGGAGAACAACTATCAAAGCTGCTTAAGCAGGCCTCAGTATAAAACAATTAATAAATGCAATTAATAACACATACAAGTGATTACTCATCACAAAATGGTTACCCACCAAGGCACATAATCTCTGAGTTTGACGGGAGGCCCACAGCATCTAACAGGATGCCCCACTCCTACACCATTTTCCCCAGACATGTTACCTCCCTTGATCATATGCACACCCACCTCCCTCACATCCCCATCCAAGGCCTGTCCCTTCGTAACACGTTCAGGAGCAAACTCTCTCGTCCGTCCACCATTCTCCTCCACCACGCAATCTTCCTTTCTCTCAGGTACAAAGTCTAACGCATCACCCACTTCGTCACCCACATCATCATTGCCACCCAACACCCCCATATTCGTTCTACTCTCACCGAGAACCGCCACCCGTCTCTTACTCCATTTTGAGCCGTCCTCCAACTGCACATACCCTTTGCCACTTTTGAAAACTCACTTAGCAGGTAAAAATGCGCTACCACCTTTCTGGACAAATCTGGGATTTTTTTACGCAAACAACATCACCCACCTTGACCTGCAACTCCTTCCAATCCTTTTGGGACAACCTTACAGCCTCCTGGCGTGCCAAAATTTTGCGTTGGACACCATCAAGGTCCAACTCACACAAACCACCCCCACCCAATGCCAAAGACCTCAATGTTGTTCCCGGTTTCCTTCCCCTCATCAATTCGAAGGGTGTTCTACCCGTGCTCACAGAGGGAGTTCTACGATAAGCCGACAAATACTCAGAAACCCCCTCCTGCCATTCAAGCCCATTGGCCAGGGCCAACTGAATCGCGTTCTTAATCATACCATTGACTCTTTCCATCAGGCCATTGGCACTTGGATTGTACAGAGCAGTGCAATGGTGCTCTACACAACACTGCCCCAAAAATTCCCTCATAAGTCTGGAGGTAAATTGGACACCATTGTCGGTGACCAGACTGGCAGGTATCCCTTCCATATCAAATACTTTTTTTAGGAAAGCTATGACTCTGTTGTCACCCGGCCAAATGCTGCCACCTCCACCCTTCTGGATGGGTAATCCACTAGCACCAACAAAAACCTGCACTCCAGCTGCAAACATTCAAAGGGACCCATGATGTCCAGAGCTACCTTTGACCACACTTCCCTGGGAACGTCAACTGCATGGACAGGCTGAGGGCGAACCACCTTACTCTTGTCACTCATGGCGCACGCATGACAATCCTTCACCACCAATTCAACGTTGCGATCCATGGAGGGCCACCAATACTCCTCCCGCAACCTCCTCTTGGTCAAAGATCGTCCTAAATGCCCCTCATGGTCCAACGTCATGATCCTACCCCTCAAACAAACAGGTGGAACCAATTTCACGCCTCTAGACATACCCCAGAGACCAACCGCCAACTCATCCAACACCTTAGAGTAACCCTTACCCTCTGGTCTATCCTTAACCACCTCCCAACCCTTGCTAAAACCCTCTCTGACCCAACACAGTTCAACATCCCTTTCGCTCTCTGTGGTCCAAACAGACTTATCAATGGCAGGAATGACACACGCAATCTGAAACTCCTCCTCTTCTCCAACACCATCACCTTGAAAATGTACTGGCTCCGAGGTAGGCAACCGTGATAAGCAGTCGGTGACAACATTTTGTTTCCCAGGCAAATACTCCATAGTGAAGTTGTACTCCTGCAACTCCACAGACCACCTGGCTATCCTTGGAGATATGGCCACCGCACCCCAAGTAGTGAACACATGCACCAAAGGCTTATGATCTGTCCTGACCACATACGGAATGCCCCATAGGAACGTTCTAAAGTGTTTTGATGCACAGGTCACCACCAAGGCCTCCCGCTCAATTACGGAATATATGCTTTCGGCCCCACTCAAAGTCCTAGATGCAAAAGCCACTGGTCTAGATTCCCCATCACTCCATTGCTCCAAAACTGCACCTAACCCTACCTCACTGGCGTCCACAGTGAGCATGGTTTTGCACTTGGGGCGAAAGACCTCAAACATGGGGCGTTATCCACATCACTCTTCACAACCTTGAACTCTTCACAACACTTGTCAGACCACTCGAACCAGACACATTTTTTTAATAAGGCTCTCATGGAGATGGTTTTCTCAGAATAGTTGGGTATAAACTTCACATAGTATTCTGCTAGACCCAAAAATGCCTTCAACTGATCTTTGTTGGTAGGCGCCGGAGTATCCTTCATCACCTGTACTAACTCTGCCTTAGGACTGATTCCTTCTGCACTAAGGGTGTGTCCCAAATATGTCACCTTATCCACACCCACCTGACATTTCGCCAATTTCACAGTCAAACCTTTTTCCTTCAGCGCTTTCATAGCCTCGCGTACCGTGATGTCATGCTCCTCCCTACAACCACCCCACACCAAAAATGTCGTCCAGGAAGTAACACACTCCAGACAAGCCACCAAACAATTCATGCATCAAACGTTGGAAAACAGCTGATGCCGACGCGAGGCCAAAGGCATGTGGCAAAAGCGATAGGCTCCAAAGGGAGTCACAAAAGAGGTGAGAGGTCTGGAATCCACGTGCAAATCAATTTGGTGATATGCAGCGGACAGGTCAAATGTAGAAAAACATTTTGCCCTACCCAGAGTAAGCAATAATTCATTAATGTTTGGCAAAGGATGGCGATCGACCTAAATACTCGAATTTATGCCCATGGTTTGTCAACCCTTGAATTCAATACAGGACTGATCATAACCTAACACACTAATGGGATTCTGCCCGTAAGCACTGGGACCGATATCAGATGCAAACAAAGCTGAGATCTCTTTCCCCAATTTCCCCATATAAATCTCGGGAGACACTATGGTATAGGGCGAGCCCGAATCTACTGACATGTCTACAGGATGGACATCCACCAACAACGAAACCCATGGACCTTTCCGTGAAGCCCCCCTCCACATGTAGTATCACACCTTGCTCAGCCTTAACAAGCGACCCACCATCCAGATCCGAAACACAACCATCCGACACCACACCAACCACCCTATTGAGCTTGCACACACGGGCGTAATGTCCCCTACATCTACATTTTCGACACTCAACGTTAGCAGCAGGACATCCTTTCGAACGAGTCAGATGGCTCAACCAGCCACATTTCCTGCAAGGCTCCTTGACTCTGGGCAACCTTCTGCCTTGGTTGTCACTTTTGTCAAATTTCTTTTTATTGTCCCTACTGCCACCTTTATTGCGAGGTAAAACAGCCTGAACGACATCTCTGGAACCCTCCCTCTCGGTGACAATTTGTAGGCTTGCCCTAGAAGTTTCAATGGCCCTGGCAATCTCCACCACCTTCTGCAATGGCAGGTCACTTTCGATCCAAAGCCATTCCCTAACCTTCTGATTACTCGTCTTCATCATTATCTGGTCTCTAATGTACTCATCAAGAATCCCCGAAAATGTGCAGGTGGCCATTAAAGCCCGCAATGCAGTCACATAAGCATCTATGGATTCACCCGACCATTGTGCTCTAGAAAAGAGCTTGTAACGCTCCAGCACTACATTTATCCTCCTGCCAAAGCGATCCTCCAGCTTCTTCAACGCAGTCTCATATGCGCTCACCACTCTTTCCCCTTCACCATTACCAGGCACTGTCACTTCCTCCCCTGGCAAATGGTGAAAGACTTGTAAACCCTTAGTACCAATACAGTTCGAAAGTGCTGCCTCTTTTTCATCATCATCAAATTTTGCACCCCCAGCTGCCCTCAAATATACCTTGAAGGAGTCAAGACACTAGTCCCATGGCGCTGCTGGCTCACCAGGAGTAGGCAAAAATGCTACAGGGGGTCTGGCAGCAGTGTGCGACATGTCTTATGAACAGGAAAAAGACTAGTTGAACAGCAATTAGATTTGTAAGGCACGTTGCCCGCCCCTGTGACAGAATCTCCAACGAGCGAGCCAACAAGTGACGTCCCCCAGGCAGCTCCCAACAACAGTTTTACTGCACAGAAAGTGTCACCTCACCTGATGTGCCAACGATGATGATTAATACCAGTTAACCTGGGTGCTTGTCTCACACCCGAATGGGTGTCCACCCAGCACCCCAATCAAGGAGAAAACTGTGTGCAGGGCAGAGCAAGAAACGCCTCTCCGCCTGCTCTGCCGCCAACGTGAGTCAAGTGGGGGCTAGAGCGGAAGCAAGCGTTTGCACACTTGTCCCAGGGGCGCCCGCTCTAGCCCCGCCTTCCGGGCTGCCTGCGGAGCGTACGTACGCCCGTACCCATTCGCCGACTGGAGCTACGCCTCCGGATTCAACACCTACGGAGCGCCAGGGAGACAAACTGCTCACAGCGCCACCCGACTTCACCTGGGAGGCAGTCGCAGTCTCCCCTCCCCCGGCAATCTCCACCAGCTGCGCCTCCGTATGTCTTGTGCCTACTGTAATTGGCACCGCAGCAGCGGCCCCACGCACGGCCGCCCCCGCCTGGGAGCAGCTTCCACCGCCGAAGCCTGGCAGGAGGCCGCAGTCCGCCTCAGCGAACCACGCCAATGGCTCCAGTCGACCCAGACTGCAGCGCTGCCAAACGTTGAAGGGCCTGCCTCCGTATGTCCTGTGTCTACTGAAATGGACACCGAAGCAGTGGCCCCGCGCATGGCCGCCCCCGCCTGGGCGCAGCTTCCACCACTAAAGCCTGGCGGAAGGCCGCAGTCCGCCTCGGCAACCCAGGCCAACGGCTCCAGTCGAACCGGACTGCAGCGCCGCTAAACATTGAAGGGCCACATCAGGCCCGGCGCCGGTGCACCCCGCGGCTCCTGCTCTCCCGACTCATGAAGACCACCAACAGCTTTGCACGCGTGGGAAAGAGAGGGTCCAGACTTCCACCGTCGCCAGTGAAGTAAACTGAGGCACGGTAAAGTAGTTTACAACTTTATTCCGGACACAGAGCAGGTAAGACGCCACCAGGCACCGAAAAGGCAAACAAACTGGCCCATGTGGAATGTTGATCCATGAACACGGAACAAAATTCCACACGCCCATGATACAAGATACAACAAAGTTCACTTTGTGGCTCTCTTTAGCCTTTGATATGCTTAATTTCAAGATAAATCACGATGTAACACACATTTTATCTTGTTTACTTTTAATTCAGTGTCCCATGTGCACTTATGTTGCTCAATTGTAAGATAAAATTCAGTTCGATATTTAATATGCACTTAATTGCTGAAAAGTTAAGTTTCCATTTAGTTCAGTATTCAATATGCATATATTGGCTTCAGAGCTAGGTTTCCATTTAGTTTAGTATTTAATTTGCATATATTGGCTTCAAAGTTAGATTTCCATTTATTTCGGTATTCAATGTGTGCATGTTAGCTTCAAAACACAGACCGTTATTCACCTGAGGTCCCATCGGAGCGCACCGGTCCGTGTACACTCTCCTAACACTCACCAGCATTTTGTATGCCCTCCTAAGCTGTTTAAAAAAAAAATAACCTTGGCTGGGGAGGTGGGGTGGGGTTGTTATTGCGTGGCAGACAAGATGGCTGCCTGTAGTTAGAGCTCCAGAACCAGCACAACATATCCTACTGGGATCCTTATGTTTGGGGCATCACCCGGTCACTCTTCATAAGGGCTTCCTGTTCTGAATTCACCTGTATACATCTTGGCCAATTCTGGTAATGTGATAACCTGCCCTGAAAGAGATATGCCGACAGACATTGAGGCCTCTGTGACAGCTACAACTTCCTTGTCCAGCTACCAGTGGTCTAGCTCTGCGAGTGTTAGGCAGAATCCAGGGCAGTTCCCTTAGGGAGCACTACCCTGGATTCTGCCTAACACTGGTGTACAGGGGTGAGGATAAAAGTATTGGATTGACATTTTTGTGTGTTACTGGTGCCTTGGTGCAACTAACCACAAGGTTAACAATCACAAAAAGTTATTTTAACAAAAGTCAAAATTATGGAAAGTTATAGCCAGGAGACACTCCTTACGGATGCTGATTATTTAAGGGATCTGTGTATACAGAAAGGTCTTCATGTCAAAGGCAAGAGACAAGAAATGATTGATAGACTGTTAGAGAAACAAAGTCTGGAGTTACTGACTGCTATCTCTAAACAAACAGAAGCAAAGGGGAGACCCAAGACTTCCAAAATGAAACCAGCAGAAAGCACTCCAGTGCTGCCAACCAGGAAATCTAATAGGTTAGCAAAAATCACACCTGTGATTCCTCCTCCAGCTGAGGCTGAGAGTGAGGTACAACCCTGTGTGGTTGAACTAGAGCCTGAGGACTCAGATCTAGTAGGAGGCCAGGAGCTCATTGGAGATCTTGACCCTGTGGACCATCCTGAGCTGAAGTGGTTACTGGCAGAAGGTGGACCCCAAAGGGCAGACTTCAGTAAGGGACAAAGAGAATGTCCAACTCTGGAAGGTCTTCGCCACCAGGCAGCTTCTCAGCTTGAAGGGCAAGAGCCTGGGAAGTATAGGTTACACTGGGAAGATGGCCTCTTCTATAGTGAACCAACAGAGTCAACTCCTGGGGGCTACAAGAGACTTGTAGTGCCCCACGCAAACAGACTCCAATTCTTGCAACTAGCCCATGAGATACCTTTGGCTGGTCACTTGAGCTTTAAGAATACCAAGGAAAGGCTCTCTCTCTACGTTTATTGGCCTAAAATGGGGGCTGAGGTAGATAAGTATTGCAAGAGTTGACACACTTGCCAAACCTCGGGTAAAAGTGGCTCCAAGAACATGGCACCTCTAGTGCCTCTCCCTGTGGTGGGAGTACCATTTGAGAGGGTAGGAATCAACGTTGTTGGTCCCCTTGATCCTCCAACTTCTTCAGGCAACAGGGTTATACTTGTTGTAATAGACCATGCTACTAGGTTCCCTGAAGCAATTCCTATGAGGGCTGTTACAGCTCCGGCTGTAGCTAAGGCCCTCCTTGGTATTTTTACCAGGGTTGGGTTTCCTAAGGAGGTAATATCCGACAGGGGGGCACATTTTATGTCCCACTACATGAAGGCCATGTGGAAAAACGGTGGAGTTACCTATAAGTTCTCAACAGCATACTACCCTCAGACAAATGGATTGGTCGAAAGGTTTAATAGAACCATGAAGAGCATGATAGGAGCTTTAGAAGACCCCCTTAAGAAAAAGTGGGATATTCTACTGCCATGCCTTCTCTTTGCATATAGAGAAGTCCCTCAGGAGGGAGTGGGTTACAGTCCCTTGAACTTCTCTATGGCCATCCGGTAAGAGGTCCATTGGCCCTGATCAAGGAGGGGTTGGAGAGTGTGCCTTTCCCCACACCAGTCAGAGTCACTGACTATGTGATAGGACTCCGGAGTAGAATGTCACACATGATGGCTGAAGCAAGTGATAACTTGAAAGCAGGTCAGGCTCTGGTCAAGCATTGGCATGACCAGAAGGCCAACATGGTTGAGTTCGCTCAAGACCAGCTAGTTCTTGTTATGGTACCAACAAGGCAGAGAGCCCTGCAGGACAAATGGATGGGACCCTTCAAGGGTGTGGGAAAACTTGGAGAGGTGAACTATCTGGTGGACTTAGGCAATCCTAAGGAGGCTCCTAGAGTCTTTCACATCAACCGTCTAAAAGCTTATCTCTCGAGACCAGAACTGGGAGCTTTGCTTTTAGCTTCAGCTCAAGAGGAGGGGGAGAGTGAACCTCTGCCTGACCTTCTCAGAGGCAAACCTTTAGATGAGAAAATTGAAGGAGTCAATCTCTCTTCTAATCTGACACCTGAGCAACAGGAGGAGTGCAAACTTTTGTTAAATCAATGTTCCCCTCTGTTCTCACTGACACCAGGTTTGACCCGTTGGGGCCAACATGATATCCAAACTGGTGACTGTCTACCTGTCAAAAGCAGGGGCTACAGGATTTCAGAAAATGTAAGAACCCACATCAAAGGATAGGTCAACAAGATGCTTGATCTCGGGGTAATAGAGCCCTCTACTAGTCCATGGTCTAGCCCAGTTGTGTTAGTACCAAAGGTAGGATCTAAAGAGTTGAGATTCTGTGTGGACTATAGAACTCTAAATGCAGTCACTAAGGCTGATGCCCATCCTTTGCCAAGGACAGATGAGCTGGTGGATAGACTTGGTTCAGCCAAGTTCCTCAGCACATTTGATCTCACGTCAGGCTATTGGCAAATAAACCTGAGTGACCATGCCAAGGAAAAAACTTCATTCTCCACCCCAGTTGGCTTATACCAGTTTAAGGTTATGCCTTTTGGATTAAAGAATGCACCTGCTACATTCCAAAGGATGGTTAATCAGGTTCTGAATGGGATGAAGGACTTCTGCATGGCATACTTGGATGACATTGCAGTGTTCAGCCCTACTTGGAAAGAACATGCTGACCACCTAGGATATGTCTTGCAGGCTCTGCAACAGGCCCATCTGACCATAAAGGCAAGCAAATGTCAAATTGGTCAGAGTAAAGTGGTCTACCTTGGGCATGAGGTAAGAGGTGGTGAAATAAGGCCTTTGCTCAGCAAGATTGAAGCTGTGCAAAATTGGACAACCCCTTCTACTCAAACTCAGGTGAGAGCCTTCCTAGGCCTCATTGGGTATTACATTGAGAACTATGGATCCATAGTTTCTCCACTGAATGTAATCTCTTCTCCTAAATTTCCTAAAAAGGTCAAATGGAATGAGAAGTGCAATCAGGCCTTTGAAAGCCTAAAGAAAGCCTTTTGTCAAGCTCCAGTTCTCAGAGCTCCTGACTACTACCAACCCTTCATTGTACAGACAGATGCTTCCAATATAGGTATAGGTGCAATACTCAGTCAACTGGATGAGAAAGGTAGGGAACATCCCGTTTGCTTCATCAGTAGGAAACTGAAGGAACCTGAAACAAGGTGGGCAACTATTGAGAGAGAATGCTTTGCCATTGTGTGGGCTTTGAAGAAGTTTAGACCATACATCTATGGATCTACTTTCACCATTCAAACAGACCACCAACCCTTGAGATGGTTGATGCAAATGAAAGGGGAAAACCCAAAACTGCTAAAATGGTCAATCTGCTTCCAAGGGTTTGATTTTACCCTTGAGCACAGGTCAGGATGTCACCACCAAAATGCTGATGGTCTCTCTAGGATGTTTTTAACCGACTAGAGGTATGAGACTCATCCAGGAGTGGATTAGATCCTCCTTTCCCTTAGTCTGGGGGGGGGGGGGGGCGATTGTTAGGGAGAATTCTCATTTTATGGCTAATTTCCCTTACCTATAGACTCCCCCATCAGCTTTGCTGGATTTGAAGGGTTTATTTCTTTTTACCTGCTAAGAGTGAGACTCTTTTTCCCACTCTTAGGCATTTTTGCTATGTGTGTTCTAGGCTATTTTTGTGTTTAATGCCTATGGGATCTTTTCTCTCACCCATAGGAACCATCTTTATGCACATGTGTCACACAGCACCCTCCGTGCCGTGACACAGGGGTGTCGTAGCGACCCCCAAACATAGACTCCATCCCCTGGGACTGACTACTGTCTCCCAGGGCATGTAGAGTCCCCATTGACTTTACTAGTCGATTTTTATGAACTTAACCAGTACACCCCATCTTAATATGGAAGTACTGGAAGCGGTTAATAGTTGTTCCCCTATGTTCATTTTTGAGAGGATACCTTAAAGTCCCCCTCAACAAAGTTTCTGGCTGGCGGCAGTGGTTACTACCTTTTATATTCGACCGCAAATATTTCTCTATGGGATTGTCCCATTGTTTGAGGCTACCACTTTAACTGACAGCCTCTAACATAACGCTGGTTTATTTTATTATTAACTTTACTCCTGTAGGTTTTATTTGCCAGAACTTTGTTAAAACTTATTTCTCGAGTCTTACTCCATTTTCCTAACCCAGGTCGGGGATCCTTTGATCGTCCTTTTGGCGGGCTTCTGCCAAGAAGCCCTCCTTTCGGCGTCACTGAGTCAGGGGGGGGGTCTGTTGTTTGGGAGGGGGAGTAGAACCCCCGGACAGAGTTGCCACAGCAACTCAGGTCGCAGTCTAACCTGATAGGCAGGAGGGTCTCCCGCCAAGAAGACCACTCCACTATGTGAGTGACAGCTAGGCTGTATGAATGGGTCTCTTTCTGCATAAAAGCAGGGTCCTGAGGACTGGAAGAGCAAGACGTTGCCACTGGAACTACGGAACCGAAGGGAAGAGATGCCAGAGACATCTTCAGCATCTACACCACCGGTGAAGCCCTGCCGGATCGTCTCACCACTTTTCTTCCACACGACGAGAGGAGATCTTCAGCGGAGGAGCCACCTTCCCTTGAGCTGGTGGGGTCAACCAGTTCACCTATCGCATCCTCAGACCTGCCTTAGTCGACTCGACAGTGCCCCGCACTTGAAGACCGGATAGCCAGGCAGCTATCGACCCAGACCGCGATTAAGAGGCGCGTACCTTTTAAACTTCGTTTGGCAGCACTGCGGCTGGTTTCATCCCTGTGTAGTGCAGCGACTCGAACCTTCCTCCACGACAAGAGCTTCTCTTCCTCTGTTGGACCCCTCGATCTGCAGGAACTACCAGGAACAACCGCCACCGTAGGAGTTACTTCTCCACGTTTAAGGTACATTGTTCTGCCAGGCCGCCCTTTCTCCGTGGTAGCCCTAACAGTGTTTTAAATCCTTACTTGTGGGGTCGGCCGCCCTCTCTCTTAACATTGTCTTTCACCTTGCATCTACCTCTTCAAAAGTTTTCTACTAAAGACTTGACTGCAGCTACAAGAACATTTTTGCTCCTAAGATCTTGGTCCTGTACCCCTGACTCTGACTCAGGGCTGTAGACTCTGGCTGATTTGTTAGATCTGCTCTCACTAGATTAGTTTTCAATGAGAAATGTGTTGATGCACCTAAATCTTCTAAACCCCTCTTCCTTCATACTGTTTTAACTTGTGGAGTGCCATTTTGCTCAGTTTTCATTCACTTGTCTTTTGGTTAAAGTGTTACTGTGCATTACTTGTTCACAAAACTTCAGGGAAGTGTTGCTAGGGGGTGTCTGAAGATATTTCGGTTTAACTTGTACTTTCCCTCCCTTTCGTTGAATTGTTAGAGTGCCATTTGTAGTAGGTTTTCACTGTGCCGTTTTGCTCAGTTTTCACTATACCGCAAACTTGTCTACAATTGAACAGGGAGTTGTATATGCTTTTCTTTTGACTAAACTTAACTTACTTTAGTAACTGTGATCTATGTGTTGACTTAGAAGTGTATAAAATAAATATATATTCTCTTTTTAATACAAAACTTGGTCAGTGTTTCCTTGCTCCATAGTACTGTACCACCTATTGTGTCAACCCTGAATACTGCTCATCTCCCTCTTGAGATATGTCTGACTGCTCAGCCACAGCTACCAACTAAATCTTTGTGGTACAGACTGATACCAAAGGGGATGTATTGCTCTCACCTGTAGTCCTAATCTGGGGTAGTGCTCCCTAAGGGAACTGCCCTGGATTCTGCCTAACAGCGAGCAGCAACAACGCGGTCTGCAAAGGTAGGAGTGCGGATGATGGAACTGTGAGGACTCCCACTTGCAGCAGCTGTGCGCAGCATGGTGCTACACTGTGGCATTTGGGGGGGGCACCTCCTGGTGAACAGAGTGGGGGCCTTACCACGCCTGTGTTGGATTCAAGCTGAATCAAACAGTTGAAGCTACACTGCAACATCATTTGGAGAGGGGAGGCGCACAGTGGCCCTTTGGGTGAATTCGTGAGGCGATAGTGCCATAGTGATATCCCGAATGTGGGATGCCTCCAGAGCATTGAATATCTGCACATATTTGGAGTGCTCTCCCTTCCGATCCTGAACATTACATTGCATGACTACAAACAACGATCCCAAGACACATCGATCAGCTGCGGTCCCGATCCCAGTACAGGAACAATATACAATCAACACCACTGAGGCCCTGGTGGGTAGTCATTACAAAACCTGCAGTAGTTATCTTCTGCTCCAGTGTGGCATGCATGTGGCTCTGGTGCTTCAAGTTGCTTGCTGTCTGGCAGCTGGATCTCTGTTTATGGCCTTTACACAACCATTGGGCCTCATTACAAGTATGGCGGTCCGGAAATAAGGGTGCTGGTAGCAACGTACCGGCCCCCTTTCCGGACCGACAAACTATGAGTCTGCTGGTAGGAGCCACAGAAATCCTGGAAGGCCTGACCTGACGGGAGTTCAGGCCCTTACCGGCATAGTTTTCACTGAAGCATCGGTACCATTAACTATAGGACTCCACGGGAATGGGGATTTTATTTATTAATTTATTTGTTTATGGTTTTAAAAAAAATCCTTTACAACATTTTTTTTAGAAAAGAGATACAAAACAGGACTAAAAAAATAATTTCCATCCCATATAACAAACAAAATGATTCCATACATAGGGCCTCATCACGGGTTGGGCGGTATCCCCGGTGTTATTACCGCTGGATCACGGGTTTGGAGGAACGGTAAGTCTCCATTCCCCATTGGGCCCATTCAGGAATTCCTCATTCCCCATTGGGCCCAATGGGGAATTTTCAGTGCTACTACCACCGGAGGTATTAGCACTTGGTAATAGCGCCAAAAATCGTCGAAATCGCAGCAGATTTTCCCCCCGCTCAGAGCTGGTGGTAAATCCTGCCAAACCCATGATTTGGAGGGCCATTCAATGCGGCGGTAATATCATTACCGCCACATTTAAGGGTTACCGCCAAACTCGTGATGAACCCCATAGTCTTAATAGTCAATAAAATTAAAAGCAAAAGCAAAATGAATTCCCATTATAAATAGCAACACAACATTAACTCATACCCAATCATAATATTCAGCAACAGGAGAAAATACATTGAAACTAAACAAAGAAAAAAAGAAAAAGAAGAAAGGGGGAAGAAAAAGAAGTACCCTACTAAACAGTCAATTTACAATGCTGATTAAACAAGGAAAATACTAAAAGCTAATAATAAAAAACTAAAGCATATCATGATGTGCATTACTAATTGAACATTTTCAACACCTCATTTACAAATCTTACAACACTTATTTTCAAAGAATTTTTTTCCCATGTAGCATATTTCGCCATAAACAGTCCGGTGGCACAGATTGGGGGTTAGAGACATATTTCCCCAAAAATATCAATCTCTGCAATCTTAATGCAGGGCAATAGATCAAAGCATGTCTCAAGGTTTCAAGAGAACGGTTATTATGGGAATACCTACAACAACCAGAATCATACATAATATTGGCAGATCTAATATTTAGCATTTCATTAGTTGGCAAAACATTGAAACAAATGCTCATAAAGTTGTTTCTGACCCGTTTTCCTGGGAATTGTATCAGGTACGATTCTGGGGTGCCAATTTCCTTTTTAAAGAAAATTATATGGCAATAGAGTTTAGAACTAGTAGTTACATTTATCATTTTATACCAGTCATATAACCGATTTTTCTTTTTTTTACAAAATTTGTGTTATTTAATAGAATAGTCTTTGAGCTCCAAATCATTTCCAAAATTGATAAGCATTTTGCACACAGCTCTTGTATGAGGCCATTATTACCTCTTCCCTCCCTAACTTTGGTTCCCAAAAGCCCATACAAGTTAGATGTGGGTTCAGACCATAGTTTCTTCATAAGCATCAACTTCTTCCACTCAACCAAACTGGTAAGTGACTGAATACCCAAGTGATATCTTAGAGCCGAAAAAATGATGCAAGTAAATAGATGGAATAGGACCTTCCTCCATATTAAGGCCTCATAACATTCAAGTTCATCCAAAATACAATCCGAAAAGAGTTCCAAGACCATGGGCCTCACTACGAGGAAAGAGGTAACCATGCCGCTTTTTTGCGGCATGGCTACCCCCATTCCGGGTACCGGGTTCCCTGAATGGGGAAATACCGGGCCATTCCGACCTTGGAAGGCCCGGTATTTCCCCAATCATGGAACCCGGTCCTGGTCCATCCCCATTCCAATTTGAGCCCCCATAGGGCTCAAAGGGAATGGGGAGCATGCTAACAACGGGCCTGTTAATGACGGGCCCGTTGTTAGCATGCTGGACCGCTCGCGGGACCCGCTGAGGACGTCTGATAAAACCAGGCGTCCTTAGCGGGTCCCGCGAGTGGACGTAGTAATGAGGCTTTAGGGGGTTAACGGGGCCGGCAGCTCTACCAGCCCTGTTAACCCCCTATCGCCTTCCTTGTAATGAGGCCCCATAAGTTAGTCTAGGAATAACTTTAGCAACATAAAACTTCAACGCAGGGACAAGTGAAAATTTACCATATTTATTATCCACCTTACCCATTTGAGTGGCTAATAGTAAGGCTTTGTTTTTGAGATAATTCCTATAAAACCCTCTGCTAGGGTGTGCCAGAATGGGGTAACCCAAGAAGACCATATAACTCATGGCTTTAATCTTGGTCTTATTTATAGACCAGATAAAGGAGCATTTCTTTGGAATTCTACAAAGCTTTAATACAATAATTTTTGTAGGGTTAATAATCAGATTATTTGTATCCTTGTATTCCACAAAGCTGTTTAGTAGTCCCTGAAGACCGATAGAGGTGACATCCATTAATATAAAACCATCAGCATAAGCAGCCCATGAGATCGGTAAATTGCCAATTTTGGGAGGGATCCTTAAAGCGTTATTTAGATATCGTCCGACATCTGATACGTAAAAGTTAAACAGTTTCGGGGCAGACAGACACCCTTGTCTTAATCCATTATAGGTGGGGATAGATAGCTTGAGTCATACGGCCATGCAGATTCATTTTAACCCCCACAGAGGATTCATTATGGAGGTTAATCAGAATATTAAAAAGGCTGATGGGCATGCGCAACATAAATAATTTGTGCCATAACTTCCTAAAGTCCACTAGAGCAAATGCCTTCGACAAATCTATTGATGTAAATGGCAGTGGGCACTTTCGTATTGACCATATTTTGTTGGAGACTGGTCAGTAACAGTCCGTCACAGTCGGTACCCATACCTTTCCGAAAACCCAACGGTAAACTATATAAAAAATATTCATATCCCTAATCCAATCTTCTATATGTTTCCGAATAACAGAGGCATATATTTTTGAATCTGCATCCATTATGGATATTGGTCTGTAGTTCTCTGGGGATGACCTATCCCACCTCTTAAATATTTGACAAACATATGAAGTTTTCCAGGATGTTGCAATTATCTAGCACTGTGTAATGTCTGTAAACAAGGAATATAGAATTCTAGAACAGAGATCAATATTTTGCTTAGATATCGTATAGGTAAGGGAGTTTGGACCCTCCGCTCTTGATAGACTGGCCCTCAAAATACTATTCACAACATCGCCCAAGGTCAATTGTACTGCCCATGTTTTGTCACTCACTTCATATGCCACGGGAGTCGAAAGGGATCTTGCTTTATATAGTACACTAAAATGGTCAACCCACAACTCCTCCCTAACAGGATTGGCTAACAATGGGGTTTGGGTTCTTTCTATGTCATTGATCAGGGCCCAAAAGGGGCGTGAATTGTTTTTATTTAAAGCGGAAGATATGGTCTCACTGTCAGCTTGTAACAATTTGGCTCTGGGCATCTTTGTCCAATTCCTCAGTCTCTGCTTTATGCCCCTGATTTTACTCTGCATGTGTAACGGGCCAATCCACCCCAGTGTTTTCACTAACTTAATTTCTTTTCTTGCTTGCCTTTTCTTGTGTTGGACAATGGGGTCAAATCTATGAAGGTGTACTTGGCCAGTCTATCTAGTCGCCATTTTTTTACCTTCCTTTGGCAGCAACCCACTAAGCCAAAGCTATGTATGTTGAATTCTTCGTCTCTAATGTGGAGTTATCAAAATCATTCAAAATCGTCATATTAAAAGAAGTGATCTTTTTGTCATTCCACCTTAGGCGATTGCCTTGTTGGCTTAATCTAATCTGCGAATCATTATAAACTGATTTATAATGACATTTGTCACAGAGAAAGTCTGCAGTTAGCATTGCGTGATCACTGAGGTCAGTGCGTGTCACCTTAAAAGAACTCATCATATTGAATAAAGTTTTAGTTACAAAAATATAATCAATACCGGTCGAGGACTTTGCACCAAAATCTATCCTGCTCACCTCTGTCCCTCCTTTCATTTGGTGCTAATGGGGTAAAGCCCCATCCCTCCAAATTAGTGTGCCACATAAAGCCTTGAATTAGTTTACAGTTTGACCCATTATTCTGTAGCCCACTAACTTCATCCCCCCCAATAAACATAGTTGAAGAGGGATATCTTGTCATATATTATCATCATTGGTGGAAGGCGGACCAGAGCAGTCTGCATTAAAGTACCCTGTGGCTATCACCTGCCCCCCAGAATAGATCAAATGCCATTTTTCAATTTTTTGGTTAATCTTCAAAAGAGTTGAGGAAAACTTCCCCTCAAGGCCCCAATAAATGTTGAGGAAAATAATGTCCTTAACGTTGGGAAGTCCTTCGATTTTGATTTAGGCTGACAAAATACCTTTACATAGAATTGCATAATCTATGATGGATAAACCCATCCCCTGTTGAACAGCAATTAAAAGACACCCAGTTGGACAACCCCTTGCACCCTGTAGAGCAAGTTCCACAAAACGATTTCATATCCTTCAAGTATGGGGAGACCCGTGATCCATGTTTTCTGGAGGCAAAGAAGGGAATGTGTATGCAGATATTTACACAGAGATCTGTTGGTATATAATGAGGAAAATCCCTGTCATTTCACAAGAGCAGGGTCAAATGCTTCCTTTTTCTAAAGCTTCACATTCAAATCCTTCTACTGCGATATAGAATCTCTAAGGGACATAGCAAGCCACCTTCAACTATCACTGTCATTCCCAGCTTTAAATTCATCATTCACATTTCCCGGCCTGTCAGCTGGAGCTACTATATTGGAAGAAAGAGTCCTTCCCGTTCCCTTATTTCTACCAATGGGTATGACTTTAGTCAAAAATGACCTTAGATTGTAACCCAAATGTAGGTTTTCTGATTCATTTAGGAGTATTTCATGGACCATTTGGGAGGGTGTTACCAATATAGTCATGGCGCTTCAGATGAATGAAATCCACAAGCATGATATCTTTAGATGTCAATAATCTTAAAGAAGGAATTTCATTTGATTGTGCTAATATGGTACATCTATTTAGATAGCTCAGGCCCCCAGCATCGAACATTTAATTCAGTGTTTCACTCGGGTACTCCTGGAAAGTGGGATCCTTAAAAAGAAGATCTATCTCATTTTTTGGGGGGAGGTTGTTTAAATATACCTTGGGGGGAGGCCTATTCCATACAGAGTAGACATCTTCCTTCTGTATGGAGGCAACCGTCCGACCATCCAGCCCACAGTATGCGTTAACATGCGCTGGCCTATTGTTTATGGTGGCCCGTCCTGAGCCTACCGGACCTACAATAGAGTCGCCTAACATACGGTTGTCAGCCAGGCCAATCGCCTGCGAAGAAAGCTCCTCAGTTGCAGGCATAGGATGGGATTTATCTGAGGAGTTAATAGCTAATATGTTGTCTTTACCCTCCAAAATAATCTGCTTTATCAAATTTCTGATGGTAAATTCTGTTAGAGTAGTTTCTGGGGGAGCGGTGCCAGAAACCTCAATAGCCGAATTTTTAACAGTTGTTATCTCTATGTTGGACCTAAGTGGAAAACCAGGATGATACACAGACAGATTGGGTCCTTCTTCCTCAATAACTCCCTCAACTGAAGGTACCCCCAAGTTATGGGCGCTTTCTGATTGAACATTTTAAAATGATCTTTCGCAGTTTCAGAGGAATGCCTATTAGTGGGTAGGTGTTTATTTTTGTTTTTCAGGACCTCCGTGAGTCTACCATTTGCCCGGCAATAGGATCCACCCTTTCTATTCATCATAGGGACATCCTGAAATGGGCTTTTTACACGGGCAGGTGCCGTACCCTAATCAAAGTTGTCATCCATCACACATGCCAAATCCACCTCCTCCAAAGAGGAATCATGCGGCTCTACATTGTCTCGACAATCAGACCATCCCAGTTTCCTCATACATTTTCTAGAGGATTTATTTAGAGCACTCTTGTCACGGGTAGTCTTATCATTTTGTTTATTTTTATTTTGTTTGACTTTTTTGATTTTTTCCCATAATATCACTGAGGGATTGAACGTCTATGTCAGGAACTCCTGTTGCCCCTTTCCCAGTTATTTCTGGCACACTGGTTGGAAGTGGGCCCTTATTTTCACTGGAGGGCCCAGGTTCTTCCTGCCTAATCGGTTCCATTAAAAGTCGAGGGATATTAGTCTTCAAAAGATCTAATATCGAAGACAGGTTATTACTGATGTCGAACATGTGCCTTGTTTGGGTAGTAGATTCCATACACATCAATGCTAGCTTGTAAGTGCTTAATAGCTACCACCACTGGATTACAATCATCATTAATTAAAGCAGACAAGCTCACAAATTGTTGAAATGCAGAAGCAGTCAAGTAGAATTGGCATCACACTTGACCATATGCATTGCTAGTAGTGAAACCTCACCAGTACTAAATATTGGTGTATTCAAATACAAGCCACTTAGGTGATGAACTTGAGTTGGAATACAATCACCAGGCGCAGATATAGATTTGGGTGACAAAGCATCTGTTGAAGCAACTTTAGAGCACACCCCCAAATCCCCCTCAATGGCCAGAACTGGGCCTACTTCAGAGCGCCCTGCTGGTATGTCTTCAACCTCAGTTGTATATATGTTATTCAATGGTAGCGGGAGCCGGATTGGTGAAGGAAGTAACAGCAAAGCCACTGCGAGGGCCATGCTGTTACATCTGGAAGAAAAGACAAGAGGGGCAGTGAGGATGTTGGGCAAGCATTGACTTTCTTCCTCATGGTTGAGTAGATATAGGTAGGTGAGGAAAATATATTTTTTGCCACCACCACCCACCTCACCCCCAAGCTGCCAAACAGCCCAAACAGCACTCTCCAGTCACTCCTCGGTGCGCACGCACGTCCAATATATAGGTTGGAGGTGGGTGGGAGGTCAGAGTTAAGGTTTAAGCAAGGTAGAAGTCCAAAAACACTGGACAACTAAAGAGAAAGTGAAGTGAGCACATGTAAGTAGAACAGTGGTGTCGCCAGGAATTAAAGTTAGGAGGGGCACAGAGGGGGCCAAAGACAAAAGTAGGGGGCGAACATGGTCACTGGTCGTCTTAGGTAGGGGGCACAAGGGGGGGCACAGGGTTTCACAGGGGGGGCGGCCCCCCCAGGCCACCCCCTAGCGACGCCACTGAAGTAGAATGTCCAAGGGTGCACAGGTAGAAGACCAGCTTGTCAAGTCTTTGGTATGCTTAATACCTTTTGTTTCTGTAACGCCGCATGTAGTCAGAATTCCGACGCAGAGAGCTCCCAGCCCAAATAGCACTCTCCAGGCATTCCTCGTTGCTCACGCGCTGGTGCGCATGCATGTCAAATATATGGGTTAGAGGCGGACGGGCGGGCGGAGTTAAGGTTTAAGCAAGGTTGAAGTCCCAAAAAAACGGACAACTTTTGTTTCTGTAACGAGCGTGTAGTCAGAAATCCGAGATGTGGCGGAAGCAGCAAAGAGCTTCCAGCCCAAACAGTACTCTCCAGGCACTCCTCTGTGCGCGCCACCGCCGCGCATGATATCCTGGTCAACTTGGGATATCAGGCGGCGGAAACAGAGTTACGGGTCGGCAGTAGCCTGCTGCATACTGGCGGGTTTTACCGCCGACCTCGTAATGAGGCCTATTATCAGCAACGGCTACTTGGGCTAACCCTTCTAAAACTAGTAACATTTCTCACAAATGGAGCGATAAGAAAAGCCAGGGAGTATGTCTCCTAGTAAAACTGTAGTATCCTTCTGTGAAAGCTACCTCAGCAAAGGGAAGTGATTGGTTGGAAACATGTCACTGCAGGCCCGAGGCAGCAATCTTAGGCACAGGCATTGGGTTTGCAACTGATCCACGCTATTTACGACTGATTATCTGCATACCAGAGAGGGGCGCAAACTAGAATTCCTGGAGTGGTAAGCGTGGAGTGCAGGAAAGTCTTGGTTTAAAACTCAGCATTTTAAAGCATGCATGGACAGTAGCAGCAGAAATTTTACATTTGCTGGGTCTCCACCTCCAAATACAGCCCAGAGGTTATCCCCAGGTGACTGACAGAGTGTCTGTTCCTGTGATATAGGGCCTCATTACGACCCAGGCGGTAAGTTACCGCCTGGGTCGTACCTTTACCACCATGGCGTAAACTACGTTTACGCCATGGTGGTTGGCGGACTTACCGCCCCATTCCGAGGTTGGCGGGGCGGTAAGTCCCCAATCCCCATTTACCCTTCCCCATTCCCATTTTTGCCCCATAGGGCATAATGGGAGTGGGGAAGGCGTTAATTACGCCACCGTAAATTACGGTGGCGTAATTAACATCAAGGTCCCTTAGCGCCATGGAGATTTTAACACCTGCTAAAAGCAGGTGTTAAAACCTCCATGGCGCTAAGGGACCTCGGAATCAGGCGGTAAGGGTCGGCGCTGTTTACGCCGCCGTAAACCCCTTACCGCCTGAGTCGTAATGAGGCCCATAGTGTCAGTTGGTCTATTGAGTTACCCTACTGATGCACAACTAGTAAGCTCTTTCCCATGCAGTGCTCTGGTAACATACAACATTGCTACCTGGCCATCTAAGATGAATGATAAAGTCGTGGATGTTGACTTTTTTCGCACCCCACGTGACGCCAGGATTCATCTGCCCAGGAGGTGCCCAAACGCTCATTGCCCGAGGGATACAGTGATGGCGGCTTTGGGTCGTATTGAGAAAACAATGTCTCGCATAGAGCGGAGGTTTGACAAGCTAAATGAGAAAGTGACACAGTTGGAATTCAGGACTTCCACCTTAGAACAACGAACCACAGAGTTAGATCAACAGTGCACTAGAATAATCCCGAATATGGATCGCCTGACAAAAGAGGTGGAAGCATTTGTCAAAGGCCATTTGACCATGGAACGTCGGCTTGAGTACTTGGAGAATGTGGCCCGAGCTAAGCAAATCAGGGTTATTGGTCTCCCAGTTGGCACGAACGGTGATGACCCAATTTTCTTTGCCAGAGATTAGCTTTGGATATGCTGACCCTGGAGATTGAGGATAACCCAATCTATATAGAAAAGTGCTATAGGATCAAAAGTGGCACCAGAGATAAAATGCGACATCCACAGGTGGGACAAACTCTACTAATTTAAGTCTCTGATGCCAGTGATAAAAAAAAGAATTCGGAAGGCCGTAAACATAAAGGGTTCCCTCGTTTAACAGCATCACAAGTTCCTCCTCTTCCATGTTCTGGCACTGGCAACTGAAAAGAGGGTGAGGATCTTGAACTCACTTAAGAAATCTTTCCTTCATTGTGGGTGAAGGCAGGGTTATTGCAGCCAGCCAAGTTTTGAGTTACCTGGAAGGGCAAAGACTACATCTTCTGGGATGCAGATGGAGCGGAGGAGTTCTTGAAATCGATCTCTGTTGTGGCAGATGTGGATGAGGACAAGGGCTAACCATGTGGTGTGAGAAACCCTAGGGTATCCTCATGCCTACTCCCCCTGCATCCTCCTCTCAGGTGGCCAGGGAAAGGCCATCGCTTTTGGATCCTGAGCCTGGGGGTGGAGAAGCGAGGGAAGATCACATGGGTGGAGGGTCCTTGGGGATTGGAAAGAGTTTATCCACAGGCGAGACATGTTATTCCCCTTTCACTTATGAGAACCAAACTAACCCTTCCCCCGGCCTTTATGGGCTATTGCAAAGCATCTCCCCTCATTCAACCTACTATAGTAATGGGACAAGGAAGAAGTGATTAGGGGTAGTAAACACTAATAAGTCATTAATAAGTCATTTCACCACTCTAGTAGTGAGAGCCCGAAGAGGCCTGCAGAGTGTTGTAAAGGTCAGGTATGTTCCAAGTTCTCCTCTAATTGCAACCAGGCAATTACAATTTGGAACTCACAGCTACAACCTGTCAAGGGGTTGCAGGTGTATAGAAAGGGAGGCGACCAACAGCAGAGAGACCAACAGGGAATTCTGTATGCGAGCAGGCAGCCATGGTAGGTCCTGCAGGAGAGCCAGGACCCGGCAGACGCCCCAAGTAACTGTGGAGCACACAGCCAGGTGGGACGTGTGAAGATCGCAGGTGTGGGAGGCTCCATTGTCATAAATACGCAGCCAGAGCGGCGGGCAAAGAAAAATAAAGTGACCGACAGAGCTCACAGAGAGGAAACAGAGCTGCCGGTGAGAACAGGAGATACACCGAAGTGCGAGCGGCGCTCGCGGGTGAGGGAAAGCCAGCAGGCAGAGCCGAAAGCAAAAGTACAGCTGCCCGGAGAGAATGCCAGGGACCGGTGAGTGAAGAGGGAAAATCACTCGAGACTGGGGCTCCTGAGGACTGTGTGGAAGCGAAGTGAATGCTGAATGAATAAAACAGTATGCACACTATGAAAAAAGTTGGGAGCAAATTAAGGACAATAAAACACGTAAGCAGCAAAGTAAACAATCACAAATATTGAATATCAAACTGAATGAGAACTTTTTGGCAAAGCTACAACGTGATGACAAATGAATGTGAAATCCAGATATTGCCCAATTGAAAGCAAAGCACGAAACAAAAAAGCAAGTATGGAAGATTGCGAGAGAGCATGACAGCAAGGTGGTGAAGGAACAGAAACACCATGAAGTAAACTATACGCATGAATACAGTGTGGCAAGGCCAAAGACTTGTAAAGGATATGTGACAGATTGTGGCAAAGCCAAGAGGCTGACAAGGAGAAGCCAAATGAGTGGAAACATTCACACAGGGGCAGATACAGAAGAACCTGGGTTGGCTAGAGATCCTGGGGTTCCTGGTTGTGTGACCTTTAATGGGTGGACCATTTGGTCTGACAACTACGCCTAGACCAGGGAACCCTCAATTGTGAGAGCTAAAGACCTTGCTGGAGTGAACTAAGAAGAAGTCATCTGATTGAACTGTTAATCAAATCCAGAAGGAGTGTAAAGTTGACCGGGAGTTGTTTTGAACATTGAAAGATTGAGAATAAGTGCACATTAACTGTCTTAAACTTAGGGAAGGGAACCCCGAGGATTTGTGGAACTGTCTTGAACTTGGGGACGGGAACCCTAAGGATTTGTGGAACTGTATTGAAATTGGGAAAGGTAATCCCGAGACTTTTGTTGAACTTTCTTGAACTTGGGCAAGGGGAGCTGAAAAGTAAGCTAGGAGCTGCAAGAAGATGAGAACTTTATTTCGATCACTATTTCTTGTATTGCTGATATCCCTACACATTGTTTAGCTTTAGTTGTGCAAGGATAGGTTTTGGACACAGACAGACCTTTAAGTTGAACTTTCTTACTCAGACGTTCCTTGGTTTCTTTAAGGTAGGGAAATCCCACCTTGGTATAGGGCAATTTATTTATTCGTATTTTTAAAGCGTGCGATCAGCCCGTGGGCATCGTGGAGCTGTTACATATAGAACATTTGGCTGGTTACAAGAAGGAAGGTAGTTAAGATTACAATGCAATTTTTGATTTACAGTAGCAATTATTTAGTTACATACGTTGGCAGTACAGACATCAGTGCGTTAAGGTGTAGTTCATGTCAGAGATCATGTCAGGGGGGGTAGATTATGTAAAGAGCGTGGTTTTGAGGGACCTCTGGAAGGAGAACAAAGAGGGTTCGGCTCTGAGAGAATTGGGGAGGTTATTCCAGAGCTTGGGTGCTATGTGAGGGAAGCCAATGCCTCCAGCTTTAGGTCTTCTTATGGTGGGTACTTGGAGTGGTTGTCATGGTGGCTTCTTTTAGGACGAAGGGAGGATTTCCTGGTTAAGGTTTCTGATAAGTAGGAAGGAGCAATGTGTTTGATGCATTTGTGTGTGAGGGTGAGTATTTTGAAGTTGATTCTTTCCTTGACTGGGAGCCAGTGAGCATTTCTTCGGGCCTGGGATACATGGTCACATTTGGGGATGTGCAGAGCAGCACGGAGCGCGTTGTTTTACACTATTTGGACCTTGTTAAGATTTTTGGCTGATGTGCCAGCTAGGAGGGCGTTGCAATAATCTAATCTGGCTCCTATGGTGGCTCTAGCGATGGAGAGGCAATTGGGAGTGGTAAGGTAGGGATTTATGGCATAGATGAGTTTGGTGGTCAGTGCGGAAGAGGAGGAGATGGCGCTGACTTGTCTAGTCATGGAGAGTGTAGCGTCTAGGTAGACT
The DNA here is from genome assembly GCF_040938575.1 of Ambystoma mexicanum. Classification (NCBI taxonomy): domain Eukaryota; kingdom Metazoa; phylum Chordata; class Amphibia; order Caudata; family Ambystomatidae; genus Ambystoma; species Ambystoma mexicanum. The sequence goes on along the minus strand of NC_090939.1, from coordinate 776,588,043 downwards.
CCTAGATTCTTTAAGGAGGTGGAGACAGGTATGTTGGTGTTGTCAATGGTTATGTGTGAGTAGTCTTGGCTGAGCTTGGTAGAATTTCACTGGAGGCCAGGATCATGATCTCTGTTTTGTCTCCGTTAAGACAGAGACCATTGATAGCCATCCAGGTTTGGATCATGGAGTAGATGTTAAGGAGGGCTTCTGTGTCTCGGGCTTAGTCTCCAGTGAGGGGGAGGAGGACTTGCGTGTCATCGGCATAGTTAGTGTGGGCTATGCCAAGGGAGTCCAGTAGGTCAAAGAGGGGTTTAGTGAAGAGGTTGTAGAGAGTCAGTGCAGTGCATGACCCTTGTGGGACACCACAGTTTATGGTAGTTGGTGGAGCATTGGCCTGGTCAGAGTACACCTTCATGACTCTGCCTTCTAAGAAGGAGGTGATCCAAGAGGTTGCTTTGTGAGAGAAGTGGGCTGCATTGAAAAGGTGAGAAGTGAGGATGCTATGGTCCACTAGGTCAAATGCTGCAGAGAGGTCGAGTAGCAGGAGGAGAGCAGGTTTGCCTGTGTCCATTATTTTGGTGATTTGATTCTTTAAATCTAATAATGCAGTTTCTGTCCCATGGCCTTTGTGGAAGCCTGATTGTCTTCTGCCGAGAATGGCATGGGTTTCGAGGTATTGCTGGATTTGGTTATTGGCGGCCTTATCTAGGATTTTGAGGAGGAAGGGGTGGTGGTGATGGGATGATGTTAGGCAGAAACCTGTGCAGTTCCCTCTGGGACCACTGCAAAAGATCTAAGACTACAGGTGTTTGGCAGTAAAACGTTTGTACTCTAATTCAAGCTTCATTTTTTCAAGTTCAAAATAAGCAGGGTTACATGTAGGACCTGGTATAGGCCCAGTAGGTACAGTAGGTAAGGCAGACAGAGGCTCAGAGTGGCTAACTTCATTAGGTTCACTTTCCTCTTCTGACTCATTATCAAGACTTTGATTCAGATCAATACCATCACTGTTTTCTACATTTGCTGGGGGGTAGATTCCTCTGTACCACCCAGACTTTGGTTTTCTAACAATCTTTCTATAAGTTCCATTTTCTTGCCCTTCTCAGAGAGATTCTTATGTCTACACGATACTTTTAAGCAATCAGCAGTTTTGGCAGACAATGATTCTAGGGTATAACTCTCCATAGCAGACATAGTTAGAAAATCAGCTTCTTAGTGCTAAGCTCTGTGGTTAGTTGTCCTAAAGTGTTCAACAAGCACTCTAAAGTGTATACTCAATACAAATCCCACCACTGTACACCAGTGTTAGGCAGAAACCTGTGCAGTTCCTTCTGGGACCACTGCAAAAGATTTGCGACTACAGGTGTTTGGCAGTAAACCCACTTGGTAGCAGTCTGTACCACACAGATTCACTTGGTAGCTGTGGCTGAGCAGTCAGACTTCCCTCAAGAAGAGTTAGGCAGTATACAGAGTATTCACAATACGTCAAGAGAACACAATGGAACAAGTAAACACTGACCAGGGCTTGGTGTAAAAGAGATATAATTATTTATTTAAAAACCACATCTAGAAAAACACACAGACACTAATCGTAAGCAATTCAAAAACACGGTCACTAAAAGATATACACTCCCTTAAAAGAATATTAGACAAGTCTTAAGTAAAGCCCCACTTATTTTCAGACAGCGGTGCGCGCTTAAGGTAGATGGCACTCTAATAGTTCGTTTTTAAAAGGGAGAGAAAAAGCAGAGAACAAGTTGAAACAGATCCCAACACTTTTACAAGAACATAACAAGAGAGGAAGGCAAAGGAAAACCGTGAAGTTAGATTTCAATAGGCCGGATCCACTTTCAGAGGATCAAAACGAAATGTGTCCAAGGTCACACGGTTGCAGTGCACAAAAGTCTTGTAATGGTTCAAAAAGGAGTTGGACCAAAGAAAGGGGCCAGTTAGAGGGTCAAGGCGGCCAGCCCAGTCCAGAAGGTTAAGGAGTTATTATTACCTTGTAACAATCTTTAGAAAGGGAGGCCTGGCAGACACGGTACCTTAAAGTGGTGAGAAGACTTCAGCGGGGGCAGTTGTTCCTGGCAGCTAATGCAAGTCGGTGCTTCGTCCGGGGGAAGAGAGGATCTCGTCGTGGAGGAAGACAGGAGTCTGTTGCACTGCCAGGGAAGAAACCAGCCGCGGAGTTTCTCAGGTACAAGGAGTGGTCCGTTGATTCGCAGTTCAGTGGTGAGTGGCTATTCGGCCGCCGGGGTGCTTGGCACGGGCAGTTCGACCACAAACCGGTCTGAGGTGTGAAGAAGGAAGGTAAAAACTGGTTGTGCCCACCAGTCAGGGGAAGAAGCCTCTCCAGCCGGGAGATCTTCTCTGTCGTCGGGAAGTGGTGAGTCGGTTCCGCAGGGCTCCACCGGTGGTGTCGTCGTGGTAGGTCGGCTCAGCTTCTCCCTCGTCGGATTCTCAAATCCTGTGGCGACTTCTGAAGTTCCAGTCCCCAAAGCCCTGCTTTTATGCAGCATACCCCCATTCACTGAGCCTAGCTGTCAATCAAACATGCTAAGTGGTGAGCCGGCCGGCTCACCACTTGGGCCAATCACACAAGAGTGCGACTTGTGTTACCAAGGTAACTCAGTCCAGGGTGCCTAAACCCCCTTCCGCACCCCCTGTGGCACCCAGACAGAGTGGCACCACTTTTGGAGGCTTCTGTGGAGAAGCCCGCCAAAAAGTGGAACAAAGGGCTCGACTTGGGTTGGAGTCACAGAAGAAAACACAAATGCCATTTTAGAATCGAGTCCTGGAAAAAAATACCAACCGGCGAATTAATATTAAATAAATAAACCGGCGGTATGTTCGAGGCTATGAGAATTAAATAATGAAAGTTGGTAGCCTCGAACAATGGGAAAATCCCATAGGAAATTATTCGCGGTCGAATATAAAAAGTAGTTTCCACTGCCACCAGCCAAAACTCGATCACGGGGGACGGAGACGTGCCCCCTCGACTAACAGACCCGGGGGGCAATCAAATTGTCCCGACCAGTACGTCCACAATATGATGGGTTGTACTGGTTTCTGTTAATAATTTGGGACTAGTAAAGCCAATGGTGGCTTTACATGCCCTGGGAGACAGTAGTCAGTCCCAGGGTATGGAGTCTATGGTGGGGGGTCACTATGACACCCCTGTGTTACTGCACGGAGGGTGCTGTGTAACACACATAATAAAAACACATGAGACCCTATGGAGTAAAGGACCCCATAGCCCATAAAACACATTAACAGTCAAAGGAACACCATAAATCATGTCCAAGAGTGGGAGAAAAAGAGTCAGGAGGAAAAAAACAAACTCCAGAAATCCAGCAAAGCTGCTGGGGGACTCACTAGGTTAGAAAATTCAGCCAAAAGAGAGAATTCTCCCTAACAGACGGTAGTTGCTAGGGGAGGTGGGATCCAAAGTGTTTTTTTTAGGAGCGGGAGTACCCAGGCTTCTTTTAGGCATTGCGGTACAGTTCCGGAAGAGAAGGATGCATTGCTGAAAGCTGTGATGATAGGGGTGAGAGCTTCTGAACACTCTTTGATGATGGTGGGGGGGCATATATCCCCTTTGCAAGTGGAGGGTTTCATATTTTTGAGTAGGGCGGTGACTTCTAACTCTGTGACTTCTCTAAAAACAAAGAGGGGTATTTGCGGGTTGTGAGGGTGGAGTGAGGGGGCAAGGGGAGGGTGTTAAGTGCTTTACTTTGGGATGCTATTTTGTCTTGGGGCATTTTGACTTTGTTAAGGAGGACTGTCTGAATGCCTGTGTACCATGCTTCATCCTTGATGATTTTGTCAGGGCTGGACTCGGTAGTAGTGAGTTCTTTGAATATAGCGAATATTTCTCTGGATTTGTAGTTGGCTTTGGTAATCCTCTGGTTATATGATTTGGATTTGGCTTTAAAAATGGCATTTTTGTAGGTCCGTGAGATTTCTTTGAACTCGTTAAGAGAGGACTGGTTAGGCGTAGATTACCAGTTGGATTACCAGCTTTACGTTTCTTGGTGCGCAGGGCAGATAGTTCTTCTGTGAACCAGGAGTTAGAGTGCATGGATTTATTCCCTTTTTTACCTTCCAGCGGGGCAATTGAATCAATGGCTAGGGCGAAGGTATTGTTATAGATGTTGGCGAGAGAGGTGGGGTCTAGGTTAAAGGGATGCTTGAGTTCAGGGATATCAAGTTAAGTCTTCATCCATCCTGACATTTGGGTTAATAAAGCAATTATTTTTTAACTTTGAATCTGTTGTATGTGTCTTGCTTCATGATGCCTTCACAAATGGGACTACTCTTGTTCAGAGGGGTTGAACTTTGAGAAACCTGAGGGTATTCTTACTCCTACTCCCCTTGGATCCTCTGCGCAGGTGGCCAGGGAAAGCCCATTGCTCTTAGATCCTGACTCTGGGGGTGGAGAAGTGATGGAGGATCACCTGGGTGGAGGGTCGTTGGGGATTGGGAGTGGGGCACCCACAGTAGAGACATGGTATCCCCCTTTTCCTGTTGAGGACCAACCTAACCCTTCCCTGACCTTTTTGGGTTACTAGAAAGCTGTTCCCCTCATTTCCACATGTGACACTTGACAATAGTGGGACAGGGAAGAGGCGACTAAGAGTAGTGAACAGTACACCCCTTCACCACTTTAGTACTGGGACAAGGAAGATGCCTACTAAGAGCTGTAAGAGTCAGGCATGTCCCACAAATAGGCTGCATGAAGGTCAGGAAATTGAATGTATTGACCCACAACTGTGGACCCTTAGAACTCAAAGGGAGCATAAGAAGTTGGGCTACATGCAAGAGAGGAGGAAGCCATCGGATCAGGAGAGAGGCACTAGACGTGCTGTTGAGGGAGACTGTGAACCACCGAATTACGAGGCAGAGGACGCCACGGCCAGAGTCCCTGTGAGGCTGGAGACAGGTCTTATGAGTGGCAAAGCAACTGCTGTTGCCTTCCGCAGAGGTCGACCAGCAGACTGCGGTGCCGAGTGGGGCCGTTCTACTAAGTTCGTAATTGAGTGCTCGTTACCTCCAGATGTGGCATTGACACCGGAGGGCCTGAGAGGCAGCCAAAAACTCCCTTTAAGCAGAGGAAGTCAAAAGGAGTGGATTACCTGCGCAGCGAGACAACCAAGAAGAATGTGTGATTGGCAGAAGCACGCTGGAACACCAGTGAGTCTCTGCGAGAAGGGAAACGCTGTGTTGCTTTACACGTGAATGCGAAAACCTTGGGATACTGTTACCAATGAAGAGAAAGCATTGTTAAATTCAACGTATGATGAAAAAGCCCTCCACAAGCAGAAACAAAGTGGCAAGGCATTGTTTAAGTGAAACTGAAGGTACAGCACGAGAGGGGCAGATCGCGGGTGAACTTTCTCCTTGTAAAATGACTGAATCGTTTTGTTGTTGTTTATAAAGCGTGAATAAACATAGAGGGAGGAAGAAGCTGAATATATGTATTTCTCAAGCCAATAGAACTCTGGGGAATCTCAGAAAGTTGTGGGAAAGCCTTTACAACCAAAGCTGAAATACTTTTCAAAGCTGAACTACTTTTTGAATGTCAAACTGATTGCAACTTTCAAACACAGTAGAAATATAAAATGGCAAGAAGTGTGTGACACGTGGTGACAGAGCTAAGAGGCTAACCAAGAGAAACCAGAAAATGTTGGGTTGCACACAATGCCACAAGATTCATAAAGTGAAAACAAGGAAAAGTGCATCTGGACACAGGGGCAAAGGCCGAAGATCCTGTGTGGGCTGGATAGGCTGGGGTTCCTGGTTGCGCGACCTGTGAGGGGTGGACTGCATTGTCTAACAATTGTGCTTAAACCAGTGAGCCCTAATGGTGAACATAATTTTTTTTTTTTTTTAATAAACCAAGGAGTGCTGTGAGTGAACTGGTGAAACAAGCCTTAGGGAGGGTCAAGTGGACCCATTTTTGTGTTGAACATTCAAAGACTGAGATCGGTGAAAATGTTGCGTTGAAGTCTTGGGGAAGGGAACCCTGAGATTTGAGGAACTACAAGTTCTGTCAAGGATGGTGCGCAAGACTCCTTTTTGTATGAACCGTGCTGCCTTGAACTTGGGGAAGGGAACCCCAAGGCATATATGGAACTGTATTGAGAAAGGTAAACCTCAGACTGTTTACGGAACTTTCTTGAACTTAGGGAAGGGGAGCTGAAAAGGAAGCTGTGAACTGGACGCAGCTCAGGACTTTATGTTGATCACTATATCCTTGATTGTTAACGTCCCTACACTTTGTTTAGTTTAGTTGTGATGGCAAGCATAGGTTTTGGACACGGACAGACTTTTAAATTGAACTCTTTAACTGAGACTTTCCTTAGTTTTGTTCAGGTAGGGAAATGCCACCTTAGCATAGGACAAGTTAGGCCTTCTACCATCCTTTGAGTTAATAAATTACTTTGTTTTGAATATATAATCTCTTGGCTGTGTCATACTTCATGATGCCTTCACAGTATCTAAGAACGGTATTCAAGGAATCAAGCTTTAGGAGAAGAGGTTAGGGGGCTTGCCTGTTAATCAGAATTGTATGTGTTCGGCTTGTGGGAGTGGGAGGTCAGGTTGTCTTGGTAGTCTGGGGTGGCCTACGGGAGATAATCACACGGAGGAGCTAGGTATGGCACAATGAGTACAGAAGATGAGAATGTGGGGTGGAGTTAGTAGGTGTCATTTGGCACCAAAGTGTTCCCTCCAATTAGTTTGAGTCATCAGAACCTGGAGTAGATTGTGTTCTAGCGGAACAACTTGCCGCCCGATCCTCCCAACCTCCATCATTTAAAGTGGACTATCAGAGGATATCCAACAGCTAATCGTGAAGTTACTGTGTTCTGGGTGGTTCAATGCATATTGGGCTTTCTCATGTTGGGGGCTTTGCTCTTGTTATTGTTTATGTGTTAAAATCAAATCAACATATTTTAACCCCTTAAGTGCCAATGACGAGATATCTCGTCCTTGGAAGTGCATGTGCAGTGCCAAGGACGAGATAGCTCGCCCTTTTTGGCACCTTGTTTTGAGGGATCCCTGCAAAGCGGGGATCGCTCAAAACTGTAATCCAACCCCCGGGCTATGTGAGGGGGAGGTCCTCCCTCACTGCCAGGGGGCTGAATTACCTTCAGTTTCACGTCGGCGTGCGTAAAGCACGTCGGCGTGAAACTGAAAGTAAAATCACTGCATCAGCGATTTTCGGCTGGTGCGGTGAAGAAAGAAGGTGAGTACCTTTCTTTGTCAGCCTCGATCTCCGGCTGTATTTCAAGCTGGAGATCGCGGCGGGTATCGTTGGAAAGGGGAGATTCTCGCCTTTCCAGTGATACCCATTGTGTGGCATTGCTGCTCACGGATCAATAGAGATCCATTTGTGACGCGGGGGGAGGGAGGGCTGCTTACTAGGTAAGCAGCCCCCTTCCTCCGTGGCCCCAAAGCATGGGGCCACAGCGCTGGAGACCCCTGGGGGCAGATGATCACTGCCCCCAGGGGTGAAAAAGAAAAAGAAAAAAAATAGAAAAGTCGAGGGAAGGGGGGAGGTGGGAAGGGGTTTGGGGCCCTGGGGCCCACTAGACCACCACAGATATAGGAAAACGTGGTGTCCTTGGAAAGGGGAGATTCTCCCCTTTACAACGTCACCATATATATGAGGCATTGCTGGTCACGGATCGCGCATAGTGCTCGATCTGTGACCAGCAACCCACTGGACCACCAGGGATCCGTTTGTGAAGTGGTGGGGGAGGGGGACTGCTTACAGTAAGCAGCTCTCTCCCCCCCTGGCCCTCAAAGCATGGGGGCACATATGTGCACAACCCTGTGGGCAGATGGCTGATCATCTGCCCCCATGGAAGGGGGCAAAAAAAAATAGAACTGGGGTGGGGAGCCTGGGATTCTTTTGCCCCCATGAAATGGTGGTGGCCCACTCCCTCCCACACCAAGTGGAAATGGGGGACCACCCCTTGTAGCCCTCCCTGGGGGCAGATTTATGGCCCCAGGCAGGAGTACATGAGGTGGCCCCCCATCCAATTGGGGGGTGGCGGGCAGGGCCAGCAGGAATTAGTGTGCAGGCCCCCCAAAGGATGGAACCTGCAGGTTAGGCCCCCCTGGGGTCAGATGGCTGATCATCTGCCCCCAGGGAAGGGGGCAACACAAAAAAAATGAAAATAAGAAAAGGGAATTTTGGGTGGGATTGGGGGGCCACTAGCCACCAGGCATATATTTTACAAAAATGGGGGGTGGCCCTCTCATCCTCACCCCAAGGGGAAATGGGGGCACCCCTTGTAGCCCTCCCTGGGGGCAGATATCTGCTCCTAGGAAGGGATCTGACCCCAGCGGGGCTGCATGAGATGCCCCCCCTCTTATCTGCCCCCAGGGAGGGCTGAATGAGATGCCCCCCATGTATCTGGTGTGGAGGGGTAGAGGGTCACCCCCAGTACATTAGAAAATTACCTGGCAGTTTAGGGTGCCCCTCAGCCCGCCCTACAGTGTAGTGTACCTTTGCCATTTTTTTCTTCGTTTACGAAAATTGCCTTGGCGCAGAGGGGTACATTGGTGTGCCAATCTGGAGCCGGGGTGCCCAAACCTTACTACCCCACCCACTGGGGGCCTCTCCCACCATTTCTGGGGGCCCTCTCCCCCACCTCCCCAAATGGAGGGGGGTGTACCTCACGCACCCATTTGTAGGAGGGCCAGGGAGGCCTGCATGAGGTGCCCCAGCCACCCATTTGGGGTGAGGGGGAGAGGGCCCCCAAAAATGGGGGGACAGGTGCCCCAGTAGGTGGGGCAGTAAGGTTTGGGCACCCCGGGCCAGATTGGCACATCAATGTGCCTCTCTGCACCAAGGGGAGTTGGGTTACGAAAGGAAAAAGTGAAAATGGTGGAACGCTTTTTAGGGGGGGCTGTGGGGCACCCCAAAGGGTCGAGGAATTTTCTAATGGGATGAGGCATTGACCCCCCCCCACCCGCAATGGAGTGGGTGCCATGTCATGCAGCCCTCCCTGGGACCATATATCTGCTCCTAAGAACGGACGCCTGAGCCCAGGGAGGAGTGCAGGACATCTTCCCCTCATCTGCTCCTGCAGAGGGCTACATGAGATGGGCCGCCCCTCCAATTGGGGTGGGGCTGGAGAGGTGCACCCCCCTTCACATTAGAAAATTCCACAGCGGTGTAGGGGGCCCCTTAGCCCCCGCTAAAGGGCAGCGTGCCATTTTGAATTATTTCCTCTTTTGGGAAATGCATGGGGTTCCCTGTTTTCCTTGCTGGCTTCGACATCCTAGGCCCAAATCTGTAGGTTGCTCACATGAACAAAATGGTCAGTGGCGAAAGGCTTGGGGTTACCAGTGGATTACCCTTTTCCTTTTGCGCCCCCGTTAGGTGCACCCACACATTTGGGAAATGCATGGGGTTCCCTGTTTTTCTTGCTGGCTTCGACACCCTAGGCCCAAATCTGTAGGTTGCCCACATGAACAAAATAGTCAGTAGCGAAAGGCTTGGGGTTGACAGTGGATTACCCTTTTCCTTTTGCGCCCCCGGTAGGTGCACCCACACATGTGAGGTACCGTTTTCATCAGGACACGTGTGGGGATGCGGGAAGATAGGCCATGTGCTTTTGCCGGTGTGTTTCGGTGGGTGGCCAGAGCGCAATGTCTGAGAATTGTCTTCATTTCCAGCCAATTTCAGAGACATTTCCCTGTGTCCACTCACGCAGCCATTTGCAGGAGGCCCAGGGAGGCCTGCATGAGGTACCCCCGCCAGCCTTTTGGGGTGAGGAGGGAAAGGGCCCCCAAAAATGGTGGGACAGGCCCCCCAGTGGGTGGGGTAGTAAGGTTTGGGCACCTCGGGGCCAGATTGGCACATCAATGTGCCTGCCTGTCTACACCAAGGGGAGTTCGGTTACCAAAGGAAAAAAGTGAAAATGGTGGAACGCTTTTTAGGGGGGCAGTAGGGCACCCCAAAGGGTCAGGGAATTTTTTAATGGGATGGGGCGTTGACCCCCTTCCCCCCACCCGCAATGGAGTGGGTGCCATGTCATGCAGCCCTCCCTGGGACCAGATATCTGCTCCTAGGAAGGGACGCCTGACCCCAGGGAGGAGTGCAGGACAGCCACCCCCTTATATGCCCCCGTGGAGGGCTACATTTTGCTAGTGTGACCGTAGATAACACATGTTTTTTTTTTTTGTTTACAGCTTTTTCTACCCGAGCAGCTGCAACGTTATGTGAGTACTGTTTTTTATTATTCTATGGTTAGGGCCCACTGTCAGTGAGGTGGGTGAGACGGGCTGCATTGTTGGTGGTGTGGGTGGGAATGGCCCGTCTGGGCAGATCACCTCCAACTGTCCTGGAGTTGCGGCTGGGATGCATTACAGCTTTTCCCTTTGGGGAGGTATTGGCACACGCCCGAGACTCCTTGGTGGGGAAAAGCTGTAACGCAGGGCAGCCAGGGCTCCAACAAAGTCGGCAGTAATATCCCTGGCCTTGGGCACCCTTCTCCCATGTGGGTCTTTGCTGGGGGTTCTGGGTAATAAATTCTGGGCCGATTTGCGTAAGTCAGACCTCTATGGATTTCCACAGGTGTCCTCTTTTGGGAAATGCATGGGGTTCCCTGTTTTCCTTGCTGGCTTCGACACCCTAGGCCCAAATCTGTAGGTTGCCCACATGAACAAAATGGTCGGTGGCAAAAGGCTTGGGGTTACCAATGGGGTACCCTTTTCCTTTTGCACCCCTGGTAGATGCACCCACACATGTGAGGTACTGTTTTCATCGGGACACGTGTGGGGACGTGGGAAGGTAGGCCATGTGTTGTTGGCAGTGTGTTTCGGTGGGTGGACAGAGCGAAATGTCTGAGAATTGTCTTTATTTCCAGCCAATTTCAGAGATATTTCCCTATGTCCACTCACCGAAACACGTCGCCAACAACAGATGTCATACCTTCTTGCGTTCCCACAGGTGTCCCAACAAAAAAGGTACCTCACATGTGTGGGTGCACCTACTGGGGTGCAAAAGGGTAACCCGCTGGTAACCCCAAGCTTTTCGCCACAGCACAATTTGTTCATGTGGGCAACCTACATATTTGGGCCTAGGGTGTCGAATCCAGCAAGGAAAACAGGGAACCCCATGCATTTCCCAAAAGAGGACACCCGTGGGAATGCACAGAGGATGGACTTGCGCGAAGCAGAACAGAATTTATTACCCAGAACCCCAGACAAAGTGAGCATTGTGTTTTTTTTCCCACCAAATATTCCACTTTGTCAGAGATTGTGGCTAATAAAAACTGGTGCAATTTGCGCAAGGTAGACCTCTGTGGATTCCCACGGGTGTCCTCTTTATGGAAATGCATGGGGTTCCCTGTTTTTCTTGCTGGCTTCGACACCCTAGGCCCAAATCTGTAGGTTGCCCACATGAAAAAAATGGTCAGTGGCGAAAGGCTTGGGGTTACCAGTGGATTACCCTTTTCCTTTTGTGCCCCCCGGTAGGTGCACCCACACATGTGAGGTACCGTTTTCATCGGGACACGTGTGGGGATGCAGGAAGGTAGGCCATGTGCTTTTGCCGGTGTGTTTCGGTGGGTGGCCAGAGCGCAATGTCTGAGAATTGTCTTCATTTCCAGCCAATTTCAGTGACATTTCCCTGTGTCCACTCACGCAGCCATTTGCAGGAGGCCCAGGGAGGCCTGCATGAGGTGCCCCCGCCAGCCTTTTGGGGTGAGGAGGGAAAGGGCCCCCAAAAATGGTGGGACAGTCCCCCAGTGGGTGGGGTAGTAAGGTTTGGGCACCTCGGGGCCAGATTGGCACATCAATGTGCCTGCCTCTCTACACCAAGGGGAGTTCAGTTACCAAAGGAAAAAAGTGAAAATGATGGAACGCTTTTTAGAGGGGCAGTAGGGGACCCCAAAGGGTCAGGGAATTTTCTAATGGGATGGGGCGTTGACCCCCTTCCCCCCACTCGCAATGGAGTGGGTGCCATGTCATGCAGCCCTCCCTGGGACCAGATATCTGCTCCTAGGAAGGGACGCCTGACCCCAGGGAGGAGTGCAGGACAGCCACCCCCTTATATGCCCCCGGGGAGGGCAACATTTTGCTGGTGTGACTGTAGGTAACATGTTTTTTGTTTTGTTTACAGCTTTTTCTACCCGAGCAGCTGCAACGTTATGTGAGTACTGTTTTTTATTATTCTATAGTTAGGGTCCACTGTCAGTGGGGTGGGTGAGACTGGGGCTGGATTGTTGGTGGTGTGGGTGGGAATGGCCCATCTGGGCAGATCACCTCCAACTCCTGGAGTTGCGGCTGGGCTGCATTACAGCTTTTCCCTTTGGGGAGGTATTGGCACACGCCCGAGACTCCTTGGTGGGGAGAAGCTGTAACGCAGGGCAGCCAGGGCTCCAACAAAGTTGGCGGTAATATCCCTGGCCTTGGGCACCCTTCTCCCATGTGGGTCTTTGCTGGGGGTTCTGGGTAATAAATTCTGGGCCGATTTGCATAAGTCAGACCTCTGTGGATTCCCACAGGTGTCCTCATTTGGGAAATGCATGGGGTTCCCTGTTTTCCTTGCTGGCTTCAATACCTTAGGCCCAAATCTGTACGTTGCCCACATGAACAAAATGGTCAGTGGCGAAAGGCTTGGGGTTACCAGTGGGTTACCCTTTTCCTTTTGCGCCCCCAGTAGGTGCACCCACACATGTGAGGTACCTTTTTTGTCGGGACACCTGTGGGAACGCAAGAAGGTATGACATCTGTTGTTGGCGACGTGTTTCTGTGAGTGAACACTGGGAAATGTCTCTGAAATTGTCTGGAAATGAAGACAATTCTCAGACATTTCGCTCTGGCCACCCACCCAAACACACCGGCACCAACACATGGCCTACCTTCCCATGTCCCCACACGTGTCCCGATGAAAACGGTACCTCACATGTGTGGGTGCACCTACACGGAGCGCAAAAGGAAAAGGGTAACCCACTGGTAACACCAAGCGTTTCGCCATTGTCAAACACAAACACTATGTGTTAGTGGTGGACAATGGACAGGTCTTGCTAGTGGCTGATGATCACGCCTTTCCCATCGGTGTAGGTGTCCAACTTGTCGCTTCGTTATTGCAACTGCGTCCCAGACGTGGGACCCCGGTGACTTTCTGTCTCGGAAGCTTGGCATCTTGTCAGTTCGGCTCAGTCACGTGTGTAGAGACTGTAGCTGGAGCATAATTATGAGCATTTAATTTGCTTTTTCGGTCCAGAGGGGTGCTGGCTGCGGCAGGTGTAACCTTGGTTCTGAGAGCTCGGCATTTGGGTTGCAACATTGTGGCCTTGTCGGTGGGCTCTCGCTGGGACTCGTTCTGCATGGTCAATGTAAAGACCAGAGGGGGGGGTCTGCACTTCCGCTCTCTATATGGTAGATGGGAGGCACAGAGACCCCTGCCAAGATTCTCTATTACGGTAGCAATGGACAAGCAATCAAGGCCTAGCTTCTCAGGAGGAGATGCGAGCTGGTTCTTAAGTACAGTGTAGTCCCCAAGCACCCACAAAGCAATGTCCACACACTGTATCGGTTACAACACAGTCTTTATATAATTAATGTTCAAAGGTATATACAATATCACGATAACTGTTCTGATCTTGATGGTCGTGCAGATTATTGTACCTCCGTCCCCAAGTACCGCACAGACAGAAATGATACACTGCCTGTGCAATCTTTGAGGCCACAGGTGAGTTTAGCCGTCAATCAGGTAGCAGGAACGCCGGAAAGGACCCTCTGACCACTGTAAGGCAATGGGTGAGGGTTAAATAGGAGCAGTGCAAATGGTACAGGTAACAATCAGTAGTAACAAGGCTTACCCAAGAGTGCTGTAGGTAGGGCCCTAAGCTTGGCGTGCGCCACAGTCTGCTGATGGTGGTAGAAGAGGCGTTCTACACGGCTCGTGGGTGATTCACACCTGGGTCTGATGTGGATGGACCAGCAAGGCAAAGAAAGGTCGAAACCAAGTTCCAAGATTCAAGGTTCAGAGGGGATGATCCAAAGGCAGTCCAAGAGAGAGTTCCAAGGTCGAGGAGCCGGGGTAACAAGGCGGAATCCAAGAGGCAGAAATCCAAGGAGCAGGCAAGACAAGTCCGTTGAACAGTCCGAGGTCGCAAAGTCTGTGATAAAAAAAAGGTAAACCAGAAGCGCTAAACAATCCTCAAGAGATCAGCTGTGAAGCGCTGTACCCGCGTTGTCAAGATGTTTTTAAACTCGTTAAGCAGTCACGTGATGTGTCCCGTGATGTGTCCCACGGACGTGCGAGACGTGACGTGATCACGTGCTCACGAGATGCCGGATGATCGGGGTTGCTGTGGGAGTCTCCGTGGGCGTGGCCAGCCGTGAGTGCGCTTCCATGGCAACTGCCAGCGAAACGAAGGACGGTAGACGCCGGGGCTACAGGCTGGTGTCCTCCTACGCCGGGCGAACTGCTGGTTCTCTCTGTGTGCAGGTACTGCTCTTGTGGGTAGGTGTGGTGTGGGGCATGTGATCGTGTGATTTCTGATAGGGCGAGCAACGGGAGACGTGACAATAACTCACTTTGTACTTCGAAAATCAACAATGTTAAATATGTACAATTCTAAAGTGATACCACTAACGTTACTCGATCTGATTAAAGTGCATACGGTCAGAATGACACATAGATCAAAATAAAGAGGAAACCAGCCGTAGAGAGAGGAAGGAAAGGAAGATGGTTGAGCAATAGGCAGAATACTGGTAACTACCGTTAAACACAGCTCTGTGTGGAGATCCCCCCACCTGGGCAACCTGTAGAAGAAAGATACAAGCTCAGTCCATATATTGTTCACACTAGACTTTCCAGTACTTCTGCAACCCCAAAGTACCTGGCGTTGTAGCGTTCCTCGCCGGGGAAATCGACAACCCTTCTTGAGTGTCCTCCCGTTCAGGCAGCAGTCACGGGTCGTCGAACGTCCGACGGAGAACAGGTCGAACTATGATGGTGAAGTGGCCGCGTCGTTCCTAGCGGTGCCCGTTGATGAGGAAGCGTAAACGTCCTGCCAGGAAGAGGCGTGCGGGGCACCTCGGCGTCGATAGTTCTTGACCGCAAAGAGTTGAAGAACTGTGGCCCAGCAAGGGCGTTGAGTTGTTGGCGTCTCTGTGGTCTTTGGGTGGCGGGAAACCCACCGTTGGATGCTTCTCGGCGTGTCGGCGGTCAGGCCTTCTCCAGCAGGATATGGCGGCTACGATGCAGACGAGAGCGTCCTTGGGCCAATGAAGTTCTTAGGCAACGGCAGCACAGTGGCTCCAGTCGGCGACAGCGGTCGGTGACAGTGGCGGACAAAAGTCCAGGCGCTTCTCCTTGGAGTTCCGCAGCAGTCCCCGTATCGCGTCGGCAGCCTGTCGAAGGTCTGTCTACCAGGGAGCTTAGGCAAAGATCAGCTGTGCATGATGGTCCCTCGTAGCTCGTGAAGAGGGTGCCTTACCAGGTCCTCTCTGGGTCAGTTCTTGAAGCACAGCCGCTTTCAGATTGTGAAGGCGAGCATCAGCAATTCTTCTCGTCCAGCAGGGCTTCAGGATCAAGCTTCAGTTACTCCAGTTAATCGTCGTAGTGGACTTCAGCTTCTGAACACGATTCCTAGCAGTGAGAGGTCCCCAGATATACTGTTGATCCCCCATTAATTCCGCTGGGTCACACTCAAGCATCCAATCACGACTACGGGCACTCATTCGGGCAGGCAGCCAATCAGGCACACGAGGTATTCAGGCCATTCACTTCTCTCCAGACACTCACAACAAGGTATGTGTATTGGGACAAGTACCGAGCCATTCAACACTCCAAGCTGCATTCATACCGGTTTTGGGCAGGGCTGTCTCAACCACTGTGTCAACCACCAGATACTAGACAGCCACAACATAGAAAGTATATTCGTCACACACTCCATTCACCCAGGTCCCACCCAGAGGCGTACCCACAACATACGGTCTGGTTGGCACTTCCCCACGCTACCATATATCGAACTTCCCCCCAACAGCTAGTCAGGGAGAAGGGACAGAGGCAGGGCTTCCCGGGACTTCAGGAAGATCAAGGTAACAGGTGATGGGGGCCATTTTGTCTCCATCAGGAATCTACTGATTCCAATGACAGGGCCTGGGCATCCCAAAATGGAGGACGCTCAAGGCACCAGTCATTTCAGCACGGAGCTGCCACCAGCCCGTACCCTGCTCTGTGGGTCATACACAGGTGCCCAAAAACATACACTAGGGGCACAGGCTTGTACCCCTACCCATGGGTGCCACAAAGGTATCCCACGGGTTGGTTCACCAAACCAAAAGAGAGAGAGCTGCACCGCCAGAAGTCCCACATGAACTCCTGCGCAGAAAACACAACAGAACACATGATAAAAAGCAGTAAAGAACAAGGATATGGAGGCCCTGTCCCTCCGATGTATTTCCAGCATCACAGTCGCCACCCCCAGACTGAGGTGGAGGGTGCCTAATCTCCCACAGGATAGACACCCTCATCCAGACGGTCAACATACCTTCTGGAAAGGCCATCTGCATTATCGTGACTCTTCCCTGGTCTGTGCTCAATGGTAAAGTCTAGTCCTTGCAGACTAATGGACCACCTGAGCAGTTTCGGGTTTTCACCCTTCATCTGCATAAGTCACTTCAGGGGCTTATGATCGGTTTTGACCTTGAAGGTAAACCCGGTAAGGTAGGGTCTAAAACGCCTAAGGCTCCAAACAATACTAAAGCTTCCTTTTCAACAGTAGCCCACCTAAATTCCCTACCCTTAAGTTGTCTACTGATGAATATGAACGGATGTTCTCTTCCTTTGTCATCTAACTGGGACAAGACAGCTCCAATTCCGGTGTCGCAGGCGTCAGTTTGAACGATAAAGGGCTTGCTGTAATCAGGCGCACACAGCACGGGTGCCCGACACAAACTTCCTTTCAAGCCATCAAAGGCCCTTTGACAGTCTTCAGTCCAATTAACCTTCCTAGGTTGTTTGGGCGAAGTCAACGCTGTCAGGGGTGCAGCTATGGTTCCATAGTCTGCCATGAAATTACGATAATACCCAGTGAGGCCAAGAAAGACTCTCACCTGGGTTTGAGTAGTGAGAGTCTCCCAGTCATGTACATCCTGTACTTTACTGGGGAGAGGTTGGACTTGACCCCCTCCTACCTCATAACCAAGATAGGTGACTTTCCCCTGAGCATTCTGGCACTTGGTGGCCTTGATAGTGAGGTTAGCCCTTTTTAACGCCTGCAACACTTTATCCAGATGAGTCAAATGCTCTTCCCAGGTGGAACTGTAGATGGCAATGTCGTCTAAGTAAGCCACACAAAAGGCTTCCAGCCCACTGAGCGCATGGTTGAATAATCTCTGGAAAGTGGCAGGGGCGTTCTTCAGCCCGAAAGGCATGACTCTAAACTGGTAGAGTCCTTATGGTGTTGAGAACGCTGTCTTTTCCTTGGCATGGTCCGTCAGAGCTATTTGCCAATAGCCTGAGGTAAGGTCGAAGGTGCTCACAAATTTGGCAGCACCTATGGTGTCCACTAGCTCATCAGCCCGGGGCAACGGGTGCGCGTCAGTCTTGGTGATGGCATTGACTCCTCGGTAGTCCACACAGAACCTCCAATCCTTGGTACCTGCCTGGGAACTTCCCTTGGGGACAAGGACCACGGGACTAGACCAGGGACTGGTTGAGGGTTCAATAACACCTAGATCCAACGTCTTGGCGACCTCAGCCTGGATGTGGTTCTTGACGGTATCTGACATACGGTAGCACCTGCTTTTGACAGGCACACTGTCACCAGTGTCAATCTCGTGCCTACACCAAGGTGTAAGGCCTGGTGCCAGTGAGAACAGAGAGGCGTACTGCCAGAGCAAAGTCCTTCAGGCCTTCTGCTGCTCTGTCGTCAGATCGGGAGAGAGATATACTCCCTCCACTGAGCCATCCTGAGGGTTGCTATGCAGCAAATCAGGAAGGGGCTCACTCTCATCCTCTTCTTGCCCCGAAGCTAGCAAGAGACATGAGACTTTGGCCCGCCTGTGGAAAGGCTTGAGCCTGTTAACATGGAATATCTTAGGGGCTATCCCAGAGACTCCCATGTCAACCAGATAATTGACCTTGCCCATCTTGGAGATTATCCTGAAGGGTCCAGTCCACTTATCTGCCAGAGCCCGAGGCTTGGTAGGCTCCATCACGAGGACCTCTTGTCCCGGAGTCCAATCCACTTGCGATGCTTTAAGGTCATGCCAGTACTTATTCAATTCTTGGCTGGCCTTAAGATTCGCTGTTGCTTGACCCATCATCTGTGTCATCGTCCGTCTGAGGCCTAACACATAGTCCCCCACTTGCTTGACGGGACCTGAGGGGTGGCCTTCCAACCTTCTCGGATCAAGGCGAGGGGCCCCCTCACGGGATGCCCAAAGAGTAACTCAAAGGGGCTGAAACCAACACCCTCTTGAGGTACCTCTCGGTAAGCAAACAGCAGGCATGGCAGGAGAAGATCCCACTTCTGCCTGAGGGGCTCTTCCAAAGCACCTAGCATGCCTTTGAGAGTTTTATTAAATCTTTCAACCAGACCATTGGTCTGGGGTGGTAAGAGGTGGAGCACTCTTTCCACATGGTTTTCATGTAACTCGACATGAAGTTGGATCCTCTATCAGAGACAACCTCCTTAGGGAATCCAACACGGGTGAAAATGCCCAGGAGAGCCCTGGCAACCACCTTGGCCGTAACCGTCCGAAGGGGTATAGCCTCAGGGTACCTGGTGGCATGATCTACCAAGACTTGGATGAACCGATGCCCACCCGACGTGGGAGGGTCAAGGGGACCAACGATGTCGATGCCCACCCTCTCAAACGGTGTGCCCACCACTGGCAACAGTTGCAGTGGGGCGATGATTCTGCCTCCAGTCTTGCCAGACAACTGACAAGTTGGGCAGGTCCTGCAGTGGGACTCCACTTCTACTCCCATCCGTGGCCAGTAGAAATGGGCAGAGAGCCTCTGTTTAGTCTTCTTGGTACCAAGATGACCAGCCAAGGGCCCCTCATGTGCCAACTGCAGCAGGAAGGGCCTGTAAACCTGGGGTACCACCAACCTCTTGACGGCACCAGGTTCAGGCTTAGTGGGCTCACTAACAAGGAGCTCACCCTCCCAATAAATCCTAAATGTCCTAGGCACTTCTCCTTGTGCCTGGGACAGGGCCTGTGTCCTCGGACCCTTGAGAGAGTGGCACTCTCTTTGTCCCTTACCGAAGTCCGCCCGGGAGGGTCCCCCTTCAGCCAACAAGCATTGAAGGTCAGGGTGATCCTCTGGGTTAAGAGCCTCTCCCACAGGAAAGTCTTCTGGCTCATCTCCCACAGGAGTTGAGACAGGATTTACCACTGGACCCAGCCCGTCCGGAGCATGGATCCCAATGGATGCTGTCGAAACAGCAGGAAGAGCAGGGGCTCCCTCCACAGGGGCGGCCTTCTTACTCCTCCGTTTCTCTCATGCGTTGGGTTTCCCCGTCGGCAAGGGTACCGACTCACAGCCGGACTCTGTGTGACCTGGGATTGGGTGACTGCCACAGCAGCCATGGGTAGACCATCCGTGATCATCCCCAACTCGACCAAATCGTTTCCCAACAAAATGTTCGCAGGCATGTTGTCCTGAACCAGGACCGGAAGCTTTGCTGTCTTGTCTCGTATCGTAACGTTGACTAAGGCTACAGGCGATTATTTGGGAGGCCCACCAGCTAACCTGGTGTTTCTCAGAGGAGCACCCACATAGTCCTCTGGCTTGAGCAGGATCCTGTCCACCACTGTCATGCTTGCCCCAGTGTCTCTCAAAACAGTAGAAGGCTGGCCATTCAAGAGGACACTTCTCAAAAACCCACAAGTGTTTTGTGGGATAGTCGCCAGTACTTCTGCGTACTGGTCCCAGGCCCCAAGGGACACTAAGGAAATCTCTACGGGAGCACCGAAGGTGATCCCAATAGAGGAGGGGAGGACGGTGGCCTCCACCTCGGGTACGGAGTAGAGATAGGTCAGGCTGACAGCTTGGACTCCAAGTGCCTTACCCTTACACTTGGGGTCACCCCTTAGGTGACCCAGAGCCCCACAATCCCAACATGTGCCAGGCGTGCGGGGTACGGTACTGGAACCACTGGGACCTGCTTTGCAGCAGGCTGGACCACTACTCTTACTCCCACCCACAACAGACTTATCCCCACTAGGTTTTTGGGTCTTCGGAGAGGAAGGTTTTGGTTTACCTGACTGTGACTGCTTTTGGGACTCCTCAGCTTTCTGATAGGCCCCCTTTACTTTGTCCTTGTCCTTCCCACTGGAGTGCTTAGGGGACACCCGGTGGGAGACCCACTTGTCAGCCAACCTAGCCAGCTTAAAGGGGTCCAAAATGTTCTGGTCAGCAACATACTGACGCAGCTCTGGTGAACAGGCTTCCGAAAAATGCTCAAAAAACAAGAGGTGAGACAATTCAACAAACGTTTTCACTTTGTAACCATCAATCCACCCCATCATGTTCATGTGCGCAGCAGTCACCCAGTCAACCCAAGACACATTCTCTCGTTTCCTAAAATCCCTGAACCGTTTAAGATATTGGGTAGGCATTTTGCCAAACTTGGTGATTAAGGCAGACTTCATGCACTCATACTGACCCCTTTCTTCCAAACTCAGTTTCAGAATATAGTCATAGCCAGTTTGAGGCACTCTGCTTAACAAACACTTAGCCCAATCTCTCTTATCAACATTGTGACTTGCACAAGCCATTTCAAATGCTTCAATCCATTGGAGGATATCGGAACCCTCCACATACACACCAACAAAATCTTTCATAAACTTGGTTGCTGGGGACTTGACACTCTGGTTTCGCTGAGGTCTCCACTCGAGCTTTCTCTAGCTGGATTCGCTGACATTCAGTGTCCCGGTTCTTGAGTTCAAGATCCCTATCTTTTAGCTTAAAATCCCGGTTCTTGCTGTGCCAACTCCTCTTTCTTAAGCTCAGCATCTAGTTCCAACTTGCGATATTCAAAGGCTAACTTCATCCTCAATAACTCAAGCTCTAAAAAATTGCTGGTGTTCGTAACAGAGGCAGCAGGAATGGTGGCCTTTCCAGAATCGGTTTCGGTGACAACCCCCGGGGTAGAGTCCTCATTGGTTTTATCCCCCCTTCAAGAGTTTCACAATTGATCTGGTAGTCCACCAGGGCAGCTATCAGCTCAGCCCTAGACTTATCCACAAAGTCTAATTCCCTGGCTTCACAAGCACTCTGGAGAGCCTCTAAGCTCATCCGAGTCAATTTTCCATTGCTTGTAATGCAGTTATCTTGTACACGACTAAACCTCAATTTAATAAAGTGCAGATATCCTTTGTAAATAGCACAGTTATACACTGAGTCTTAAAACAATAAGCATCCCACCGCTGCCACCAGCTGTAATATCAGAGGGGGGGGTCTGCATTTCTGCTCTCTATATGGTAGAGGTGAGGCACTGAGACCCCTGCCAAGAATCTCTATTATGGTAGCAATGGACGAGCAATCAAGACCTAGCTTCTCGGGAGGTGATGCAAGCTGGTTCTTAAGTACAGTGTAGTCCCCAAGCACCCACAAAAGAATGTCCACACACTGTATCAGTTACAACACAGTCTTTATATGATTAATGTTCAAAGGTATATACAATATCATGATAACTCACTTTGTACTCCAACAATGGTAAATATGTACAATTCTAAAGTGGTACCACTAACGTTACTCGATCTTATAAAAGTGCATACGGTCAGAATGACACATAGATCAAAATAAAGAGTAAACCAGCCGTAGAGAGAGGAAGGAAAGCAAGATGGTTGAGCAATAGGCAGAATACTGTTGACTACCGTTAAACACAGCTCTGTGTGGAGATCCCCCCACCTGGGCAACCTGTAGAAGAAGGATACAAGCCCAGTCCATATATTGTTCACACTAGACTTTCCAATAGTTCTGCAACCCCAAAGTACCTGGCGTTGTAGCGTTCCTCGTCGGGGAAATCGACAACCTTTCTTGAGTGTCCTCCCTTTCAGGCAGGAGTCACGGGTCGTCGAAGGTCCGACGGAGAACAGGTCGAACTACGACGGTGAAGTGGCCGCGTCGTTCCTAGCGGTGCTCGTTGACGGGGAAGCGTAAACATCCTGCCAGGAAGAGGCGTGCGGGGCACCTCGGTGTCGATAGTTCTGGACCGCAAAGAGTTGAAGAACTGTGGCCCAGCAAGGGCATCGAGTCGTCGGCATCTCTGTGGTCTTTGGGTGGCGGGAAACCCACTGGTAGATGCTCCTCAGCGCGTTAGCGGTCAGGTCTTCTCCAGCAGGATACGGCGGCGACGATGCGGACAAGAGCGTTCTTGGGTCAATGAAGTTCTTAGGCAACGGGAGCACGGCGGCTTCAGTCGGCGACGGCGGTCGGCGACAGTGACGGACAACAGTCCGGGCGTTTCTCCTTGGAGTTCCGCAGCAGTCCCCGTATCGGGTCGGCAGCCTGTCGAAGGTCTGTCTACTAGGGATCTTAGGCAAAGATCAGCTGTGCACGATGGTACCTCGTAGCTCGGGAAGAGGGTGCCTTACCAGGTCCTCTCTGGGTCAGTTATTGAAGCACAGCCGCTTTCAGATTGTGAAGGAGAGCAACAGCAATTCTTCTCGTCCAGCAGGGCTTCAGGATCAAGCTTCAGTTACTCCAGTTACTCGTCATAGTGGACTTCAGCTTCTGAACACGAATCCTAGCAGTGAGAGGTCCCCAGATATACTGTTGATCTCCCATTCATTCCGCTGGGTCACACTCAAGCATCCAATCACGACTACGGGCATTCATGCGGGCAGGCAGCCAATCAGGCACACAAGGTATTCAGGCCATTTACTTCTCTCCAGACACTCACAACAAGTTTTGTGTATTGGGACAAGTACGAGCCATTCAACACTCCAAGCTGCATTAATACCGGTTTCGGGCAGGGCTGTCTCAACCATTGTGTCAACCACCAGATACTAGACAGCCACAACATAGAATGTATATTCGTCACACACTCCATTCTCCCAGGTCCCACCCAGGGGCGTACCCACAACATACGGTCGTTGAGAAGCCAGTCTGGTCGGCACTTCCCCACACTACCATATATGGAACTTCCACTCAACAGCCAGTTAGGGGGAAGGGACAGAAGCAGGGCTTCCCAGGACTTCGGGAAGATCAAGGTAACAGGTGATGGAAGGCAAGAGGCCATGGGGTCCATTTTGTCTCCATCAGGAATCTACCGATTCCAATGACAGGGCCTGGGCATATTCCAAAATGGAGGACGCTCAGGGCGCCAGTCATTTCAGCACAGAGCTGCCACCAGCCCTTACCCTGCTCTGTGGGTCACACACAGGTGCCCAAAAACATACACTAGGGGCACAGGGTTGTACCCCTACCCATGGGTGCCATAAGGGTATCCCACGGGTCAGTTCACCAAACCAAAAGAGAGAGAGCTACACCGCCAGGAGTCCCACATGAACTCCTGCGTGGAAAACATGACAGAACACACGATAAAAAGCAGTAAAGGACAGGATACAGAGGCCCTGTCCCTCCGATGTATTTCCAGCATCACAGTCAGCGCATTGCTTTTCATCTCGAGAAGGTTTTCGTCTTAGAGGCTCTGGCCTGTGGACTCTTGCTTGCGGCCTACTCGGGCCTAGTTTTCCTGGGAGGTGATGTATAATTACTAACATAGGTGCCGCAGGGTGACAGCGTGTCACAAGTAGTAGTAGATATATATATATATGATGACATCTCTATGGGGGTAGGGTAGCATGAAGCGTCTGCAAATGTATACACAAGCTCTTCAGGCATCTTGCCTTACTGCGGTGCTGTAGGAGGCCTATGTGAAAAATAACAACGATGCATGCCTGTGAGTGTGTCAGTCCGCTACGTCATAGCACTGAGTATGTTCTTCGTGTGGGTTGGTGTGTGAGTGACCAGTGTGCATGGTGGCATGTGTGTTCTTGTCTGTTGGCTATGTCATGGCATCTGTAACGATGTTGAGGCTTTGCGGCTGTTGTTTTAGTCGATCTGTTGCATGTCGCAGGCGTCGGCTTGGCCAGGGCATGGTAGTGGGCATGCTCCTCGTGCATGTGGGCCACAAACACATGGTACCTTGTCATCTGGTAAGGAGGTGAGCGGGTCAAACTCCTCTCGTAGGGGGGTGCTTGGGCCATGGTCCTCTAGGCCATGGTCAGGATGAGAATGGGGGAAGTGTGTTTTCCTATTTTCCCACTTCAGTCCTCTCTCTGGTTGACTTGTCGACCATAAAATTATCCGCTCTCTTGTCTCCACGTGGTCTCCATAATTTTGTTATTCCTCCTAAGTGTCCATACTGGTTCACATGATCTTCAAATGACCAGTACATATATACACTTCCACCACCTGGTTTGCAGTAGACCCACTTCCCAACATAGCTCTTCGGTTTCCTTGGGTTTTCCACCTTCACAGACGGTGGGTGCAAATCATTTTCTAATATTCGCTTGCACAATCTCTCCCTTTCCTTTATTATTATATCTGTGTGTCTGTCGTCTTCTGCTGGCATTAAGGTGTGCATACCGATCATTTCCATCATTTCATCTGTCGTTCGTGCTGTCCGAGCTCTCCACAACCTTAATCCTAAAAGGGCAGCCATACCCAATATAATGCACCCAGCTATTATTTTAAGGCCGTCTGACAACCATGATGGCATCCATGACCACAAGTAGGTAAACCAGCTGCCATCTTTTTTCACTCCCTTCGCTTCTTCTTCCATCTTGGCAAGTTGTGATACTGCCTCTGTGAGCGTGCTGTTGTCTGCGTCATTAGCAGATATAAATGTGCAGCATGATTTTCCAATTTTTGCACAAACTCCTCCTTCCATTGCAGTAAGAAGATCCAGCACATACCTATTCTGTAGTGCTACCATTCGTACTGCTCTCAATTCCTCTTTTATTGCATTAAATCTGTTTACTGTGGAGTTTATTGTCATCATTAGCTCCCATCTTGTTATTTGGAGCCATTTTGCATTTGCATATGCCTGCAGCCCTGGATGTATTATTGATGAGAAGAACATTTCCGCTCTGCTAAACAGTCTGTGTCCTGGTGGAATGTCACTGAGAGCTGTTTCCGATCTTCCCCACAGATAATTTCCCATCAGTGGCTCTCCTTGTCTTTTAACTCTTGACAATATATTTGTGCTGTCATTTTCTTTTCCTTCTTCAATCGTCACAGATCTCTTCCTCCTTTTATTTCCTTCATCCATTTTAGGGAAGTTCGCCAAGTTTACATCTTTCTGTGGTACCACTAGAGATGGTACGTTTATGTGTACCATTTTGCATAGTCCATTCCAGGATGGCGGTAAGCTGTGGTATGCCTTGTCTGCGCAGGCCCAATAGTGGTCCATTAAAACCGCTGTACCGGCACCCCCCTTTGTTATTGTCACTATCCTTTTGCAGTTACTGTTCCTTCCGACATGTACGTCTCTGTTGTGTTGATAACATAGTGTCGGTGCAGTTAGTGGAAGTATTGATACCGGGTCTTCGTCCTTCTCTAACCAAGTCACCAGTCCGGCTGTCTTAATCCATCCGTTAAAACACTTGTTGTTTTCTTCGTCTATTTTCGCTATATTTGGTTTTGTTGGTGTTACCATTTCACTCTCCACAACCCCTTCTGTCCATCCTTCCTTCGTGTATACTTTCCCATATATTAGCAGCAATTGTCTTTCCCAGGGCCCCATTACTCCAGCAACTTCACTTGCGCGCCATTCAAATGACAGTAGTTCAACGTCACTTCCTTCGTTTCTCCTATGTCTGGGCCATCCGTTGCGTACTGGAGCCCTTCTGTTAGCTGCCAGTAGTTATTGTACATATGGAGTGTCTTTATGAAGTTATTCTCATACGGGTATGTGTCTCTCGTCTGCCACTTTATTATTATTATTATTATTATTATTTATTGGTTTGGTTGAGAAACTCAACCTTTCCATATAAAACAACATAAATACATTTACAATTCTCATTTAAATATTTACAAAATCAATTCAAATTAAATCAACTATTCTAATGTTTTTCTTTTTCCTAACTAAAATCTACATCATGGGCAAATTAAAAAAGAAAGAAAGAAAAGAAAATGAACCACAACATGCTCGAAACTTTAAAACAAAACTATCAAAAGCTGTACATTAGAATACAATTCTTCAGTTCTAAGCCGGTTCCAACAAATTCATATTGCCAATAGCAGTTCTTGTATTAGGTATATCCTTGTCAAGTTTCAATTCATTCATGAAGTTCATTGTTGCATAGCAGACTGTTCTTGAGTACACATGAAATATATATTTCCTTAAGACTTTCGCCCCCATGTGTATCATGTACTCAAATAAAGTTTTAAAATATTTACTTCTCAATCTCTCTAGTTTAACGCATTCCGTAATAATGTGCTCCAGAGATTCTTTTTCAGTATTACAGAAACGACACATGTTAGTAGCATTAATGTCCTTAGCCCACTTTGCTGTTACTTCTCTGGTATTCCAAAAATTCAAACTTTGGCGCAGAAGTCCTGCACGATGCATGACACTGGGAGATTTCAAAAGATAAGCCTCTGGAGTACCATACGCTTTCAGACCATAGGGATTTTGTTTGAAATTTTGGTAATTGTAGCACAATTCCCTGGTCCCTATCCAATCCATTTCCCACATTTCACACTTAGCCTTGTCTGGATTTTGTAGAAGCTAGTTGTCTGAAATGTCTGCTTCTTGCATAAACCTCTGCACCTGTAGTTTACATTGCACAATTAAAACATCCTTAGATGTTTTTACATAATTTGCCAGTTGTGTAACTAGGCCATTCCAGTGCTCTTCCAGAATACATTTTCTGTAGAGCATGCAAACCTTCCATTTGTATGTAGCATGTATAGAAGTTAGCCCTAACTCATGCCTTATCAGGGCTATAGGTGTGGATGAGGGAAGATTTAACAATGTTCTTCAAAAGTGCCCTTCTTTTTTGTTCCAGAAATTACTGGGCTTGATTGGTTTTGTTTCTGCACCATATAATAGTATTGGTAGGGCTTTCTGTTTGTAATAAATTAAATAAAGGAGCAATAGTGAATTTGCAGTATTTGCCACTGATGATTCTTGACTGGGATATCAAACTCTTCCATTTCAACATTAGACTAGACTTATATGGAGTATCATTGGGTTCATTGCTGATGTTTATTCCCAGATATGTATATTCGCAAGCCGATTCCACTTCCTTGCCATTTAACTGCCATCCATACTTCTTATTGCGTTGTTTGCAGTTACCAAATTGGACAACCTGTTTTAAAAAATATATATTTATAGTCATTTTGTTACGGCTTGCATAATTCTCTAGCGCATGTAACATATTGCGTAGGCTCATGGTGGTTTTAGATACCAAAAGAAGGTCATCAGCATACAACAGCCATTTAACCTCTTTTGACCCCAACCTTGGCGAGTCAGTCACAATATTGTCAAATTCCTTGCCCAGGTCGAGGATAAAGAAGTTACAGACTGATAACGCAAGTATACACCCTTGTTTAAGACCCCTAGAGCTACAAATAGGGTCTGATAACATTACCTCATTGTTCAGTCTTATTTGCAAGGATGTTTTGTTTGTGGAGATCGATGATCCACTTGAGAATGTTCCACGGGCAGTCATTTTTCATGAACTTCATGACAAGGAGTTCCCCTGGAATGGAGTCTAATGCGGTTTTAAAATCGGTGAATGCGACATATAGGGGTAATTTCAACCTAGCTTGCTTAGCAATGACCGCATTTATACATAACAGGTTGATCCCTGTACCTAGACCTTTCAAGAATCCCGTCTGCCATGGATCTCTTAGGTTTTTACTGTCAAGCCAGCAATTGAACTCTTGGAGCACTATATGGGCAAAGATCTTCCCCGGACAATCTAGGAGTGCAATGGGTCTATAGGATGCAGGATCTAGTCTGTTACCTTTCTTATATAAAGGAATAAGTATAGACTTTCTGCAGGAATCAGGCAAATTCCCAGAGCGCATCACCTCCCCAAATATATTAATTAGTCTTTAAGCATTTGCTTGTTGAGCCCATCGGGACCGGCAGCCTGCGAGCTGCTGAGTTTTGATATATAAAACAATATGTCATCCTGATCAAATGAAATTTGATGGTCCCAATTTTCACTCCTGATAGTAAACTGGCTATCTACCATAGGAGTTTGATATATTTGAAGGAAGTATGCGCACCAGGTTTCAGCCGAAATAGAGTTTATCTGTACCGTGTTTTGATCTTTATATGTTGCCTCATTTAACACACCAGAGATTTCAGCAGATGATTTGGAATACATTTTCCTTAACATATGCTCACTATCCCTCTGAAAACACAGTGCCTTATGGCCTTTTTGCCAGTTTTTATACCTCATACGAAGATATTTGGCTTTCAACACCCTTTCTTCAATTGGAAGATATTTTGTCATACGTATTTGCTGTCTTAGTGCAGATTCTTTATTTTTTACCTCCATATCGAATATATGCGTGTGCTTGTAGCTATAGCCTTGAGTAGATTCATTTACTGACACATATTTCTGCATGGCTGACACATAATCCCTCCCCGAATTGCAAGACAATTGATTATCAAAATTCATCAGTGAGAAGTTCGACCATTTTAAGCGATTTCTCGCATTATTTGCAATTATGTTGCCTTTAAATTTCTCCCAGCTTTTTGGCGGTTGTTTATTCTCCAACTCCCACACTAGGCAAAGTTGGTGATGGTCACTTTTGCTATTAGGTCTTATATTCAGGGACTGGATCATATTCATCATAGCTTTACTCACAAAAATATAATCAATGGTGGCTTTAAATAGGCCATTATGCCATGTGCTTGCAACCGGCGTGTCACCTTCCACCGAACCATTAACCATAACCAATTGCATGTTTTCCATAAATTGATTCCACCTTTGTCCTTCAACTGTTAATTTCCTTTTACTTTTGGACACAAGGTGAAGATTGATATCACCCATAATTAGCACATAATTAATGTGCTTTTCCAATGCAATTCTATTACAAGTTTTCTCCAGATGAGAAAAAAAAACAGTCTGTTGACAAGTGAGCTTTTCCCCAATAGATGTTAACTATTATAATAGAGTAATCTTCACTTGTCAATTTAATGAATTGGATAAAGGGTGTACCAGAGTCAAAAATTCTAACTCTAAACCCTTTTGATTTTCTTATAGCTATAAGAAGACCAGCCATACGTCTCCCCTAGACAAGGAGATGGCGGGTTCTATGACTATTTCATAACCATTCCAAATCGGAGCTTCCACCAACCAAGTTTCCTGCAATACTACAATGTCGAAATCATTTAACTCTGTGCTTTGAGTGTTGCTAAAATGTGTAAAGCCACGGGTATTCCAGCATAACAGGTTGGTTTTTTCCTTTATTATGGATTGTTATGCGTAGTCAAACCTTCCCTTTTCACAATTGTTTTGTCCCTTGCTACTAGAGCCATATATGCGAGGCACCCATTTATTGACTCCCAACCGGTCGCCTCCTGTTTCTTGGATCTCCTCCTTGTAAATGTTAAAACCCATGAGCAGAAAGGAGTTCCTTGCCTCCCACACAATGTCAGCCAGAACAGTTGATCGAAAATTAATCCTGGATCTTGATAAATCTTTGTCACTCAAAAACTCAACCCTATCGATATCAGATGATGTTAAGTTTCTCAACTCAGGTATTTCCTTACAAATGTTGAGGACACTGGATCGATTAAGATCATATTGGGCAGACGGGTGTTCTCTACATTCCAGAATAAAGCAGTGATAATTATTTTTGCCCCATTGCTCTCGCTTTAGGAATATAATCTCTGCCTGAACTTGTATTTGGTTTCCACTGTTCACCTTGCACCACTTTTCCTGTGTCTGTCAAATTCCCCACAGAATTAACCGAGGAGGGCAAAGTGGTGAGAGGGCCGAGATTAGGCTTCCAGTTGTTTTGGACCACCTGATCATTTTCCCTTTTGGATTTCTCCTTTTGCCTTTCCACAATATACTGTTCTATTGTCTTGTTTATTTCCTCTCTCATTTGCGCATCAATCCGACCACCCACATCTGCCTCTGATTGTACGGCAGGAGGAGAGTCACCAGAGGATTCCTGCTGTTGTACTCTTTCTTTCTCAATCACAGCCTCACTTACAGCCACCACATCATCCAAAGGCTTGTAATACAATTCAAAGGTGGCTTTTCCCTTATTCTTCACCAGTTGTTGATTCGGTAGCCCCCTGCAGCCAGTATTCTCATGTTTTTTACCAACATGATCTTTTGTAGCATTTGTTATTTTTAGATAGCATCTAGGCTTTGCCCGTGCTTTCTTCGCCATTTTCTTTTTAGGGGCTACCGCTTCTTTATTGATGGTATTCTTTCCTAGATTCTATTTTACTGGTACATGGATCATTTCATGTTGGCATCTCTCTTTGCTTATATCATCCTCATTTCTCACTATATCGGGACGAGTCAACAGTTCCCCAGAACTCTCACTAGTTAGATCAATCTGGATTTTGGGCTTTAGCTCTTTACCCCCATCTTTGGATTCTTTAACACCACCAAAAATAAATTGTTTAAACTGGGGCAGCTCTTTAATTCCATTACCTTGCACAAATTCTGTTTGCGACTCAGAGTCTCTTACACTACAATGCCTGAAGATTTCAAACTGAGGGTCACACACTCTGGATTCCCCCACAGTTCCCCCTTCGTTAATTTTATTTGTTAGCTTTGTCAACAATATCGTCTGATAGTTAATTTTTTGATCCATGGCTTCATATAGTTTAGCCAAGGATAGCAAAGCTGTATTCATTGACAGTAGGGTTGTACTCATGTCTCCCTGCGCTAAAGTTTCTTCCATGTGATTATTATCAGACCCTGATGACCGGTGTCCCTCCGAAGGTATCTTCACCTGTCTTGGGATTGGAAGAACAAACGACAGGGAGCTTAGAGAAGCTTCTTTGTCAGAAGTTGCTGATGAATTAGGAGTTGTTTTAGATTCTTTATTTTCTAGGGTTTGAGGATCACTAGTCTCATTTACTTCCTCTGGCAAGATCTGGTTACTTAAATTTTGCATTCGAATTGGAGACAAGTCATCAATCTGCATAAGGTCACCCGTATTAGAGTGGACAAATACAACTTCTTCCTCACTGGCTGACGCCCCACTCAAGTCCATAAAATTGAGGGCTTCCTCATCCACTTGTCCTGTGATACTTGTCCTGTGATACGCATTTTGTGATAAGCTTCCCTTAATCTATATTGAGCTTCCACAGAACATAGTTTTGGCAGACTCTCATTGATCATTTCAAGTGTTTTGCACATTACTGGTATGTTATCATCACAACGTTTACTCTCATTTTCTATCGTTGTGTCTGATATCATACTACCACATTTCACACTCCCTAAGGTCTGCACGTTATTTTTAATAGCCGCCACTTCTAAATCAAGACGTGTGTTTAATTCATGAAGATTATCATGTTTATCATGACTGGCTTTGTTCAAATCGATTTTGCTTTTTCCCTTCCCCATGACAGCCCCCAAATTGTAATATTGGCGAATATCGCATCCTTTAGTTATCAAATGATTTCTAATTTTGTTTGCCATTTTCTTATCTCCAAGGCAAATCAATACATTTTTCTTTTGATTTTTTATTGGCGTGTCAGAATTAGGTGCCAAATTTGTTGGAGTCATATTTACTCCTTCTTTAAATAAAGCCACATTTACAGCAGGCATTCCTGTTTTCAGAGTAAATAGCATTTTTTCCTTTCTCTCGTTTTTTTAACGGACAATATAATCAATGGTGATCAATTGGCACCGCAATGTGCAATGTGCACTTATCTATTAGCCAAAAAACTAAGAACTCTGTTGGATAAATCACTTATATAGATGTAACCGTTACCAAGGTGACACCAGCAGTTAATCTCACCACTGTGTCAATTCTTTGATGTACAGTACAATGTGCAATCTGAACTTATCTTCAGCCTTATTATGCAGAGGTAAACTGTTAATAGTTATCCACTTGTTAATAGGAACACCCCAGCATATATACAAACTTCAATCACTGGGACTCAATACAATTGTTGTTTCTTTTCTATCTATATATGGCAACAATTGTTACCTTCTTTGCGTGATTTATAACCAAGTAGATGAAAGTAGGTCAACAGAAGGTTGAAAAATTATACAGCAACAACTAAATAATAAAAAAGGAAAAAGGCCCCACCACTCCCGACTATCCCGCTAGACAGCAGACACAAATCCACTTAAACAAATGCACTTTCACAAATGCGCGTGCGCAAATGCGCGTGCGTTTTTCTTATGTAGATTTTCTGGGAAACCAGGCAGGACCAAAGCTGCAGATCACAAGAAAAAAAACTAACACAATGATGGTAGGTGCAAAGTTATCCTCAATGAAAACTCCTATTGGAGTTTCAATTGTCCCAGATTTCAAAATGCAACAGTCCGTACCACTTACAGCCTATTGGTCTGGTCACAGCAGCCACAGCAGTCACGTGGGCCAAATCCGCAGCAACACAGAAAAATCGAGTGAAAAGGGCAGCGTCCTCCAGCGCGACAGCAGGCACAAATCCACTCAAACAAATGCACATTCACAAATGCGCATGCGTTTTTCTTATGTAGGTTTTCTGGGAAACCAGGTAGGACCAAAGCTGCAGATCACAAGAAAAAAAACTAAGACAATGATGGTAGGTGCTAAGTTATCCTCAATGAAAACTCCTATTGGAGTTTCAATTGTCCCAGATTTCAAAATGCAACAGTCCGTACCACTTGCAGCCTATTGGTCTGGTCACCGCAGCCACAGCAGTCACGTGGGCCAAATCTGTGGCAACAAAGAAAAATCGAGTGAAAAGGGCAGCGTCCTCCAGTGAGACAGCAGGCACAAATCCACTTAAACAAATGCACTTTCACAAATGCACACCAATACTTCAGTAGCCACAAATGTTCTAGAGGCGCTCATGGCTTTTGGGATCAGTGAGCACACGTGGCAGTTGTCCTTAGTTGTCCCCTTACCAATTTTGGACATGTGCTGATACCACATGTTGTTTGAGACGTGTGCGGAATCTGTAAAATATGTGTCAATCCCATTATGGTCAACATATGTGCTACATTTAATCCTCCCCCTCCCTAGTCTTGTTCTGCTCGTACCACCTGACACCGTACCTGCCGTGGTAGGGGGTTCATTGGTGGGGGGTGCAGCCAGTACATGAGAAGCATAGTGTGCTTGCCAGACAGTGGCAGCAAGTAGACCAGTGATAAACAACAATCCTATAATTTTTAATACAATAGCTAATATCACTGGCATTTTCCTCTTACCTTTGCTGCGGTCCTGCGGCTTGTTATTTCTCGACGATATATTTGCCCGCCTGAAAATTTCTAAAAAAAAGCATTAATTTTGTTATTTTTGTTTAGTCAAGCTCTCCCTATCAAATAATCGTTTAATGCACAAGCGAAAAGCTGCTCCCACGCGTATCTTAGCAACCTATCTCTTAGGGCTGGTAGATGTTCGTGGAGATGTGGAAATGATTGCTCTATGGCCAGAAGCAACGTGTTGCAGTACACACGTATTTTTCTCTTCTTTAAATATTTTGGTCTTTTTATAACATATATAAATTGGTGTGACAGTGCTTCGGGTGTGTCGTGGGCAGCATTTACCCCTGGGCAAAACGCAATGTTAGTTACTTCACTTATCTTTATACATAAACAGTTGTACGCGGTACCTGCATGTGCGAGACAAAAAAGAGAAAGAGAACATGCACGTGTCTACAAGTGTGGTGTAATACGACAGTTTGTTATATAATGCCCTTTATTTGGGTAGTGGCATAGGAGGGGTTGGCCGGGGCAGGGTTT
The DNA here is from genome assembly GCF_040938575.1 of Ambystoma mexicanum. Lineage (NCBI taxonomy): Eukaryota > Metazoa > Chordata > Amphibia > Caudata > Ambystomatidae > Ambystoma > Ambystoma mexicanum. The sequence goes on along the minus strand of NC_090939.1, from coordinate 776,554,161 downwards.
TGTTTGCTCTGGGACCTCGTGACCATGGGGTGGGCTGTGGGCAATTGTCCATTTGAGTCCTTATGGGTGTCTGGGGATTGGGAGGGGACAGGGGCTGTGTCGCTGTTGTCTTTTGTTGTTGTTGCTGCTGCGTTGTCTTCCGTTGCTGTTGCTGCTGCATTGGCCCTGTCGTCGACGCAAGGGCGGGTCTTATCTTTGTAGGGCTTGATGTCATGTAGGTGAGTCCAGACCTCTTTATCTCTCAACTTTACTGCTCTAGCAGTTACCTTCTCGACCTGGTGGGGCCCGGTGAATCTCGGGCTATTCCACTTTCTGTTAAAATTGCGAAGGAGAACGTGATCTCCTTCCCTTACTGTCCATAGTGCTGCTTGTTCCTGTCCTTCAATTGTATTATCTTCTTGTTGGGTGGTCTTCGATCCACCCCGCGTCTTCTCGAGCTGTTGAGAGATAAAGGTGACACTAATAATCAAGGAATTTATATATTCGAACATTTCATCACCAAAAACAGTTTGTACAGAGTGGCAGTCTGTTATGGCCCTTGATGGTGGGTACAGTGGATGGTGCATCTGGCGCTCGGTCACCACCTCATGGGGTGTGAGGTGGTGATCCGACCCTGCCCTGTTTCTTAATTCAAATAGTGCTAAGGGGAGACAGTAGAGCCAGCTCTTTTTGGTTGACTGCTGGATCTTTGCTATCTCTTCTTTTAGGAGGCCGTTGAGGTGTTCACACATTCCATTCGCCTGTGGGTGGTAAGCACATGCAAACTTGTGCTTGATGCCAAGGAGCGCAGTTATGTGCTGAAACATTTTGTTGCGAAGTGTGGGCCATTGTCTGACCGCAATACCTCGCACACCCCCCAGAAGACCTCCCTCAGTAGGAACTTTGCTGCTCTAAAGGCATCTGCATGGGAGCATGACCGGCTTCGATCCACCTTGAAAATGGGCATACTACCACAATCATGTATCTGTACCCCTGACATACGTTTATCATGTCACCGTAGTCAATGTGGAGGTGTAGGAAGGGTCCTTCCAGCCGGGGTATAAAACCTTTGATCGCTTGCAGCGTGTGACCGGCCGTAAACTGTTGGCACGTGAGACAATTACTAATGAAATTTGCAATGTGTGAATTTAATTCGGGACAGAACCACCCTTCCTTAATTCGTGCTGCAATCACCTCTTTCCCTGTGTGTGCGGGTTGGTGTAGTTGGGCCAGTGCTGTTTTCAATAAGGCCAGGGGCATGACTATTTTGCCTGTATTGTTTTGTCAGCATAACGCGTCTGTGGGGGACATTGTGCATCCCCTTTTGACCCACAGTTCTTTCTCTGTCATGGGTGCTGCTGCCTGTATTTCCATTATTTCATTCTCAGGGATATGATTATACCCATCCTTCATCAGCATCTGTCTTGGCCCCACTCTCCCCTTATCTTTTCCTTTTTCTGGGGAGATCCATATCTCCCCGTAGTACGCAGCATATTTAGCATGTGCGTCCGCTGTTTCATTACCTTTGGAAATGTGATCATCCCCGTTTGTATGGGCCAGACACTTCACCAGGGCCACTTCTTTGGGGTCTTCAATTACTTCAATTAATTCAGCAAGTAGTAGAGCATGTTGCACTGGGGTGCCATCTGCCCTCCTGAAACCTCTGCGCTGCCACTTAATTAACCCAGAGTGTACAGTTGATGTGACATATGCACTGTCGGAATATATAGTTACTCTTTTGTCCTTGCTTTCTTTTAGTGCTTAAATTAGGGCCACTAACTCTGCTGCCTGGGCAGAGTAGTGTTGTGGTAGCTGGACACATTTTACTGGAACATATGTCCAATCCTCTGTCAATCTTACCACTGCTGCACCTGTTCTGCGGACCCCATCACTTTGGTTAATTGTTGAGGACTAATCAATGTACATTATCTCTCCCCCCTCTAGGGCGTTTTCCTCAACTTTCCTTGAGCTGGAATATGTGTCGATAGCTTGTGTGCAGTCATGAGCATAGTTGCCATCTTCTACTACCTCTGCTATGAATCTTGTCGGGTTCACGTTGCTGCACCTTACAATTGTTAACTCAGGCCTGGACAAGATAACTTCGTACCCTGATGCCCTTTGAGTGGTCAGTGTTGATTTTGGTTTATTCAAGATGGCAAAAAGGGCATGTTCCACATACAGTGTAGTCGGGCAACCCATTGATATTGAAGATGATTTTTCCACCGCAAAAGCTGCGGCAGCCAGGCTCTGCTCGCACAGGAAGTGTCCTAACATTACAGGGTCCAGGTGCCCACTGTAAAATGCTACTGGTTTGTGCCCCATCCTAGTTTTTTGTGTCAGTACTGCTCTCATCACTGCTGAGCAGAAATGTGAAAAGATAAAAAATTGTTCTTCATAATTTGGCGTGGCTAGTACTGGTGCTGTGGATATAGCATGTTTTAGTTCCTGAAATGCTTCTGTCATTTCTGTGGTCCATCTCAACTTCTTTTCCCCTCTCTGTGCTTCTTTTAGTGCCTCAAGCAGTGGTCCTGTGTATGAGCTGTAATCAAAAACCCAAGCCCTGCAATAATTGCATAGGCCCAAGAACTGCTGTAGTTCTCTCACAGTCTGTGGCAGCGGTGTGTTTGTTATGGCCTGTGCCCGTTGAGGTGCAATGTGTCTTCCATTTTGTGAAATGAGCTGGCCTATGTAGAGCACTTGTTCTTGGCAGTACTGTAGTTTTTCCTTGTCTATCTTGTACCCTTTTTCTGCTAGCACAGTGAGCATCTTGACAGAGTCTCTCCTGCACTTCTCTTCTGTTGTGCTGCAGATGATTATGTCATGTACATATTGTAGCACTGTGCTCTCCATCTCAATGTTTCCCAAGTCCATTTGTATCTCCCTGTTAAATATAGATGGGGATTCACAATACCCTTGGGGCAACCTCGTGTGTTTCCATTTTGTGTTGCGGTATGTGAAGCTTGTCAAATCTTGTGAGTCAGGGTGTAGTGGTATTGAGAAGAATGCATTTTTGAGGTCAATCACAGTGAATCGTGATGCCTCTTGTTGGTATTCCACATAGTATAGTGGCTGGGTTAGCCGCTATAGGGTATTCTGCCTCTACAATGTGGTTCAGGGGTCTTAGATCCTGTATGAAACGCCAAGACCCTCCCTTGGCCTTGCGCACAGATACACAGTGGTGTTGCTTGGAGACTCTGATGGTACAAGTATGCCTCTCTCTATTAGTGATGTTATTGTTTCATATATTCCTTCATCTGCCTCTTTGTCACGACCCATATAAAAAAAAAAACCCTGGCCACCCCATGGGCCAAGAGGGGCCTTGGAACGGGTCTCAAACAAACTCAGGCATCCTTTGCTGAAGCCCTCTTGGGGCCAGTCCTGGTGCCGTTGGTGCCAGGCTCATACTTGGTGAGGACTTGTGTTTTGGGACTACTTTATTTCCAGTGCCAGTCAACATGGAGGCACCCACATAGCTTGGTTCCTTTGGAACCAAGCTATGCGGTATAGTGTTTTGGGTATGGTAGCCTAGGAACTACTTTACCTGGACTACTTTTCTGAAGCTATTTAAACCACACCCGACTTGAAGGACACGCTTTGCGTTACTTTGCAATCCTGCAATGTGACGCTCATCGTGTTCAGCTGCACCTGCGAACCTCGGAAGAACAGCATCTAAAAAACAAAAGGACATCATTAATAGCAGCAGCTTACCTGTGATTCCATCGCTAGCTCCCCTCCGCTCCTGCAAACAGCATCCAAGGAACAGCAAGCCTCCCGGACCGACGGATCTGCAAAAAGGAGAGAAAAAGGACATTAGACATTTTACACTCGTGCCGGCAGCTTACCTTACAAGTCGCCCATCGACCAGCATCGCCTTGGGGCTTCTTGCTCCGGGTGAGCACTGCAACCTACGGAACAAAGACAACAGGTTAGCAAAGGCAAGGCATCACAGCGCTGCTCATAGCACCTACTTACTGCATCAAGGTGCTCTCGAAGCACCATCACCTACCGGCGAGTCCCAACTCAGCCAACGTTCCACAGCGAACTTCCGTGCACCTAAGGAAAGAGAAAAGACTTTACTTAAACCAAAGAAAGGCATACAAGTATAACAGTAATAAGACCTACCTGAAAGACTCAAAAGGGCCTGCATCAGTGAAGTAACTAGATCGCACTCGCCCACCAAGGACAACGCACCCCTGCCATTGAAGGCAGGACTGAGAGCACGCAAAAAACCATAACAAGGTGAGGAAAGGTCCGAGGAGGGGCTGTGGGCATACAGGGTGTTGGGAGGCTCTTCCCCCAGTTGCCCAGTCTTGAACATTGCCCACCTGTCTTCCAGGCAGAACTTCTCCGCTGATCATACCTGGGAGCGGCTGAGAAGGATACCAGAGTCCCCACAGCTGGGTGGCGTCCCCGTGGATACCAGGTGAGCGTAACAGAACGCGAAGCCTGCCAAACCAATCCACCTGGGCGCCATGGAAACATCAGAATTAGACCAATTGGCCCAATTGTTAGGAGAACTTCGTGCCGAGGTTCACTCTGCCAGACAGGAGACTAACGCTCTCCGGAGAGACTTATTGGTGACTAAAGAGCGTACCGAAGATATCAGCAGGCAAGTCTTGCAATCACAAGTTGGTCAGACGCCTCTACCGGGGAACAACCCACCGATGCAAAACCCTACCATGTCATCCACTGTCTAAACTCTGGTACAAGTTGTGTTACCAGGTACAGTCCATTTGGCACCACCGGAGAAATTTGCTGGTGATCCACGAAAATACACAGCTTTCATGAATCAGCGTCGCCTTCATTTTCTTTGCAGGCCGGGAGCATTCCCAAATGACCACGCCCGGGTAGCCTTTGTTTTATCATACCTACCATTGGCGTCCCATGATGATCCTTTATTACATGACTTTGGGGAATTTCAGAGGGAAAAGGAAAAATCTTTGCTCGCCACACCCGAGAACAAGCTGTGGACAACAAACTCCTTTCCCTCTGACAGGGGAATCAGGATTTGCTAACGTACATCGCTACTTTCAACCGATTGATTGCTGAAGCTAGGTGGCCTGAAAACAAAAGAACCACGTTGTTTTATTGGGGCTTACGAGGCGGATTAAAAGACATTCTAGCTCAAGTGGTTAATCCTCCCAGAGATTGTTCTGAATTCATAGACTTGGTTGTGCAACTGGACCACCGGTTGCAAGACCGAAAAGCAGACCGTTCTAAAATGGACCCTTGGCCAGTGTACATTCGACATAGAGACAGTGTAACTCGAGTGCAAGAAAATACTGTGGAGCTCATGCAAATCAGAGGGGTACAACCCACGCTAACAAAACAAGAGAGAGATAAAAGGAGACAACAACAACTATGTCTGTATTGCGGAATGTCAGGGCATTTCCGGAAGGACTGCCCAGTGAAACCTCCGAGGAAGAGCGTTGGAGTCACAGAAAAAGATGAAGAGAAGGAGTGTCAGTCGGGAAACTACCCAGCTCGGCAAACGTAGAGGTCAGTTTGTCGAGTGAGGGAAAAGAGCCACCAACCTCACACTTTGCAATACCGGTGATCTTAATTAATAACCAACGATCGTCAAGAATGCATGCCATTGAAGCATACATCGACAGCGGAGCAGTTGGGAATTATATAGATCAGGACCTGGCTGCAGAGATGGGACTTCCCCTGTGTTCCAGGCCGACAACAGACAAGGTAACCATGGTGGATGGGACAGAAATCTCTTCCAGACCTGTAACTCAGCGCACAGCCGAGATAACCTTGCTGTGCCAGGACGGACATCGGGAACTCATTTCGTTCGATCTCATCAAGGCACCTCAATTCCGGCTCATACTAGGGATGCCATGGTTAGTCGCTCACAACCCTTCGATTGACTGGCGGGCAAGAAAATTAACCTTCCCCAGCGACTGCTCCCCAGCCTGTTATTACCAAGAACAGAAACCTGCTTTCAGTATCTCTACGACTCCTGAAGTGGCAGCTCTGGGAGTGACTAATACTTTGCCTGAGGAATACCACGACTTCCAGGATGTATTCCAGAAGGACCAAGAAAACATGCTGCCGCTGCACAGGCCCTATGACTGCCAGATCGACCTTGTTCCCGGTGCTCAAGTCCCTTGCGTCAGAATCTATGCTCTCACGGAACCTGAAAACCTTCATCTGAAGGTTTATTTAGACCAGTACCTCGCAAATGGATTCATCCGTCCATCTAGGTCCCCTGCAGCTAGTCCTTTGTTCTTCGTACCGAAAAAAGAAGGGGATTTAAGAACCTGTATTGACTACCGCGCATTAAACCAGATCACTGTGAAGAACCGTTACCCCTTGCCACTCATCCCTGAAATGCTGGACCAGGTCAAAGATGCCCAAATTTACACCAAACTGGACCTTCGAGGAGCATACCACCTGGTGCGGGTTAGAAGCGGTGACAAATGGAAAACTGCTTTATGCACCAAATATGGTTTGTACGAATATCAAGTCATGCCCTTTGGGTTATGCAACGCTCCGGCAGCATTTCAGTATTTCATGAATGACGTTTCGAGAAAGTTAATTGATATCTGCGCCCTAGTGTACATAGATGATATCTTAGTGTACTCAACTTCAAAACAGGATCATATCAAGCACGTCCGTTCAGCCTTCTCCAAGCTCCGGGAACATTGTTTATATGCAAAGCTGGAGAAGTGCTTCTTTCACGTCACCGAAGTTGAGTTTTTGGGTTTTATTCTTACTCCAGGAGGCATCAGAATGGACCTGCATAAAGTGGACGCTGTTTTGAAATGGCCATCACCAACGTCAGTAAAAGGGGTACAGAGCATGTTGGGCTTTGCAAACATCTATCGCCGGTTCATACCAGACTTCTCGCAGGTCGTACACCCGATCACCATATTGCTACGAAAAAATAACAAAATATTTGCCTGGACCGAAGAAGCAGAGAAAGCTTTTCAGGAACTCAAGAAAAGGTTCACCTCCGCGCCAATCCTGCAACATCCTCGCCCAGATCTTCCTTATATCGTGGAAACAGACGCTTCCAGTATAGAGATGGGAGCTGTTCTCTCACAAAGAGATCCAGAAACAGGCCAGCTACATCCAGTGGCCTTTTGGTAAAAACATTCCCCTGAGATGAATTATGCCATCACAGACAAAGAACTCTTGGCGATCAAATCCACCTTTAAGGCCTGGTGGCACTACCTTCTGAGGGCGAGACACACCATTACAGTTATCACAGACCACCGAAACAGGCAATACCTTAAAACACCTAAAGCCCAGTCTTCACGCCAATTGCGGTGGGCCCTTTTCTTCACCGAATACGACTATGTCATCACTTTTCGACCAGGGGTCAAGAATGGAAAAGCTGACGCACTCTCCCGTACAGACACATCTACGCTAGCCAAAGTGTTCCTGGATGGTATTGTCAAACTACATGGCTTTCCATCAGTCCTGATCTCCGACCGAGGTAGTCAGTTCGTATCCAACTTCTGGAGAAAATGTTGCGCAATGGCACAAATTGACATCCGGCTATCAACTAGCCATCACCCTCAAACAGACGGTCAAACCGAGAGGACCAACCAGACTCTCGAACAATACCTACGGTGCATGTTGCATCAGGAACTAAGAGACTGGAAAGATTTACTTTGGATAGCCGAGTACGCATATAATAATTCCTTGCATTCAAGTACTGGACAAACACCCTTTTATACCCTTTCTGGTAGACATCCACGTACCTCAGAACTGGATCTCCCAACCAGTTTGGAAATGCCAGCAGTAAAAACTCTTCCCACCAACATCACTCAAGCATTCATAAGGGCCAAAGAACATCTTACTCACGCCAAAGAAAAATAAAAGCAATTTGCCGACCAACACCGGAAAAAGGCCCCTGACTATCAGATAGGAGACAAGGTCTGGCTGGCCGCCAAATTTGTACCCATTAGAGGAACCCGGACCTTTCAACCCAGGTACTTAGGACCTTACACCATCAAAGCAATTATTAATCCGGCGGCCGTCAAAGTGGATTTACCAGCTAACCTACAAATCCATCCGGCATTCCACATGTCCCTTCTAGAACCGATGCAGCCTGGTACACGGATTGGGACACCACCAAAACCCATACTTATTGATGGAGAACCAGAATTCGAAGTCAGAAGCATCTTGGACTCCAAGTACTCTAGGGGCAAGCTTTACTATCTAGTGGATTGGAAAGGATTTGGACCCCAAGATAGGTCCTGTGAACCTTGTGGGAACATTCATGCACCACGTCTGATCAAAAAATACCATCAAAACTTCCCAGCTAAGCCTGGGCCGGACACAAGGAACACCTTGAGAGGGGCCTTGGGGGGGAGTGCTGTCACGACCCATATAAAAAAAAACCCTGGCCACCCCATGGGCCAAGAGGAGCCTTGGATCGGGTCTCAAACAAACTCAGGCATCCTTTGCTGAAGCCCTCTTGGGGCCAGTCCATACTTCGTGAGGCCTTGTGTTTTGGGACTACTTTATTTCCAGTGCCAGTCAACATGGAGGCACCCACATAGCTTGGTTCCCTTGGAACCAAGCTATGCGGTATAGTGTTTTGGGTGTGGTAGCCTAGGAACTACTTTACCTGGACTACTTTCCTGAAGCTATTTAAACCACACCCGACTTGAAGGACACGCTTGGCGTTACTTTGCAATCCTGCAATGTGGCGCTCATCGTGTTCAGCTGCACCTGCAAACCTCGGAAGAACAGCATCTGAAAAACAAAAGGACATTGTTAATAGCATGTAACGCTCACCTGATTCCCGTAGAGGCGCCGGTCTTGTCTGGGCGTATACCGTATCTTCAAAGGTGATGTGTAACACACGGCTGGCTTTTTGGGCTGGACCTCTGTGCGCTGTATGTCTGACTCGAAGGGTAAGATGTCTGCAGATAGAAAATATGGGATTAAGGAACTGGGTTATTGAATGTCTCTCTCTTCTTCCCTTTCTCTTCTCCTGTAGAACCCCAAAGGTTAACGCTCTCACCTTAGGTAAGTGAACGCTGTGCTCTCCATCTGCCTCGGGGCAGGGTGCTGTAACCAGTTTCTTCACTGGATAAGGGGAGCAGGCCTCTTGACTTCAGAGGACTGCTGTCCGTCGTTTACTGCACGAACGGTAAGTTTCGAGTAATTCTAATGTCTTTAAAGTCTTTAGTAATGATGTCTCTTGTTTTGCAGGGTTCCGGCGATGGCGGATGACGGGCTGAAGTGAGTTGAAGATGGAGCCCGTGCGATGAATAGAAGCGCCTGGAAGCACGTAAGTAAGCGCTTGTTGCCTGCTTCACGATGCGCTCCAACTGTCTTTTTATTTTGCAGGTACAAGTTCGGAGCGGCTGCAGGGTGCCGGAATACCCACTGGGTTAGATGTGGAAAGGAGTAATGGCACGTGAGTATTAAAGTTCCCCAATGTCTTTAAACGCACCTTGTTTTGTCTTTCAGATGCGGTATGCAGCGCCGAAGGCCTCCGGAGCGTGCGAAGAGTTGGTAAGCTTTTGTCTTTCAGATGCCGGAATGCAGTGTGAAGACCTCCGGAGCACACGAAGAGTAGGTAAGCCTTTGTCTTTCAGATGCCGGAATGCAGCTCGAGGCGTTGGTGACAGCCGATGGACCAGGTAAGTGAAGAGCTGTCACTGAAGACCGTAATGCTAACCTGTTCTTTCTTGTCTTTATAGGTGTTGCTGAAGACTGGATTCAGGATGGTAAGCCTTTTTCCTTAGGCCCAGGATCAGATGCAGAAGACACGATGAGCGTTCTGCTGCAGAGGATGCAGAATAACGCAAAGCAAGATTCATCCATCGGGTGTGGTTTAAATAGCCTCCTGTAGTGCTTAGGTGTCTCCTTCCACAGCCACGCCTAGGTAAGAAAAGAGTTCCTGCTTTCCAGAAGAGTTCCAGTGTTCTGAATCTAGGGAGTGGCTCCTGCCCCACCCAACAGGAAAAGTAGTTCCAAACAGAAGAGGATCAGAGGCTCAACTGGCAGGCAAGTAAGCAGCATGGTCTGCTGCAGGTAAGTCCACCCAAGCATTATGAGCCCGGCGCTTCCAGCGCTGGGACTGGGCATATTTATGAGCCTGGTGCCACTGGCACCAGGACTGGGTCCAAAAGGTCCCAATTGGGACTGGTTGGCACTCGGAACCTGGGTTATGGATCTGCTTCCAAGGGAGTTGGGAAAACCCTGACCTTTTGGAAGCAGAGATCATGACATAGCAGCAGCTTACCTGTGATTCCATCGCTAGCTGCCCTCCGCTCCTGCAAACAGCATCCAAGGAACAGCGAGCCTCCCGGACCGACGGATCTGCAAAAAGGAGAGAAAAGGACATTAGACATTTTACACTCGTGCCGGCAGTTTACCTTACGAGTCGCCCATCGACCAGCATCGCCTTGGGGCTTCTTGCTCCGGGTGAGCACCGCAACCTACGGAACAAAAGACAACAGGTTAGCAAACGCAAGGCATCACAGTGCTGCGCATAGTGCCTACTTACCGCATCAAGGCGCTCTTGAAGCACCATCACCTACCGGCGAATCCCAACTCAGCCAACGTTCCACAGCGAACTTCCGCGCACCTAAGGAAAGAGAAAAGACTTTACTTAAACCAAAGAAAGGCATACAAGTACACCAGTAATAAGACCTACCGCAAAAGACTGAAAAGGATACCAGAGTCCCCACAGCTGGGTGGCGTCCCCGTGGATACCAGGTGAACGTAACCCTCTTTTGATAGTGGGTTTTGCTTCACTCTCGGCAGTATGGCCCCCTTTTTAAACTTCTCTTTTAACACCTCGAATGCTTTTGATGCAGCCCACGTCATATGGACTGGTGGTCCATAGAGATGCAGGTACTTTTGCCATATCCTCCTCATAAAATGGCACAACTGTGGCGGCTGGTGCTTCTAGCACCAGTGCATTCTTTTGTGCTACATCTCTGTATGTTACCGTCGCCCAGATGTGGACGCTCATTTGAAACACCATCTTCCCTCTCACCATTATCATATGAGAAGAGCTCCTCCTCAGATACTTGTGTTAGTCAGCACCCTTCTGCTAGAGCTATAACTGCCCTCCATGCCCTTCCTTCCCTGTCTTGGGCATGCACCGCGATGTACTCCTGCGTTGCCACAATGCTCTCAATGTTCAGTGACATCCTCATCCCTTCCCTCTCACTGGTTGGTGTTTCTGGTCGGAAAAGGTAAGTTGTAGGCCTCCTACAAACCTTCCCTTCAATTCCTGGCAGCCATGCTATTGCCATATCTGTCCCATATTGGAATAGTTCTCCATCTATTGGTTCTGCTCTTGCTACTGTTTTGCCACAATAAGCCTGTAATATTTGTCGTGCTGTGAGCATGCTTATGCCTGGTGTAGAGCAAATTATCCCTTTGTCAGTGAAGGAGATATTCATGTTCAATCTGCTCATGATATCTCTACCTAGTATGTTTACTGGTGACTTTTTTGAGTATAGCAGTGGCAGTGACATATCATGATCACCTACAGATAGGGAGATGTTATCTGTGAAAGGAACCAACCCTCGAACCCCAGAGAATCCTTGAGTGTTCATAGCTTCGCCTGACAGTTGAAACTTACCCTCTCTTATGCATGACCTAGTGGCCCCTGTGTCAACTAAGAAGGAACATTTCTTGTCACCTGTATGCGTGGTTCCTCTGCAGGATTAGGTGTTATTGATAGGATGGGACACATCAAGAACGTCTGTGGGCTGTCCTATTGTGGGTATAGTGACTGTCCATTTCCTGTGTATGGGTTGTGACCCAATATTGTCACCTTCCCAAGCTGTGTCTGGGCTACAGGTGCGTCAGTATATGTTATCGCGCTGTCTTGTATTTGTGCTAATTGTTGGCCAGTTTGGACCTGCTGTTGCTGCTGTATACTTGGCTGTTGCTGCAGTTGTGCGTGTGCTTTTATGTTTGATTGTTGTTGCTGTTGTGGTTGCAATGTCTGTTGTTGTTGCTGTTGGGGCATTTGTGTTTGTTGTGGTGATAGTTGTTGTATTCCCTGCTGTTGGTAAACCTGTTGTTCCCCCATAGGCCCTTGATGTCCCTGCTCCCCCCAGGCCCCTTGTGCTGGTCTCATCCAACATGTGAGCAGCATATGTCCTACTATTCCACATATCCAACATGTCAGTGGTTCCCGTGCTTGCCATTGAAGTCTCCCCATGTAGTCCTGATACCTCTGCTGGCCCTATTGATTGTAACCTCAGAACCCTCCCCCTTGCTGATTGATGGGTGGGCTATATCCTCTCCCTCTCATTTGCCCGCCCCTCCCTCTGTAGTCGTTTGACTACCTGTTTCCCATTTGCATATAACCTCCCCCCATTTGTTGTATGCGTGTCGGGGGAGGAAGCATTTGCTGTATCACTACTTGTGCTTGCTGTGGTAGTGCTCCCTGTAGTTGTGTTGTGTCTTGTGTCACCATTGTCTGTCGTTGTGCGGGGGCTGTTATCAGTGCTCCCTCCATGGCATATTTCGATAGCTTCTTCTGAACCAATTTTGCTTCTTCGGCCTTCCTATCCTCCTCCTTTTGTTTCATCTTTTCCTGCCACATCCTGCAGTAGTGTACTATTGTCAGTTGTATTTCTGGGCATCCTTTAGCTTATATCCCCACTAACTTCTTTAACTGTCTCTGTACTTGCTCCGGGAGCCCTTGTACTAGTATGTGGTAAAGAATTGCTAGTGTTTTGTCCCACGGTTCCCGTGTTTCCAAGCGCCACTTCTCCTGAATCTCCTGTATGTATTCAACAGGATCTTCATTCTCACGCATCTTTTGTGATGTAATTGCTCCTATGTCTGAAGTGTCTGGAAATAGTACCCTCAATGATTGCCAAAGTGCATGTCTGCAATTGGCAAATGGTGCTCCATCATGTGCTGTGTCATGATTGTCACCCCGGGGAATCCCGCCCTCTTCCATATGTCATCAGCAGCATCCCCCAATATGGAAATTAGGAGGCCCTTCACATCTCCCACCACTAATGTTTGCCCTGCAGTGTGTTTTTCCATCTCGTATATCCATTTCCCAGCTCCTGCACTCAACGATGGGAGTCTGCATTTTATATTTTCCTTGTCTGCATGTTTCCAGGGGATGTATTGTGGTCTTGTTCCTCCCCTCTCCAGTAGTGGCATTAAATTGTACCCCCTCTCCTCTTCCTTCACCCTCCAATGTGCAGTTATGTCATTATATTCATTTTCCTCCATGTCTGGTAGTTCTTCAATGCTATCAATGTTACAGGTGTTTGCCCTTTCACTTCCTATATCTTTCCTCCCCTTTTTGTGTCCTTCTGGTCCTACCATTGGAGTGCTTCCCCTTTCTTCCTGCCTGCGTCCTGGGAGATCCCTAAGTCTGCCAACATATGGGGTGTGTACTGGTGTTGGTGTCAGTGGGCGTGGTGATGGGCTTGGTGTTTGTGCGGGTGTTAGTGGGCGCTGCATTTTCCCCATCGTGTCCCTGCTCTTTTGCTCTCCTGCATTTGGTCCTCTCCTTCTCTCGCATGCCCATGGTGACTCGCAATTAGTGCGCGTTATGTACAGTTTGTCTAAACTCTCCCCACTTCCATTGATGCTCGAACCTTCCTCTGCTTCGCTGCGAAACCCATCAGTTAATGTCAACCCCCACTCTGTGCGTTTTCCCCCTACTGTCACCGTTTTAAAATCTATTAAATCTGCATCCATGTACTCACCTCCTCTATCCTCAGCTGCCTGTGCTGATGTTGATGCCATTTCCTTATCATGGCGTGTGTATTTCCTTGCTCCATTTTCCATCCTCCTATCTCTTCCCTCTCCTTCCTTCTTTTCCACTACTTCACCACCTATCTCCTCTCTTTTTCTTTTTATTTCTTCCAATATTTCTTCACTTACCTTTGCTAATATCCTTTCCTCGTCCTCTTTTCTCCCCTTCATTCCCCCTTCCCTTCTTAATATACTTTCTATAACCTTCCCTTTTCATACCTCCGTGCACTTTCAGCTATAATCCTCTTTTTCCACATTACCATTTCCCTATCGTTCTCTTCTCTCTCCTCCTCCTTCCTTCTCATCTCCCTTTGCTCTGCGCACACCATTCTCTCCGCTACTGCCCTAATGCGCTCTCCTTCCTTTTTCCATTCTTCCTCCTTCAACTTCATTCTCGCCAACTCTTCCTTATGTGCTTTCTTTTCATTCTGCCTTCTCTGTGTCTCTTCCTCGAACTGCTTGAGCAATACGCTTCGCACGTTCCTCAATTCCGCCAACCTTTCCTCCAATATCTCTTCCTCCTCTTGTGATAGTCGCCCTTCTCTTTATTCACTTACCTTCAACCCTGTCTGTGAGTTTTTCTTCTCTTCCTTATTTGCATTTTTAACTGTATCCTCCTCTTCCTTAGTTAATTTTCCTCGGAGTTTCAGAAGCACCTGCACTGCTGCCCACTCCTCTGGTCCTACGTCTGCAAACCTCCCCAAGTACCTGCTGTCATCCCCCTTCCTCACCTGCGTAGTTGTTGAATCTACCGTACCTACCTCCCCATCCTCATTTTACAATCATCCGGGACGCGTATGGCGGGGGGCTGTATGCAGGGTTGGAGTATCCTTCAGCAGCCGTTAGTTGCTGCCTAGCCGCTTCTCTAAGTTCTGTTAGTGGGTACAACCCCCCTTCTTCCTTCTTCACTATCTTAGCCACTTGCGCTCCTTCTGCCCCTTCTTGTTTGACCTTTGCCTCTGCTAGTGCAAATGATCTTCTGCCTCTTCTTCACTTTCTTCAGTGCTGGGCTCACTTTTGTTCTTCTTGTCCCCACCCCCTCCTTTCCTTTTCTCTTCCTTTTCCACATTTCCCTTCCTTATCCCCTTCTTCTCTTTTACCCCCTGCACTGTGTACATACCTGTATCCCCAGGTCTAGTTCCCTGAAACATCTTACAGAGGTCAAAAACTTCTAAGTGATTTGCTAATTTCTTCCCCTTGTAGGTATTGTGAATGTATATCAACAAACTGTGTTGTGTATATGTATCGAAGCTGCCGTTGGGCAGCCACAGTACTCTTACTTTGTTGTCCATTCCTTGTGTGCACTCAATGCTATACTTAATTATTTTTCCCTGTGTGGTGTCAATGTCGTACATATGTGCTGAAGTGGAGTTGTTAATGCGTTCCCCATGTTCCTCCATCCTGCTCCTGCCCCTGATTCATAGTACAGGGCCATGTTACAATTTTACTTTTCCAAATATCAACCTTTTAACTGGCCCCGTAAGTTGGGGACTTCGACTGCCCGCTGAAAAGGAAGGCAATGTTTTTATTACACAATTATTACTTATAACTACTGCCCCCTTCGACCGTGGTACACAACGCCCCCTGCGGCGATGTGCCCTGTGCGGCGTGCCTCTCGGCTGCCCCACCTTCCTCTTCCTTCTGTATTTGTCACACCTTCAACGTTACTTCTCCTCCTCCCCTTCTCTCTCTCTCTCTCTCCTCAAACCACACCCTCTACTTCCACAAACCCTTCATCGAGCGCTGCCAGCATTCTCAGTGCACAGCCGCCTCTCCCCCCATGCCCTTCCCTGTCTGAGCGCAGCTGGCCTTCTGCATGCGCGGCCGCCTCTCCCCCGTGACCCTTCCCCGTCTGAGCGCGGCTGGTGTTCTCCGTGCATGGCCGCCTTTGCCCCTTCCTTCCCTCACCCTCCGTCCGCGGCCACCCCTGGATGGACGCGAGGTGTATCGCAGTGTCCTATACAAACCCTAAGGGTGACATCACCAACTTCTACAATACACTGTAAGTACGCACAAATTTCAAAACTTCAGAAATGCGCGCTTGTTTTCACACAATTATCCCCCATTAACCCCACAGCTGTCTTCTCGCCTCGTCTGGAGCAAGGTAATCCACAATCAATTCACTTAATATAATCGGTCTGCGCACGCTGCAATGCCTCGTGTGTGATACGCCCCCTCTCCAGAGGAGCTTAACCAGCCAATTATCTTCCGCACTCGGTAAACAACCTATCTAGCCCCTGCGGGAAAACGTCATCTACTTAACGAGCTTCAACACTCAATTAGTAGGGAACCTCATCTATTCATTGATCTACAACGTCAACTCATAGGAAAGCCACACCCCCCCTTACACAGGTGTCTGCAATCTCTAACCAATCCGCACTCTCTAACAGTCACATGTGGGCACCTGAGGCCCCACCCAATCCACTTCGTGACGCTGTAGGGGACGGTCCTCGCGGATGTCCCGTTACACCTCACACCTCTACTGCCACGGAACAGTTAAAATCAATTTCCACACACTGTTACAACCTCCCCCTCCCTCTTTACAACTCCTCCCCCCTCCTGCACAACATTACGTTGCTGGTTGGGTGTGCCATACTCACCCAGGTTCTCATGAGTCGGGGCCGCTCGACCGCAGGCACCCCTCCAAAGCGGCTCGCCACCGCCCCTCTTCTGGACCACCTCTGGCACTCGCCAACCGCGGGTGGGATACTTTTCAAGTCGGCTCCCGAGGGCAAATGTCCGGATTGCGCTGTTCGGTCTTCTCGCAGTTCTGCGATGGTCCTGTAGTCCTCTAAAGGGGGCAACGGCAGAGGAGGCCGTGCTGCGGGGTTGTCTCGCTGCAGGAAGCCTGGTAGTTATGCTCTTAGGGTAGGTTAGGTAGATCTCAAGCAGATCTCAGCAGTGCCTCCAACTTGTTGGGGGGATCACCCGGGGGCCGGCAGAGCCGTCCGCGGACCTCCGGGGCTGGGGAGGCCCCAACTCCTCCTGTGTCCCAAAAGGAGTATGAGGCACACCCAAGAGCAAAGTAATTACTGCTGTTCATTATAATAACGGCAGGGATCGTTCTCCGTTCGTATGCATCCGGGGAGACGCTCTCGTTCTTAGTGGGGCTTGCAGGCCCTTTTTACCATAGTATGACGCGCTACTCGCGTCACCTGGGAAAAACCGTCACAAAACCTATCGCCACTTTGGGTTGGCTCCCCGAGTGGTAGGGTTAGTATAGATACATATATGGAGAAATGTTAGTGGATAAGGAGAGGTCAGGTGGCACACTTGGGTTGTCCCTAGTACTTGCTACAATAAAGTGGTTACATGGGGACCCCTGGTGATTGGCTACCCGAAATGGTGTCAGAGAGGAGCCCCTCGTACTCTGATTGGTTCCCTCGTGAGCCCCCAAGCCTGGGACCAACGCTGTTGCCAGCCCGCGAGGTACCTGGTGTTGGCAACATTGTGCAACTATGTGTTAGTGGCGGACAATGGACAGGTCTTGCTAGTGGTTGATGATCACGCCTTTCCCATCGGTGTAGGTGTCCAACTTGTCGCTTCGTTGTTGCAACCT
The DNA here is from genome assembly GCF_040938575.1 of Ambystoma mexicanum. Lineage (NCBI taxonomy): Eukaryota > Metazoa > Chordata > Amphibia > Caudata > Ambystomatidae > Ambystoma > Ambystoma mexicanum. Next base: position 776,536,898 of record NC_090939.1, on the reverse strand, counting down.
GCATCCCAGACGTGGGACCCCGGCGACTTTCTGTCTCGTAAGCTTGGCATCTTGTCAGTTCAGCTCGGTCACGTGTGTAGAGACCGTAGCTGGAGCATAATTATGAGCATTTAATTTGATTTCTCGGCCCAGAGTGGTGCTGGCAGCGACAGGTGTAACCTTGGTAATGAGAGCTTGGCACGTGGGTTGCAACATTGTGGCCTTGGTGGTGGGCTCTTGGGACTCGATCTGCATGGTCAGCGGATTGCTTTTCGTCTCGAGAAGGTTTTCGTTTTAGAGGCACCAGCCTGTGGACTCTTGCTTGCAGCCTACTCGGGCCTAGTTTTCCTGAGAGGCGATGTATAATTACTAACATAGGTGCCGCAGGGTGACAGAGTGTCACAAGTAGTATAAATATATATATATATATATATATATATATATATATATATATATATATGTGACATCTCTATGGGGGTAGGGTAGCATGAAGCGTCTGCAAGCGTATACGCAAGCTCTTCAGGCATCTTGCATTTCTGCGGTGCTGTAGGAGGCCTATAAGAAAAATAACAACGATGCATGTCCGTGAGTGCGTTAGTCCGCTACGTCATAGCACTGAGTATGTTCTTGTTGTGGGTTGGTGTGTGTGACCGACCAGTGTGCATGGTGGCACATGTGTTCTTGTCTGTTGGCTATGTCGTCATGGCATCTCTAATGATGTTGATGCTTTGTGGCTGTTGTTTTAGTCGTTCTGGTCCATGTCTCAGGCGTCGGCTTGGCCAGGGCATGATAGTGGGCATGCTCCTCGTGCATGTGGGCCACAAACACATGGTACCTTGTCGTTTGGTAACGAGGTGAGCGGGTGAAACTGCTCTCGCGGGGGTGCTTGGGCCGTGATCCTCTAGGCCATGGTCGGGATGAGAATGGGGGAAGTGTGTTCTCCCATTTTCCCACTTCACCACATTTCGGACTTTGTGGGGGTGTCTGGATAATAAATTCTGGGCTGATTTGCGCAAATCATACCTCTGCGGATTCCCACAGGTGTCCTCTTTTCAGAAATGCATGGGGTTCCCTCTTTTCCTTGGTGGCTTGGACACCCGAGGCCCATATATGTATGGTGTGCCGGTCGGCAGAGAGTCTGAAATTCAGGTGTCAAAACAGACTTGGGGTTACTTGTGTTTTAGGCTTTCCCCTTGGCGCCCAGGTAGGTACACCCACACATGTGAGGTACCGTTTTCATCAGGACACCTGTGGGAATGCGGGACAGTAGGCCATGTGTTGTTGGGGCGTGTTTCGATGGGTGAGCTGAGCGAAATGTTCGGTAAATGCGTTTTTTTCCCACATTTCGGACTTTGCAGGGGTGTCTGGGTAATAAATTCTGGGCAGATTTGCGCAAATCATACCTCTGCGGATTCCCCCGGGTGTCCTCTTTTCGGAAATGCATGGGGTTCCCTGTTTTCCTTGGTGACTTGGACACCCGAGGCCCATATCTGTATGGTGTGCCTGTCGGCAGAGAGTCTGAAATTCAGGTGTCAAAACAGACTTGGGGTTACTTGTGTTTTAGGCTTTCCCCTTGGCGCCCAGGTAGGTGCACCCACACATGTGAGGTACCGTTTTCATCAGCACACCTGTGGGAACGCGGGACAGTAGGCCATGTGTTGGTGGGGGGCGTGTTTCGATGGGTGAGCCGAGCGAAATGTGCGGAAAATGCTCCCCCCCCACACTTTGGACTTTGCGGGGGTGTCTGGGTAATAAATTCTGGGTCGATTTGCGCAAATTATAACTCTGCGGATTCCCATGGGTGTCCTCTTTTCGGAAATGCATGGGGTTCCCTGTTTTCCTTTGTGGTTTGGACACCCGAGGCCCATGTCTGGATGGTGTGCCAGTCGGCAGAGAGTTTGAAATTCAGGTGTCAAAACAGACTTGGGGTTACTTGTGTTTTAGGCTTTCCCCTTGGCGCCCAGATAGGTGCACCCACACATGTGAGGTACCGTTTTCATCGGAACACCTGTGGGAACGCGGGAAGGTATAACATTTGTTGTGTTTGTGTGGTTTTCATAACGTTTTGACCCATTTGCTGGTGCCCTTTGTCACACAACCCATTTGTTTCCCAAATGTGACCTACATTTAGTCGCTGCTTTAGGCACCATACACTTTTGTAACCTGCACAAGTCACCTACCCTTGAAAAGGTCTGCCTGTGCTCTTTCAAACAATGTATGCTTGCCGTTCCTCACCACATTGGTTTTCCCAATTTACACATGCTAAGTGCGTCTGTTCAGGCCGTGAGCGTAAAACTCCTGTGTGCCATGGCTCAGTGTTTGGCTTGTGGTATTGCTTGTTTTGTAAAACACTACAAAAAATATGTGCTTTTCTAACTGCAAGAGTCGGGGGAATGTAGTGGAGCATTGCTTTTCTCAAAATTCATAGAAGCCATTGCCATACCAAGCCAACCATGTCCAACACACCTTTTTTTCGTCATTTTCCCGCTTTTCCCCCAATCTATGGCATTTTCCCCTACCTAGTTGTTGCCTGACCTACGCAAATCACCCCTTCCTAAACTTGGAATTTTGTCTACTTTTCAGAAATGTATGCCTTTCTGTCCTCCAATTCGGCTTTCCTACCCTTTTCTTCCATTCCGTCCATGCATGTCCAATTGGCAAAAATGGCCAAAATCGCTTACCTCTCACAAAACAGTTGATAACCAGATAAAAATTAAAAAAAAATCCTTTCCACTCAACCTGTTCTTGAAAGCCAGGAAATTGGGGAATTCAGCACAGCAAACCATTTGTTCCTAGCTCTTACAAGGAAAAAAACCACAGGCTTCTTTGTACATCATTTTATTGGCATTTTTTTGAAAAAACCCAAAACTTGCCCTTTTTGCTTATTTTCTCTCACCCCCCTATAGCAACCTAGGATTCCTGTGTGGCGTTACCAATTTGGCCGAGATATCTCATGTAACCAAAAAGTTACAAGGCTTTGAATGGCCACATACCGAAATCACCCAAAAAGGCCCTGGCACTGGGGGGAAATACCCATGGCACTTAAAGGGTTAATTAAAAAAATCCTTGACTATACTTGGAGACTCTGCAAGTTATTAGATCGGGCATCTGTGACAGTTATTTCACCCACCAAGGAGCCTCTTCGTTGACAGCCACCGTGTCACTCCTGAGTCCAGAGAGATGTAATGAGCACAAACTGACATAGGCCCAGATTTCCAGAAACATGCAACTTCCAAGGTGTTTCACAAACCTCCCGTAATTGATTACTGATCTGAATATGGTTTGCTACAACTGACCAAGCATCCCTTACTCAAGAGTGTAAAGGGCCGACTGCAAATGCATACTGGAAATATTACTGACTGTTCAACTCAATTCACTGGATGCAGACCTCATACAGGGCCAAGCACCCCCACAAATACCACTAATCGTACGCCTTTATGTGTGGTTTGGATTTACTCAGCACTCAGCTGACAAGAGATTTTGGGGACATATATATGCTGTGAGACCAAAAGTTCAAAGCTGTGGTTCTGAGTCTGCTTGCATTTAAGTTTCGTTGTTGCTGTTGACGTGATTCTTTTCATCTCCATCTCAAAGAGCCTTTCCTCTGCCCTTAGGGGAATATCCGAGGCCCCGCAGTAGGGACTGTTGTGGGAGCAGAGATAGAGAAAAGCATATACCTATCACTGCGCATCAGTAAAGAGAGTAGGCAACAACCCTGTGCAGTGGGCGGCTATTCTCAGTCTTTCACACAGGAGTGGTTTGCTAATGTCACATATATTTTATTGATGGTTTGAGAAACCTGAAGGTATTCTCACTCCTAACCCCCTTGGATCCTCTGCGCAGGTGGCCAGGGAAAGGCCATTGCTATTGGATCCTGACCCTGGGCGCAGAGAATCGAGGGAGGATCACCTGGGTGGAGGGTCCTTGGTGACTGGGAGTGAGGTGCTCTTGGACGAGACATGGTATCCCCCTTTCTCGATTGCCAACCAACCCAACATTTCCCCAACCTTCCTGGGCTGTTGTTAGTCACTTCCCCTCATATCTCCACAATTAACACTTGACAGTACTGGGACGAAGAAGAGGCAACTAAGAGCAATGAAGACTATGCTCTTTTACCACTCTGGTACTGGGACGAGGAAGATACCTGTTAAGAGAGCAGTGAAGGTCAGGCATGTACCTTTAATTGTGATCAGGCAGGACTGATTGAACATACACACCTGCAACATGTCAAGGAGCTGCAGGTTTTTGAAAGGAGACCAGTCCAGTAGCAAACAGAGTGGTCTTGGGAGGATAGCTCAGAGGCAACGTGCTTGCCTTGGAAGCAAGATGACGCGGAACAACACAGGTTTGATCCCCGGGTCCAAGCTTAGAAACCTCTGGGTATAAATAACCAATTATGATTATATGACTGGGGGAGAAATAGGAGAAGCAGCAGAAAAGCAGGTGCAAGCAGCAAGGAACTTTGTTGGGAGAAAAAACAGAGACGCTGCGGTCGGCAGAGAGAGGCGGTCTATGGAAGCGTGGCATGGCTCCGTGGAATAGACTGAACATTTTGAAGAGAGCCGTGTGGACAGGCTGTCCCTTTTCCTTGTGGCCAAGATGGTCATTCCCCTGTGTCAAGAGGTTGCCACAGGAGTGCCTGTGGGGCAAGAGCTGGACCCCTGACATCATACACCGAAGGCTGTGTGATCCAGCCTGCTTGGAAGGCTGTGAACGCGACCAGTGAATTTCTAACATGTAAGAAACCCGGTGCATGAACATTTGAACTCTTTTATTCTAACAGAATACTTTATATCAGAGTGTTCACATTTTGAAGGAAACATGTTTTACGAAAGTCTCAGAGGGCTGGGCTTTACAATTATGGCAAACAGAAGCATTATTAGTACCCGGCGAGGGCGAATCAGAATGAAAGCACCATTGGGGGCATTACCCGGCTGGGAATCCCTGGATTCCACGCCTTTGTCCCCGGCGGGGGCCGTGGCAGCCCCTCAGCCAATGTGGAGGCTCAAAGCAGTGCCATCCCTGCTCAAAGCCTCCACATGGCTGGAGGCCGCCTTCATCCCCCGCTGGAGATTCAGGTATGTTTTTTTTTTGTCCTCCCACCCCCCACTTACCTTCTGCCTGATTTGTCCCGGCTGGGGGACGATGGCAGCCTCCAGCCATCTGGAGAGCCGAAGCGGGGCATACCCACTCCGAGCTTTTATCGTCCTCCACTGGGGATCCAGGTAAGTTTTTTTTCTCCCTTTTTTTCCCTCCCTCCCCACTTACCTTCTTCTCTGTCGCCTTTCGGGAATGGATGCGCTGGGAACAGTTCTGTTCTGGAAAGGGAAAACGGACACCGACGGCCATTTTCTCAGTCTTTTTTTTTTTCTGTCCCAAAACGCAGCAGCGTTTTGGCCCAAAAAAAATGCTGTTAGTGCCCCGGTCAAGCAGATCTTGCAGGCAGGGGTACTAATAGCTATATGCCCCTCGCTGCGGGGGCATTACCGACTCTGGTAATGCCCTGGTGACTTCGTATAACTATGGGCCCCGGGGCATTACCTGAGTCGGTAATGGCCCCGCCGCTCGGGGCATATTGCTTAATTAAACAACGGGTTGCATGGACAGTGCGTTATGAACGCAACCCACCTTTTTTGCATACCGAACTCAATGAAAACTCTACCAATTAGCAGAACTGTTATATTTTGAGTTCAGAAATGAATGAAACTTTAAAACCACTATATGTTGAACTTCAAAGTGAAAAACAACTGTGCTGAATCCTAAAGAAATTAAAGAACTTTGAGAACATGGGAACTTTAACAATGAAACTAATTGAAACTTTAACTACAAGTGAAATCATTGTATGCTGCATTTGAAACGCATTAAAACTTTAACCTTGAACCAAAGAAAGACATTTATTTATTTATAGCAAGCTGTAAGCCCATAGGCATCAGGCCGCAAGGAGCATGTAAACACAATGAGAATAAAACATCAAGTAGACGAGACTACTAAGTGCAGAGGGGGAGGCAGGCTTATTTGAATAACAGGGTTTTTAAGGATTTCCTACAAGTTCTTGGTTCTGGTTCCTCCGACACAATGGTGGGGAGTGAGTTCCAAAGTTTTGCCGATTTGACCGGGAGAGACATTCCCAGGCCATTAGCATGCTTGTATTTTTGGCATGTGATCTGTTTCCTGTTTGCAGACTGCAGCGTTCTTGAAGGCCGTTACTGTGGGAGTAGTGATTTTAGATACTCTGGGGCGGTTCCACTCACACATTTGTGGACCAGGGTGCTAACTTCAAAGTCAATGCGTTCCTGTATAGGCAACCAATGTAGGTTTTGTCAATGGGTTGTGACATGTTCCCGCCTGGTTAGTTTATTGACAATGCATAGAGCATTCTTCTGTAGTACCTAAAATGTTCTTATGTTGGTAGTCGAGGCCCCAACCAGTAAGGAATTGCAATAGTCCAGTCTTGATAAGATGGTGTGTGGGCTGATATTTTTCAAAAGACGGAGGGGTAACTACAGTTTTTTGTCAGCTGATTAACATGGGTGTCTGCATTCAGGGAGTCCTCCAGCATAACCCCCAAGGTTTTAACCTTACTTTTAACTTTGACGATGTTAGCTCCTATTTGGAAACTTGCATAATCATAGCTTAGTGTTTCCCGGCTGGTTTTGGCCCAAAGATGAGTATCTCTGTCTTATTTCCGTTAAGCCACAGCCAGTTAGATGATATCCAGGCTTCAATATGTTGGTAGATGTTATATAGGGTAGCAGAGTCAAGCGTGTGGTCCCTGGTAGCTGCTATGACTAACTGCGTATCGTCTACGTAGTTTGTGAAAAACACTCCCAAGTTGTCTAGAAGAGAGCAGATGGGCTTAATGTAGAGATTAAACAATATATGTGACAAACTGGCCCCCTGTGGGACACCACACTAGATGGGAGCTGTGGGTGAACATACTTGGCCCCATTGAATTCTGGACTCCCGTCCTCACAAAAAGGAAAGGGACCAGGCGGCTGCTTCCTCCGATCATCATCCAAGCTGGCAAAGAGCTTGTTGGAGAAGGCCGTGATCCAGAAGGTCGACGGCCACCGACATGCCCAATATGACCAGGGGCCCTGATTTCCCTTCATCAGTGATTTAGAACATGTGTGATTGGGGGTCCACTAGGACCATCTCGGTGCTATAGATATATATGCAGCTTTATCCAATATCTTCAGAAGAAAATTACAGTTGGTTATTGGTCTGAGATTGTTTGGGTCTTAAAGGTTGAGTGGGATTTGGTTTTTTGGCAGTGGGGTAACAGACAGTTTTAATGGACTTAGGCACTGTACAGTCTCTGAAGGAGGCATTCACGAATCTGGTAAGGAACGGAACAAAAAGCTTCTTGTGGTCTTGAATGATTTTGGGAGTAAGTATTTTTTCTGAACATGCAGTAGGTCTCATGGTTGTTACAATTTTTTCCAATTCAGTTGTTGTCACTGCGGAAAAAGAAAAGTGAGGTTGATTGGAAGAGTTGCGGTCTATTGGCAGAGAGGTCTGATTTATGACTAGCATAGATGGTCCTTTTTCTTTAATTTTCGCCCTAGTATTGAGTATTTCTATCTCAAAGGCGGCCTGTACGGCTATGGTGTCGTGGATGGTTGGCATAAAAGGAATTTGTAGGGCTCTGGGTTTAGCTGTCTGAGTATGTCAAATAGTGTTTTAGAGCCGTTGTCCGCTTGTTTTATTTTGAGATAGTAGAAGTCCTTATTGTCTAAGATTTTGCTTTTATAGATAGAGTCTGCCTTTTTCCATGCCTCTTTGTTTTCTTTAGTTTTCTTTAGTTTTTACGTATTAACCAGATGGATTCCAATTTCAGTTTTGTCCCTTTTCATGATGTCTAAGTCTGGACTGAACTATTTTGAATGGCCGGAGTTATCAGTCTAGATTTCAGTGTGGCAGATATATTCAGCAGTGAGGTAATCTTTTTTTCATATAGGTGGACTCTGTGTGTTCAGCGGAGTCCATGTCAGATGTTTCATCCGTAATGAGTTCGAGACAGGAGGAGAGATCCTTGGGATCTACCTTTTTGTAGTTGCATGTAGTAACTAATTTAACTGGATTAGGTTGTTTGACATAACCTTTGGGAAGATGGATATGAAAACCGATGATGTAGTGGTCAGACCAAATCTTGTACAAAAGAGGGGGCGCCTGGCTATTCCCTGATCCTCCCAGGTACTGTATACTTCAAACAACAAATGATCAGGGCAACTCCGTAACCATAATGGCCCAACAAATTATTTAATGAGGATTTTCACAATTACAAAACATTACATAATTTACACACTTCAAAGAGGTCCACAGTTCAGCAGGTACCGACACATTCACAACATTTAACATACACTGTATTTAATAATGATACTAACACTTGGTACATAAAAGAGTTTTTGATAAATAATTCAACTACCCTGAGAGGTTAATATGAGAAGGAGATTTCATACAGGTTTTTAACACCAAAACAATGAGTGCCCGCTTTCTATGATGGGTACTGTGCAGTTTAAAAGTTGACACAACTGTGTTTCGGCCTAGAGCCTATTCTGTGGGCTGAGAATTAGTGGGCTTTCATCAGGACAGGGAATTGATGTTTGGTCACAGGTTGGTAATCATAGAAAACAAATGTAATGTGGATGAGTGTGGGTCTTTGTATGGGAAATTTCTTTAAAATTGCTCAAAAGTAGCAAGTTAAAGGCCCTCGAAAGGGCACGCTTACCGTGCCTTAATGCTTAAGCATGTGGGTTCAATGATTCAAATACGCCATGGGCGGGACGATCCCCCTGCGATCCATCTGGGAGAACTACAAAGAATTAACAAAAAGGGACTTTGTTCAGTGCGTTCCCCCCTATGTAGTAATCATAAATTCACACAGAGTAGTGGGAACAAGATATGGCACTTACCCCACTGGGAAGCGGTCTGAGGCCAGCAAGATTCTGTATGGGTCCGGCCAGTTACCCCAGTGGGGGGTATTCATGCGTGTTCCCAGTTTTGCCACATGGGCTGTTTCGTCTAAAAAACGACATGTGAGAGCATCGATACTTGCCCCAAACTGTTCTAGAGTTAGTCTACAGTTGCCCAATGCATCTACTGCAATTATGGTGCCTGGGGCTGCGGCTGCAACAAAGAAAGTGCCCGCTCCTTGGTGATCTAGAGATTTCAAGTGAGCTGTGTGAGAACGTACGCAGGGGTCAATGCATCTACTGCAATTAGGGTGCCCGGGTGGTGCGACTTCGACCAAGAAAGTGCCCGCTCCCGGGTGATCTAGTGATTTCAATGCTGGAAGTGAGCTAGTGTGTCAACATACGTGGGGGGGATGATTTATCCCTATGGTAAATGTGCGTATAAAAGTTGGACGATGGGTGAACCCGTCTATTCTTACCTCCAAAAGTGGAATTGCTGTTGATGCAAGTGTCCATGTTCGTCCGATTGCCGTAGGCAGATCTGGACGCGGTTGTACCTCCTAGAGTTTAGTATAGAAGGGTGTCATGGCCACCGTACAGGCAACGCTCTCATAGCCCCTGCCATAGCAATGGCTGGGAGCAACGCTTTCACCACCCGTGTGCGATTGGCCATCTTGGGAAGTCCTGTTCAATGTACGTTTTAATCTATTCACAGTAGCGATACGATTTGCTCTGTGTGGCCATAGATATTGATTTGCCAGTTAGGTACCCCATGGCACTAGAGTTTATGAGTAGGTGTTATTATCTATTATTAAAGGAAGGTATGTGGGATGCAGAAACTGACCTGCGATGGGGAGATAGTAACCACAGGGACGTCGAGGAGCGTCGATGACCGGCGAAGATGGCTAGTCGCAGAAGTGCCGGCGCTGATGCGCCTCACGTTTCCTGATATGCGACTGCATGGTTTGTGGGAAATGTAGTTCCTGCTCGGAGCGTGGCTCTGTAGTTCCCTTGAGAGTGCTTTTTCTCTCTGCAAACACGATCACAAGGAAATCAAAATTGGGAGATACATAGCCCAGTACAAATGAATTGGCACACAAATGTCGGATGTCAAAAGCGGTAGAACCAAATAAATTACAAATACTTCCTAAAGCGCTGCAAGATAAAATATGCTTTCTATAATGCAATAATAAAGTTACCTTTATTGAATACTAAAGTGCATGGGTGTTGCTAGGTCTGGAAAAGATCTGCGGCTGTGCTAATGTCGGGACTTTCTGGACTCGGGGCTAGCTATCCTTTTGGTTGTAGCTTCCGAGCTTCTATCCGGGGCTACAACCAAAAGACCCGGGGTTATAGCCCCTTCAGCCCCCGACTATCAACACCTCTGGTAAAGTGTGTGGAAACTACATATAAGAGAAATATCCTTTGTAAGTAGAATTTATTGAAACTTAATTCAACAGTCATGATGTGTTACATGAAAAACAATAATACAAGAGAGCAAAAGTGTGACAAAGGACCCTAAAGATCAAGGATAATTTTGTGATACTGAAACGAGTCTTGGGGAAGGGAACCCTGAGATTGGAAGTATTTACTGACTTGAGGATGGAGCCTCAAGGTGCTTTTGTACTTGGAACTGTGTTACTTAGAACTTGGGGAAGGGAACCCACAAGTGTTGGTAAAAACTGATCTTAAGAAAGGTAACTTTAAGACTTTGTTGGAACTATTTTAAATTTGGGGAATGGAGCTGAAAAGAAGCTGCAAGCTCAGAACTTTATGTTGGGCACTGTTTCTATTGGTTGCTGACATCCCTACACATTATATAGATTAGGTGTGAGGGCAAGTATAGGTTTTGGACACAGACAGATTCTTAAATTGAACTCTTGGACTCAGACAGACTTTAGTTGGTTTCATTTAGGTAGGAGAAATCCCACCTTAGCATAGTGCCATTTAGGCCTTTTTCCATCCTGAGGTGAATAAAAGTGTTTGTTTTGAATTTGGAAGCTAATGTCTGTGTCTTGCTTCGTGACGCCTTCACAAATGGGATGCGGTTAAACCGATACAAGTTGGGGAGCCCTTAATACTGCTAAATTAACTCAATCCCCCAATCCACTACCCATTAAAATAAACCCAGGTAACAACTGGGAGGAATTGACCCAATCAGGGGAATTAGATAGTGGAGTCTCTAACCCTGAGAATACCTCTAGGAGAGTTGAGGCAGCCAATCTTACATTTGTTCCCAGCCAGTCTTTTGCCCAAAGGTTGGAGGCCAAGCATTTCCCCTCAGTTGAATCAACAGCACCAGACTCGGGAAGGTCAGAAAAGTGTGGGGCCCGAATCCTTCTTAGTCCAAGGATGAGAATAACCTTTCATCCTTTGGTAGCCCAGGCCATTCTTCCTATACGGGGAAACAGTGGAAGGGAACATTTACCATCTATTCTGTCCCCAGGAAGGGGTAGTCCAAGCTAGAGAGAAGATCATTTCCTTAAATGTCTGGGTAAACCTCCTCTGTAACATGATTATGTATGTTATGCCAGGAAGAGGAAAAGATTTTAAGATATTGGGCCTCATTCCGAGATTGGAGGTAGCCATGGCGTTATTTGCGCCATGGCTGCCTCCAATACCGGGTCCGGCACCGGTATGGTTCAATGGGGACTTACTGGTGCATTCCGACCCTGGAGGGACCGGTAAGTCCCCATTGAACCAACCATTCCCCATTCCCATTTGAGCCCCCATAGGGCTCAGTGGGAATGCGCTAATTACGGGCCTGCTAATAGCAGGCCCGTAATTACCGCCCTGGTCCCCTAACAGGACCTGTAAAGGACGTGTGGTCGGACCACACGTCCCTTGCAGTTCCTGCTAAGGGACCTCGGAATTGGGCGGTAAGGGATTACCGGCACTGGTATCCTTACCGGTGCCCGGTATCCCTTACCGCCAAACTTGTAATTACCCCCATTGTCTCTCCTCTCGTGTGAAAATAGACTAGATTTGATAGTATAGAATTTTTCCTCCAATCCAATTGAAATCCAAAGGGGTGACTTGATGGAATGCCTGGTCTACGAAGCTATAAGGAAACATCTTCACCAGGAAATCCTAGAAAAATTATGTAAAGTCCCAAAAGTGAAAGGAATGAGGGATCCATTTAGGGGAAGCAATAGCTTTCACAATTCCTTAACACCAAAGGGAAAGTCCACTCCCCTTAGCGTAGGAAATGAATATGTAATCACCTACCCCAAAAACGTAACGTCCCAAGAGTCAAAAGGGGAAATTCAGCCTACTTCGCATCACCTGGCTGTAGAACCTAAGGGCGGAAAACTCATCTGTCTAGTTATCCTGGAATCCTCCATATCCTCCCCCGAGAGACCTATACACCACCTTGGGTTCAAGGTATAACAAGAGGAAATTGAGGAATTTCCCACCCTAATAAGGCCCCAAGACTTAGGACACCCCACAGCATCCCTCAATAAAAACCCAGATGCGGATAATCCCAGAAGAAGACAAGGAAAGGAAGAGATGCCATTCTTTGAGCCCCCATCTCCTCTGGAGGTCAAAACCACCTCCTCAGTAGAAGGCTGTAGAGATATCTCAGTCCTGTTAAGACCTCCTTGTGAGCCCCAGTGTCATGACCCAATTCGGATGGTGGTGGCTGCCGCGGATACGGCTTCGCCGCCAATGAATTGTTCCATTACGTTTTGTTACGAACGGTTGAAACATTCTAGTTTTTCTCCAAGTCCGCCGCTGCCGGGAGTACTTCCTCTCAGTATTCCCCGCGGTCAGAACGTTGCAACCGTCCAGCCAGCTTTCCTCGCTTTGAAGTGAAAAGCTAGTATTTTTTCCCTTTCAGCTTCACACCGAAGCCTTGCTTTCCCTCTCTGCCTCCTCTCCCTGCTACCCTCTCCTCTATTCCACCTTGCTTGTCTTTTCGCTCTTGCTCTCTCTCTACCTCCATTCCTTTACATCTTTCTCTTCGGCTCCTTGCCTTCCCCGTTTTTGTGTTCCTCCCTGCGGGGCCACTCCTCCGTTTCGTTTTTTCTATCCCTCTCCTCTGTTTACCTTCGCCATCCTTTCCCTTGTACGGTGTTCGTTTATTTTGTACTTCTGTTGGTGCCTACGTTTATACGGTACTGATTCTGCTTAAGTACTTACCATCGGACTGTTGTTGTTCGTACAGCCTGCATTCTACCTCGGTCAGCCACACACAGCCTGTCCTACCTCGGCCTGCCACACACAGCTGGTTCTGCCTTGGCCAGCCACGTATAGCCTGTTCAACCTTGGCCAGCAACATCCGGAACACCCTGGGTTTTTTTTCTGCCAAAGGGCTTTTTCCCCCCTGTATCCTGCATTCGGGGCTGGAGTTGTGGAGTGGTCCAGTTCAGGATCCACCACGGCTTCTCCTTGTGTCAGGTCACTGGCTTTGAAGAAGAAGGACTACCTGGCCCACCGACAAGGCATTGAGGAGACAGTCTCCGATTCCTCAGGTGAGGAGAGTGGTGTATTGAGTGGGGAAGTTGGGTCCCTAGACCTTGGCACGCAAGGTATTCCTGAAGGGGTACAGGACATTGACACCCAGACCCTAGAGAATCCCAAAGACTCCCATGATAAAGATATAGAAACAGAGACTATCATATCAGAAGACCAAAGTGAAGATGAACCATATCCCTCATGGGAGGAATTTGAATTCCCCACACGCTACCGGACCCCAAAACAAGAGTGCTTTTTCTGTGGAAGGCTGGGACACACTACAAAATGCTGTCCATCCAATAAACAGGAAGACTTTACCTTCTATCTGAACAGAAATTTGAGCAGAAAGACCAACCAAACCTTGGGTCCTCCTTTGCAAACATTATGTATACCACCTCTCCGGATGTAACATCTCCTTGGCAACCCAAAAAGGGACAAATACCTCCTAGTTATCAAGGGTTGGGGACATCAGAGCGATCGGATTCCAACAATCTCATGATAGGAACTGGGGATGGAAACCTTCCGTCTTCCTTACTTCTTTCTTCTATCCAAGATCAGAAATGTTTCTCTTTTAGGGGATTTGCACATATTGCAAGAAATTGTTCATTGAACAAAATCAACCTCCACAACCCACCATCAGTAAGAAAACTTGGGCAAAGTACAGAGAACCAGTAAGAAAGAGTTGAGTCATCATATAGTAACATACTGTACACCCAAGCTCAAGAAATGATGTTAGAAGGGGAAAAAAACAAAGCATGTCTGGGAGGAAGGAAAACAATGATCAGAACCTGTTACGTTCACCTGGTCTCTGCGGGGGCGCCTGACGCAGCTGGGCGTGGTTATCTGCTGAGTATGCTTCTGGTCGCTCTGACGGTCAGCTTTGGACTGAAAGGAGGCAGCTCCTACGACAAGTGAAAGGAATTAGGGTGTTTGTCCTTCTGGGGTATGACCCTCTCTTACCTCCGGAATTCACTGTCTTTTCCCTCTAGAGTGACTCTCACCTTGAGTGCGAACTTGGTGGACTCTCCGTCCTGCTTGTCTATGCAGGAGCGCAGTTGCTGGCGAAGTTTGAAGGGCCGAGTTACTTCACTGGTCCTTGAGGAGATGGTAGGTCTAACCTTGTGGTCCTCACTTCACTGCTTTAAACTGTCCTTACTTCTGCTTTTCTGCGTTGCGACTGTTCTTTCCTCTACTCCTTTGTATGTGTGTTTCACACTTGTTCTCTTACTTCTTTTCTCTCTCCGTTCTTCTTTTGTGAGTGTTTTGTATTCTTGTAGTCTCACACTTGTTCTCTTGCTCCTTTTTTCTCTCTCTGTTCTTTCTATGTGTGTCCCTTTGTATTCTTTTACACTTGTTCTCTTGCTCCTCTTTTCTCTATTCATTCTTTCTATGCGTGTCCATTTGCATTCTTTCATGCTTCTTAACCATGCGTGCCGACTTAGATGGTATTTTCCTCTTGCCTTTGCAGGTTGGATCGCAGTCGGCGGAACGCTGAAGGCTTGCGGTTCAACTCTGCGGTGCGGTTGAATGGCACTGATGAAGAGGACAGGTAAGTTCAGGTGCGCAAAGCGCTGGTGCTATGTTGTAGGTTTCGATGTTGCTAACCTGTTGTTTTGTGTTGCAGAGCGTGGCTCGCGAACAGTGGATAATCAAGGAATCCAGGCGATGTTCAGGACTTCCACAGGATTCTCAGGTAAGCAGAAATGTTAACGTTGTCTTGCTTTCGTCTTCCCTGCAGGTCGGCGGCCGGATCAAAATTGGAGTTTGTGGAGCACTGGAGCTGGACACGGGGAGCGTTACGCTGCTGGATGCAGAGCAACACAAAGCACCGATTCAGGTTTGGCCGTGGCTTATATAGCCAGCCTTGCCCACGTGCTCCACCACAACCAATAAACTAGACTGCATGGTCCAATTGGATCATAGGACCCCGACTTCCTGTTCTCCATGTTTGGTGCAGACTTCTATTAACCGAAATGATGAGCCTGGTTCCAAAGGCGCCAGGACTGAGACCAGGTAGTCCTCCTCATTTGTGTGGGGCCCCTTTTGGTTACTTGTTGGCACAATGTTCTCACTGTGGGTCAGGGGCAGAGGTGCAAATGGGTATCATGGGTACTGACCATGACAGACCAAAGAAAACCTCAGGGCTTTTTATGTACTGGAGGGGAAAACCTCATACAAAATCCCTGTTACCTTAGAGGAAAAATGTTTGGGCAGAATTGGATACCGGAAGTAAGGACAGTGCCATAAGAACAGGGTTACTTCATCAGGGGTGGAAGGAAGTTGGAAAAGAGAAGGTAACCTGTATATATGGCAATACGAAAAGATACCCGTTAACCCAAATCCCTATTACCATTTTGGGAAAGAATTTAATTGAAGGTAAACCCAATATTCCAACAAAGAGGATCTAACTTAAAGGATATACAGGGTTTCTTGGACCGTCAACCTTGTTTCTCCACAGTGAAACCCCAGAAGGACCAAGAACAAGATGAGGTAAACTTCCTCTCCCAGTTTCCATGTGAAGCACCCCGGTCCAACCCACATTGGGAAAGGGTATGCGATAAATATGAAGGTATTATCACTCCTAACCCCTTTGGATCCTCTGCAGGTGGCCAGGTAAAGGACATCGCTATTGGATCCTACTTTTGGGCAGAGAAGCGAGGGAGGATCACCTGGGTGGAGGGGGCTGGGGTGAGGTGCCCTTGGGTGAGATATGGTATCCCCTTTGCCTATTGACAACCATCCCAACCTTCCTGGGCTGTTATAAGCCCTTTCCCCTCATTTCTCCACAATTGACACTTGACAGTACTGGGAAGAAGAAGAGAGAACTAAGTGCAATGAAGACTATGGTCTTGCACCACTCTGGTACAGGGATGAGGAAGATGCCTGTTAAGCGAAGTGAAGGTCAGGCATGTCCCTTTAATTGTAGTCAGTCTGGGCTGATTGATCATCTACACGTGCAGCCTGTCAAGGGGCTGTAGGTGTATAAAAGAAGTCCAGCACAGGCTGTGAGCGCGACCCGTGAGTTTCTAACAAAACACCTGGAGCGCAAACATTTGAACTCTTTCATTCTAATGGCATACTTTGTATAGGAGTGGTCGCGTGTTGAAGTAAACCATGTTTTTGAAAGTCTCTGAGGGCTAGACTTTACAATTAAGGCAAATGGAAGCATTATTATTATTTTTTTTAAACTTAATTTAACTTGCTTGACGTTACAAGAGGGAACAACAAGCAATGCATAATCAATCCACATCTGACAATAAATTAGAGTTGAGCAAAGTGACCACGCAGGGTCTAAGCAACACACATCAGTAATTATCTGAAACAGTTGTAAATATTAATTTGCAGGGATATTGAGCCGACAGTGTCACCATCATCTTCTGTGGTCAGGGAATAAAGATAGGAATGAAAGGGGGCCCAGATGTTCCTGTGTTTACTAGCAGCCAGCTGCATGGCTGACCAGCGTTCCTCTACTTCAGAAGCCCAAGTGGCAGCCTGAAGTCATTGGTAGACTGTGGGGGACTTAGGGCGTAACCAGAGCAACAGTAGACAACGGACTGCAAGCAACATACAGAGACCTGCCAGCTTCGTGAGGTCTCGGCCGGCGCGTGGGAACTCATGAAACAAACAGATCATCGAGGTTGGTGTAATAGTTCAGTCTAGCATTATGAATACAACTTCGCAAACCTCTTTCCAGAATGAAGTGATTTTTGGGCAAGCCCAAAGCATGTGTATATAATCAGTCTTTTCTGTTTTGCATCTCGGGCAATCGGCTGACCGATCTCCTGCCATACAATGTAACCTGGCTGGGGTATAGTGGTCTCTGTGAAGTATTTTCAATTGGATCAGTTTGAACCTGGAGTTTAAAAGATTTCCCGGGTACGGGTGCACATGAATTCCCATAGCTGGTCGGTTAAATCTGTGCTCCAGGCCCCATGAAGCCTATTCAATGGGCAGTACGCTCTGTCCTGGAGAAGCCTATATAGTCTAGAGACCATCCCACTCACTGCGGTACTGCTCATAATCTCAGCAAGTAACAGATCATCCGAGGGATTCGAGGTGAACTCAAGCCATCTACCCGTGAATACCCGATGCAGACCAGCGCATTGCAACCATCGAAAGGGGTGTCCCCTTAAGGGCTTCGGTAGGTCCTGCCATTCCGTAAAGGATCCCATAGCGAAAACATCTCGAATAGCGCTAACGTCTGCTCCCATCCAAAGGCGGACCGTTGCACCGTCCACAAAGCCGGTTCTGGGGAGGCAGTTCCACTGGGGGAGATCATCATGAAATGGGCGGTGGGTGTCTACCAGCTTCCAGAGTCTACCCCATGCCATTATCATGACTCCGGTGGGATCAGTGGAGTCTAGTTTTAAAGTGGAAGAGGGAAGGATCAGGGAGCGAACAAATGGAAACAAACAGGTTGCATTGCAAGTGTGTTATGAATGCAACCTACCTTTATTGAATACCGAACTGAATGAAAACAGAACTGTTATATTTTTGAGTTTGGAAATGAATGAAACTATAAAACCACTATGGGCCCGATTCATAGAACCCAGCGCAGAAGCAGTGCAAGCGCCGTGCGCTGAGAAGGAGCGTGCGTCACTCGTGCGCCAGCCGTGGCGCAAACCAGCAATTACGCGGCATGCGCATTCATGGATTTCCCGACGCATCGGTAGCCGTGGCGCAATGAACAACAAGCAGCGCCAGTAACGCCCCAACACCGCCCTGTGCGCAGGAAAAAAACAGTGAAATGGCCAATACGGCACAAGGCCCCGCACCATCCATGGGCCAGCATACAGCCACCCTCCATCGTAATCGTGTGAAAAATTTGGAGCGCATCCCGCTCGCACCAGCCAAATCGCGTTGAAAGGGCCATGCGTACCGCTGCAAAATCATGTACCCCCATGCCAGCCAAATCGCGTGAAAAGGGCTGTGCGTACCCCACAAAATCACATACCCCGCTCCTGTCAGCCAAATCACATGTAACAGTCTGCGTGTACCACCGCGACATCGCGTACCCCGCTCACGCTAGCCAAATCGCGTGTAAAGTGCTGCGTGTACCCCCGCAAAATCGTGAACCCTGCTCACGCCAACCAAAACGCGTGGAACGGGCTGCACGTATCCCTGCAAAATCACACATCCTGCTCGTGCCAGCCAAATCGCGTTGGAAAGGCTGTACCGTAGCCCGCAAAATCGCGTACCCCGCTCGCGCCAGCCAAATCGAGTGGAAAGAGCAGCACGTGCTGCCATCAGCCGAGAACACACCCCGCAAGCAGTCCACACCACAAGGGACCCCCCCCCATCACCCATGGCCATACCCCACAGGCAGCCCACACCACAGGGGACCCCCCCCCCCCATCACCCGTGACCATACGCCGCAGGCAGGCCACACCACAAGGGACCCTCCCACCACCCATAACCATACCCTGTAGGCAGCCCACACGTGACCATACCCTACAGGCAGCCCACACCACAAGGGACCCCCCCCACCACCCGTGACCATACACCACAGGCAGCCCCCTCGTGACCATACCCTGCAGGCAGGCCACACCACAAGGGACCCCCCCCACCACCCGCGACCATACCCCGCAGGTAGCCCACCCGTGACCATACCCCGCAGGCAGCCCACACCACAAGGGACACCCCCACCACCCGTGACCATACACCACAGGCAGCCCACTCGTGACCATACCCTGCAGGCAGCCCATTCCACAAGGGACCTCCCCATCATCTGTGACCATACCCCACAGGCAGCCCACACCACAAGGGACACCTCCCATCACCCGTGGCCATACCCTGCAGGCAGCCCACACCACAAAGGACCCCCACCACCCGTGACCATACCCTGCAGGCAGCCCACATCACAAGGGACCCTCATCACCCGTGGCCAGACCCCGCAGGCAGCCCACACCATAAGGGATCCCCCAACACCTGTGACCATACCCCCGACCCCATGTACCCCCATCAGTGACGGCAACCTGCAGGCAGGCCCCGACTCATGTCCCCCACCCTCCACCAGTGACGGCAACTGGGAGGCAGGCCCTGACTCATGTCCCCCCCAACCCCCACCAGTGACGGCAACCTGCAGGCAGGCCCCGGCTCATGTCCCCCCACCCCTCAAACACATTGGCCCAACATGCAATCATGTAGCATATTGTCCACTTAAATGCCACCACACGCTGCCCCCCCTCCACAGTGCACCACAACACCCATCCGTTGTTTGTACTCCCCAGTACATGCCCCATGGCATGGCAATCACAAATTCACACATGCATGTTTGCACACACATGAACAACATAGCTCAAGAGCAGGGACACGTAACTGAGCCAAGGAGGAGTGAGACATGCACCAAGCCATTGAGAGGAGACACCACTTTGATGGCAAGGTATAAAAATGTATTAACGTAAAAGACAACCAGTAAAATCAACATGAATGTAATCCAAATGAAAATGAAATGGAAAAAAAAACATGTGATGGAAAAAAATGTAGAACAAAAAAAGTGGTCCACGTCCAATGATGCCTCTCAAATTGCAAACTGAAATTTCTCCATGGTGAATAAAAACATCAAAAAAAATGTTTTGGTCCAACTATATACAAAGCTACAGGGTCCATGATCCCAAAACATAAATCCAAATCTGAAAAAAACACATGAAGAAATAACTATTTACAAGATGCGCAGCAAAGTCCATGAATTCCAAATTAAAACAAAAAAAAAGGAATCCTAACCCTAATGAACTATTTACAAAGGCAGCGGGCTAGTCCTAAGACTCACCATTTCCCCCAAGAGTTTTGGCCAGGGCATCATTGAACTCTGCGTCTATTTCCCTGAGGCGGGCCTCTGCTCTCCCCTCGAGGGCCCGCAGCCACTCCAACGTGCTCCTCTCAAACTCCCTGTAAGACTCCTTGAGGAACTCAGCCTGCCTCTCTGCCCTGGCGATGGTGAGTCGTGCCCCCTGTGCCCGCTGCCGCTCTGCTCCGATTAGCTGGCCTATTCGCTGCAACACGGAAGACATCCTTGTGTCAAGGTCCACATTTCCCTCCTGCCCGATACCTGCCCCCTGATGTTGAGTCCTGTCGCCTCCCACATCGAGCCTGCTGCCGCTATCGAAAGGCCTGGTGGCTACGCCTCTGGGATGATGACAACCCCTGGGGGTGTCGTGCACGTGCCTTGCTGCTTGGTGCCTGCACTACCTCCATTGCTATTGGTCCTGTTGCTGCAGTGACCATCTCTGATGATCCTCCTTCAACTCCCGACTGTGGCAGGGATGTGGTCTCCACCAGACTGGCCGGCGTGGTCGGGAAAGGTACACAGGGGGCCCTGGTGTCATGATCTCTGCTTCCAAAAGGTCAGGGTTTTCCCAACTCCCTGGGAAGCAGATCCATAACCCAGGTTCCGAGTGCCAACCAGTCCCAATTGGGACCTTTTGGACCCAGTCCTGGCCCCAGTGGCACCAGGCTCATAAATATGCCCAGTCCCAGCGCTGGAAGCGCCGGGCTCATAATGCTTGGGTGGACTTACCTGCAGCAGACCATGCTGCTTACTTGCCTGCCAGTTGAGCCTCTGATCCTCTTCTGTTTGGAACTACTTTTCCTGTTGGGTGGGGCAGGAGCCACTCCCTAGATTCAGAACACTGGAACTCTTCTGGAAAGCAGGAGCTCTTTTCTTACCTAGGCATGGCTGTGGAAGGAGACACCTAAGCACTACAGGAGGCTATTTAAACCACACCCGATGGATGAATCTTGCTTTGCGTTATTCTGCATCCTCTGCAGCAGAACGCTCACCGTGTCTTCTGCATCTGATCCTGGGCCTAAGGAAAAAGGCTTACCATCCTGAATCCAGTCTTCAGCAACACCTATAAAGACAAGAAAGAACAGGTTAGCATTACGGTCTTCAGTGACAGCTCTTCACTTACCTGGTCCATCGGCTGTCACCAACGCCTCGCGCTGCATTCCGGCATCTGAAAGACAAAAGCTTACCAACTCTTCGCACGCTCCGGAGGCCTTCGGCGCTGCATCCCGCATCTGAAAGACAAAACAAGGTGCGTTTAAAGACATTGGGGAACTTTAATACTCACGTGGCATTACTCCTTTCCACATCTAACCCAGTGGGTATTCCGGCACCCTGCAGCCGCTCCGAACTTGTACCTGCAAAATAAAAAGACAGTTAGAGCGCATCGTGAAGCAGGCAACAAGCGCTTACTTACGTGCTTCCAGGCGCTTCTATTCATCACACGGGCTCCATCTTCAACTCACTTCAGCCCGTCATCCGCCATCGCCGGAACCCTGCAAAAACAAGAGACATCATTACTAAAGACTTTAAAGACATTAGAATTACTCGAAACTTACCGTTCGTGCAGTAAACGACGGACAGCAGTCCTCTGAAGTCAAGAGGCCTGCTCCCCTTATCCAGTGAAGAAACTGGTTACAGCACCCTGCCCCGAGGCAGATGGAGAGCACAGCGTTCACTTACCTAAGGTGAGAGTGTTAACCTTTGGGGTTCTACAGGAGAAGAGAAAGGGAAGAAGAGAGAGACATTCAATAACCCAGTTCCTTAAACCCATATTTTCTATCTGCAGACATCTTACCCTTCGAGTCAGACATACAGTGCACAGAGGTCCAGCCCAAAGAGCCAGCCGTGTGTTACACATCACCTTTGAAGATACGGTATACGCCCAGTCAAGACCGGCGCCTCTACGGGAATCAGGTGAGCGTTACACCTGGTGGTATCTGGGTCGGAAGACGGCAGGGAGGACGACTGACGCACAGTGGAGGAGGGGGGTCACATTAGTGGACAGCACACGTAAGATATTTGTGGCTATGAGCTGTGCTAGCCAATTCATGAGGCGACAGACCTCACTGTGATGATGTGCAAGCTCCCGATTGAAAGCTTGCACATCAACACGAATGGTGCCTGTACGCCTCGCAATACCGGCTAGCATCGGCTCAACCCTGTCACGAATTGCTTCATTCGCAGGTAGTGGAAGATCCGTTACCGTGGATGCATCCGCTACCTACGGACGGGTCCGGCCTGAGGCATGCCCGCAGGTGCATACTGATGCAGTCGCAGAGTCAGGGACAAGGTCAGTAACAGGCCCCTCCACAGTGACCTGTACTGCCTCCGGCCCCTGATCTTGGACTGCACCAGTCACACCTACCTCATCACCCCCGCCGGGCCCCATGTGCTGGGCTGATGTGGCCTCCTCCTCGTCCACCACCAACGTGGATGATTCCCCACTGTCTTTCGCATCTGATTGCCCCTGTATGGTCTCACTTGTCCCTCCCGCTGCTGAGGAGCCCAAGACCGACTTCACCCTCCTGGGCCTTACCTCAGAAGCTACAGCCGTTGTTGCGGACGCAGCACCAGTCTCCTCACTCCCGGAGGATGTTGGTACGTAGGCGGATAACTGGGCCCTGCATCTCAGTTGGTGGAGGCCTCCCTGCTGCAGTGCTCCACAGCGCAAACTCTGCCCTCTTCCTCCGTCGTCGCTGTGGATAGACATTGAACACAAGCATCAGTGTACCAAACAAATGTCTGCTTGACACAAAGCAAATGCACATGCGTGGCACTGTCAAACGTCACAACCATCATCACCCTCCCCAACACACACGTGGTCAGTGCAAGCAACACACATGCACAAACATGCATGCCATGTGCAACAAACATTCACATCCATGTACAAGGCACTGTGGCCACATCAGAAGAGGGGCTGAACCTCACATGCATCATGGTACATGCACATCACATGCACACACATCACCTGACAGTCATGCATCAGGCCATGTAGACCTTCCGTCAGAGTGCACTTGGGGCCAACTGGGCCACATGAGTCAATCACGCATTGAGATGCTCATGTGTCATGCATTCATGGGGTTGGCCAGTCACACACTCACTACTCAGACACACGCACATGTACACCATGCATGTCCATTATGGTGACATAAGCACCCATGTGTCACACCTCTCACATGGCCCAGTGCAGACACAGGTATGCAAACATGTGCACCTCGTTACATGTCGGTGCGCATCATGCATTGCAACACAGACACCATTGATGTAGGTGACACTTGAATGGACTCACATGCAGCACTGTCAGGGACATGCACACAGACATCTGTAAAGGAGGCATGCCAGACATGAGGCCACGGTGCACACTCCAGCCAGGCGTCAACGTACACATGCACTATGGTGGACAAGAAGACATGAACACTTACCAGTCGACACCAGATGGAGCTCCAAATCCTTGACCTGGGCATATAGCGCTGGGTCGATGCGCTCCAGGACCTGCATCTCATCGTTGGATAATCGGCCCCGGCGCCTCGCTCCATCATCACCGGCCTTGAGAAGGCGGCGGGCCTTGTTGAGGGTCTTGGACCTGAAGTCTTCCCAGCGCTTACGGACATGTCAGTAGTCGCGGGGTGCCAGCCCCTCTGCGTTGATGGCACCCACGATGTCCGCCCAGATCTTACTCCATCCTTCCTTGTCGAGTCGCGATGGTCCAGGGAAGAGGGCATCATAATGCCCCAGGACTTGCTCCACCAGGATGCCAACTTCTGTGGAAGAGAAGCTGACACCCCTCTGCCTCTCTGCCGGGGGGTTGCCACTTGCCTCAGATGGAGATGGGTCAGACATGGCAACCCCTGAGGCAGTTGTGGGTGGGCAGATGGTCCTGGGGCTGTGGAGCGATGGAATGGCAGTCGGGAGTCTTCAGGATCAGTAGAGGTGGTCACAGCAACAGGATCATTGGCAATGGCATCAGAGCAGGCACCAAAATGCAGGGCACGTGGGCAGCAGGCACACAGATTGGGCTGGCAGCAGTAGGGGCAGTTGGAGGCAGGTAAATGGCCTTGTGGGCAGGAGCATGGGTCTTCCGTGTTCTTTTGCGTGGCCTGCCGGAAACAGAGTGACTCTGCACGTGCGGAAACAGCACGTTAGCATGTAATCAGAGGAAAGGCCCTAAGCGTGTAAATTACTTGACGCGTGCTGGACGTTGGGCGTTGCCGTTCAGTACGGGTTAAAGGTCTGCGTAGAACAACAGTGCAATGTACGTGCTTTTCGTGGTGACTGACGCGTGAGATTCATATTTTTGTGGGTTCACACGTGATTTGTTCACTACTGTGGCAGTAGGTACTTCTCGTTTTGGCGGGGGAGTTGCCTACATGCACACGTGTTTGTTTTTCTTCTTATTTTTGAGGCAGACGGTCAGTTGTGCACACATTTTTCCCACTGTGGTTGCCCCTGTGTGTCAAACAGAACCAGAGCTGTGTATTTCTACCCAGCAAGCCCAAATACACTCCAGAAGGACTATTGTCCTTATTCAAAAGTAAGTGTTTTTCATAAATGTTTTTGACAAACTGGTGGATATTTGAGCTCAAACGTATTTGCAACTAAAATGACTGTTAAAGACACAACATTCAAAATTAAACTCAGATTCAACATGAAAAACGTCACATATCAATATTAAATAGGCAAATAAACCAAAACTTAGGTCATAGAACTGACTCTTGAATTTATTAATCATTCAAGACCCACAGTTATTTGAAGTGAGGAAATCAGTTTTGCAAAGTGTCCTCTATTCACATATAGAGCATGCTTAGTCAATGTTATATACAAGGCACAGGGCATTTTGAACACAAGAGATGCCTTACAACCATAGGCATTATGCAAATCATTAACAGATCTCAACAAGTTTTGTCACTTCATGCATCAATTAATCTAAACAACATAAATTTCCAGGCAAAATTCCCTTTTGAATATCAAAAGATAACCGACGCGTTTCGGTTCATAGAACCATCTTCAGGGTATGGACTGCACTGTTCCTATTCAGAGTAGTGTTCGTGTAACAAAGCCTATAGGGTAATGGAGACAGAAACCTAATTAAGTAGTGTATTTTAATAAAGACTCTGAGTTACTATATTCAAATCTATTAGCAAATAATGCATAGTTCAAGAAAATCCACTAACCTTGCTGAAAACGAAAGCAGTACGGGGGTCCAGTGAGGAACCTAAAAGGTAATACAGGAATGAAATGAAGAGGGGGGGGGGGGTGTGTCAGGACTCAAGACCAAAAAATTCCCACAGTCCCCAAAATAAATACAGCAGACTTAAGACATAGATCTAATCTATCGCTCCACTTACCCAGTCTTCTGGTAGAAGTACCAACAGGCTGGGCTATGGTAGAGTGCCGCCGATTGTAGTTCTAAAATAAACAAAGATGGTCTGTATATGATCCTCAACCTACAAGGTATATAGACAAGATAATCTGGGCAGGGAGTCCAGCTATATAAATGAAAAGCTACCACCGACAGGAAGTTTCTCAGAAATAGTCGCCTACACCATTTCTGAGGTCATAGTAGCCTACGTGTTCCACGCGTATGCATTTTTTGTGTTCCTGGGTGCCACAGCGTCCTGCGGGATGTTTTTTCATTGCATGTGGGCTGCTGAGGGGTCGCGTGCACGTTTGTTTTTGTTTTTAGGGTACCTGAGCATTCCATAATTTTTTCCTCAGGGTCACATACAGCCTTGCTAGAGCACAGTGGTATGTTTTCCATCACATACCCTTGCCCCTCACTCCAATTGCCCAGGACACCCCGTTTTCGGCGCATTTATTCCACAAATCATCCCGTATATGTTGAACTTCAAAGTGAAAAAAGAATTGTGTGCTGAATCCTAAAGAAATCAATTAACTTTGAAATCATGGGATCTTTAACACTGAAACTTTAACTACAAGTGAAATAATTTTATACTGCATTTGAAAAGCATTGCAACTTCAACTTTGAACCAAAGAAGGCCAGATTGAATACTAAAGTGTGTGGAAACTACATACAAGAGAAATATCCTTTGAAACCAGAATTTATTGAAACCTTGAAACTTAATTCAACACAGTCAAAATATTTTACATGAAAAACAATGATAACATACAGCGTAAATGTGACAAAGCACCCTAAGGATCAAGAATAATTTTGTGATTCTGAAATGAGTCTTGGGGAAGGGAACACTGAGATATGAAATATTTACTGATTTGAGGACGGAGCCTCAAGGTGCTTTTGTACTTGTAACTGTATGTAAGGCACTCATGGTGGCAACAGTAAAGACAGACACAAGTGATCATAGTTCAAGGATGTTTATTTAAACTGTATGCAGGTTGGAAAAGCACCTAATATAAACTTAAATCTAAGATGGGAGCATGTGTTGACCATCAAATGAAACTAAGGCAATCCTAGTGGCGTTGTGTCAAATAAAAAGGACCTATACTAAGAGACCTATTGCAAAACCTTACAACTAATACAAAAAGGGTGTGGGGTGGTTTTCAAGAAAAGAAAGAAGTGTTCACAAATAATATGTCAGGATGCGGTAGTTTGGAACTCCTTTTCCCATGTTTTGAGCATGGGCAAAAGTGGAATCTTGGAGCACAATACACTCTCGAGTTTTCCCCAGCACAGGACGACAGTTCCACTGGCAGCTATCAGGGCCGTCGAGGGTCAAGTCTTGTTTCACTTGAAAGTCTCTTGCCTTTGAGGACCTGAGGTTTCCAATTGCAAAACAAAAAGTTCCTTCAACAAAATTAAAGTTTGTTTCTTGGTTTTACCTCTGGGTTCCCCTCTTCCGGTCGCTGACCCTCTTTACTTTCAGCCTCCCTCCTCTGGGTTCACTAAAGCTATCAACAAATCTTAATGTCTTTTTAAACAGTTCCAGTGGACATCCCTCGGCCGGGTTCACCTTTGTCAACATACTGTGTTTTGGGACTTTAAAGTTTGCCCCTTCTTAGTTAGCATCCCTATTCTGGGTTCACGTTTGCCAACTTCATATTCGCTTTGCTTTCAATTATTTGCGGGATTCACTTCCCTTATTTTCTCATGTGGTGGAATTCACTACCCTTACTTTCTTTATAGTTCTTAGGTCAAAGGCTTTAAGCTGTACAGGGATTTTGCTTGACCTCCTGTACGACCACTTTGACCTATCTTGGCGGCTCTTCTACGGGCTTCTAGTTTCTGTCGTTTCATTCAGACAGGGATCGCCCACAGTCTCTAGAGTTAGCACCCATGCAGTGCCGGTTCCCTCTGCAGCTGGTTTTCCCTTAACACTTTTACAGTTATTTAAACTTGGTTCAACTTTCCACTTTGCGACTTTCATTCATCACATACTGGCTCTTATTAGCTCTCCCCTCGACTCACCGGCTGTCATGAACCGCTTGGTTTTCTTTGTAGCTGAAGTCAAGGTCGGTACCACGGTAGCAGGAGTTTCCCTTGCTCCCGGTTATCAGCGTCGACATGCTCCGTGTACCTTTGACATCTGTTGTGGTACACTTGGGCTATTATCCTCGTTCCTATGGTTCCCTCTGCAGAGGTTTCGCTTGTCTGCGCTGAAAAGGGTAAGGTCGTGTCTGTCCTTGTCAGCCTCCTGATATTCGCTGCCTTTCTCCTCCTCTTGAACTGCTGGGTCTCGATAGATGTCTCATTGTGCGGTCTGCCTTGTCGTACTGCGCTCTCTTGCTCCACCTTTTATCCCTGTGGGGAAGGGAAAGGGCCGTCAGGTGTGTGTGATTCTCATCAATTGCCTGACTTTGCCTGACCCTTGTTTTGGGACATGTCAAGTAAATGGCTCTGGTGTTAGTACGTTCTCTGGTGTGTACTGGATTGAAACTGGATCCAATAGCAATGGCGGAGTCCTGGCCACCTGGATGACAGATCCCTGAGGACCAGCTCGGGAGACAGCTTCAGGTTTTTCACATGTGTTACTTTGAACTTGGGGAAGGGAACCCCAAGTGTTGGTTAAAATTGTGTCACCATGAACTTAAGAAAGGTAATGTTAAGACTTTTTGTTGGAACAATTTTATACTTGGGGAAGGAAGCTGTCACAGATGGCACTCTGTTAAGAGTGGCACAGGGCACCCAGGTAGGGTTTGGGTGGTTGTGCCGAAGTAAGGTGGACAGATAAGTACACACACAGCTGAAAGTAAAAGAGAACAAAGAGTAGGCAAGTGTAGCAAGGAAATAAGGTACAACAGAATGGATTCCCTCTTGGGGTGTATGCAGATATGGGGAAGAGTGTTCCACGGACCTTAGGAAAAACCCTAGCCTCTGCACAGTTTGCTATACCAGAGGCCCACACTGTTTGCTCATGGCTGGGAACAACAGCTGTGGGTGTCTAACACAGAAACTAGACAAGGGAAGGAGCAGAGGTTGCCTGCCGGAAACCAACAGACAAGCCCTGTACAAAGGGGTCTACAAACGATACAAGAGAAGACAATAACAGACAAATCCAGGAAAAGGGAAGTCGATGAGCAAACTAGCAGAAGGAAATGAAAGGATAGCAGTAGAACTGAATTGGACAGGGATAAAGAACTAAGGGTTAAAACGAGGAAGAAAGCAAAGGAGCAGCAGTCAGGAAACAGGGGGCTGCAATAACAAAGTAATAAATGCAGGTAAACTGTTGTGGATTGCAGAGGACTGTAGGGTGCAAGGTAGAGAGCTCAGAGGAGCAGGACAGCAAGGAGCAAGCCCAAAGGAGCAGGGCTGTAAGAAAGGGAGCCCAGAGGAAAAGGGCTGTAGGCAGCGGAGTGAAGCAGGCTGCAAGGCAAGGAGCCCAAAGGACAAGGGCTGTAGGCAAGGAGCCCAAAAGACAAGGGCTGAAGGCAGAGGGGTGTAGCAAGCTGCAAGGCAGGGGTTCCAGAGGACAAGGGCTGTAAGCAGCGGAGAGATGCAGACTGCAAGGCAAGGAGCCCAAAGGACAAGGGCTGTAGGCAAGGAGCTCAAAAGACTAGGGCTGTAGGCAGCAGGGTGTAGCAGGCTGCAAGGCAGGACGCCCAGAGGAGCAGGGCTGAGGCAGGGAGCCCAAAAGGCTAGGGCTGTAGGCAGCAGGGTGTAGCAGGCTGCAAGGCAGGATGCTCAGAGGAGCAGGGCTGAGGCAGGGAGCCCAGAAGGGCCAGGGCGGAAAGTAGAAGACAGCAGAGCGTGATCGGCAGCAAGGCTGGAGCCCGGAAGGGCCAGGGCGGAAGGCAGCAGAGCGTGATCAGCTGCAATGCAGAAAGCCCGGCAGGGCACTGGATCAAAAGCAGGTGTAAGCAGGAACAGCATACAAAAATTCGTAGCTCGAAGCAAAAAGGTGCTGGAAGGACTCTTAATGCAAGAGACTGAGCTCCTGCAGGCAGCAGCTTTTATACCGCCCAGCCCAGCCCAGAGGCAGGCTAATTACTCGCACCTGGATCAGCACACCTGCATTCAATCGGCCTCCTCCCTTTCTGTTCCTGAGCTGGTGGAAGCAGAGCTGATCCCTAGGGCTTCTGGGGATTGTAGTTCCGATGATGAAAAATAGGAATAGCAAGGAATAGATAGTTATAGCCAAGTGCATTGTGGTAAGTGTAGTTTGTTGGAAAAAATAGAAAAGCACCAAAGTCTCGGAAATGGGAAATAAGGTCCAAGAAGAGAATAGCGGTTGATCCAAGAGTTTTCTGCAGATAAATGAATAACAACTTGTCCATATTGATCGCCAATTTATGCGCCCATGGTGCAGGCATGACAGTATGCCCCTCTCCATGCTCCCTGAAGACCGACCAACAAGAAGAATGTCTGTCACACCGTGAAAGAGTCTCATACCAAAAAGGCACATCATGAAGCACCAAAGACTGTTTAAGGTTGCAAGGTGAGAGTCTTGAAGGACGGAGACAGTACCAATGTTCTGATCCTTTGAGGTAGAATTTAGAAAAGAAAGTCTTTGGAGCACAAAACCCAACAGTGTGTTCACGAACAGAGGAACTGTGAATGTCTGCTGATAGCTCCATGGCAAATTTTGTCTTGAAAGAAGTGGTCTTCCTAAGAGTCGGCAACAGCGTATTGTTGAAAGGTGGAGCCAGAGATACAGCTGAGTTGGTTGCTCTAGAAAGGTTTTCCAAGGTGTCAGAAGCAGCAATGGCAAAGTCAAGATTAGCCGCAGAGAATTCAGGAGTCACAGCGGTAGGTTCTCCATGATTTGTAGGCAGTTCAGAAGCCACAGTAGAAGGGAGATCATGAATGGCTGTAGATAGTTCCGACGCTGTAGCAACTGGATGTGTGGGTGCCATAGGAGAACCAGCGGGCAGGGACGCACCTGAGACTGGTAGAGTAGAGTCTGGTAGTTTAAGTGCTGCAGAGGCACCAGCAGGAACAACCGGAGCTGTAGTCTTAAAAGAAGAGCTGTTAACTGGCTTAGCAACAGGTACTGTCCTTGCAGGCAGAGAGGAAGGGGGTGCTTCTACTGCAGAAAGAGTGCCATGAGATGCTGCAACAGTAGCAGATTTAGAAGTATTAGCAGGAGGAGCTGCAGAGGTTGGGCTAGCAGATACAGTAACAGGTAGTATGACAGATGTGGGGTCAGGATAGGGTAGGCGTTCTGAAGGCTGGTCTTCAAAGTCTGATGTACTCAGATTGCTAGGTGGGTATGGGGTATTGACTGATGGAAAGGCTGGATTCCAGACAGGTACTGGTTATTGTTCAGAATCTAATTTGTGGTCTGGTGTACAAAAACCCCTAGAAGCAGAGTACATTTCTGATTTGATCACTTCAGAAGAGGCTGTAAATGTGAGTAAAGGACTGTAGTCAAGGGTAAGAGCGGAACAATCCTTTGACTCAGAAGGATCTCTAATCAGAAGATTACACTTGACTTGTGGTGTAATGGCAGTGTGAGTGATTTGGCCCACCGAAGGAGTTGATTCTTTACTGTCTGTACAACAACCTGAGTTACTGTGGCTGGAAAGTGAAAGAGCTGTGTCAGACTTTAGAAGGGATGCATATGCTAAATTTAGGTCTTCCATCTGCTTGGTATAAGTCTGTATCCTTTGCTGCGTGACAATTCAAGGCCTTATCATGTCGAGATCTCTAAAGACAGAATGTCGGGTGTAGGACATAGTGTCAGAAGGTCTGGAATATTGTGCCCCTTCATTTAACTTTTACTATGTAAATAAACAAAGTCATTTTAGAGATCTTCGGACTGTCTTTTAAGGCATAGGAGTCGTTCTTGAAGCAGGTATGTTCCATTAGCCTGATCTAAAGCTTCAGAATCTGGTGTAGCAGAAAATTTGGTTGTAGCAATAGGAAGAATGACCTTAAGGTTATTATGGTTAGTAGATACTGGGGAAGTATTAAGACAACCGATGGTCAGTATTGGTCTTTTGTACCCAGGACCAGGTGGACTAACCTCAGGATACTTAATGCCTTGTTCTGTCAAATGAGGGTTTCCAGCAGTCTGGGGAGCTTGCCAAGCTGATCTTGAGCATATCACTCTGGCAACAGCGTACTCTGGTTTAGAGTCTCCCACAATGAGTGCTATATCCTTGGGTGTAGCAGTGTTAGAGGAATTGTCAGAAGACGCAGGAGTGTTTTTTACTGTTTGGGCTAACAAGATCTGTAAGAATTCATTATCTTGCTGTAGCTCTTCAACAGATAAGGACTGCGGATCATAGTCGCAAATGTCATAATAGTTATACATGGAAGAAGGGTCAGCAAGCCAGTGAGTGTAGTACCGTGCTTGTAAATCTTTGTTTACTAAGGCGAGACTGTTCTTTAGACTAAGGTTCTTGTTTGCTGTCTTTAGGGAAACTATAGATTTTTTCAAAGGTTTTTTAACCCGAAAGGAAAGCATCCTTGTTCTGTGTGTGCCTTTCCTGCCTATGGAACAAGACATTTTTGGCTCTTGCATTCTGTCACGGATGGCACTCTGTTAAGAGTGGCACAGGGCACCCAGGTAGGGTTTGGGTGGTTGTACTGAAGTAAGGTGGACAGATAAGTACACACACAGCTGAAAGTAAAAGAGAACAAAGAGTAGGCAAGTGTAGCAAGGAAATAAGGTACAACCGAATGGATTCCCTCTTGGGGTGTATGCAGATATGGGGAAGAGTGTTCCACGGACCTTAGGAAAAACTCTAGCCTCTGCACAGTTTGCTATAACAGAGGCCCACGCTGTTTGCTCATGGCTGGGAACAACAGCTGTGGGTGTCTGTAACACAGAAACTAGACAAGGGAAGGGGCAGAGGTTGCCTGCCGGAAACCAACAGACAAGCCCTGTACAAAGGGGTCTACAAACAATACAAGAGAAGACAATAACAGACAAATCCAGGAAAAGGGAAGTCGATGAGCAAACTAGCAGAAGGAAATGAAAGGATAGCAGTAGAACTGAATTGGACAGGGATAAAGAACTAAGGGTTGAAAACCAGGAAGAAAGCAAAGGAGCAGAAGTCAGGAAACAGGGGGCTGCAATAACTGAAAGTAATAAATGCAGGTAAACTGTTGTGGATTGCAGAGGACCGTAGGGTGCAAGGTAGAGCGCTCAGAGGAGCAGGACAGCAAGGAGCAAGCCCAAAGGAGTAGGGCTGTAAGAAAGGGAGCCCAGAGGAAAAGGGCTGTAGACAGCGGAGTGAAGCAGGCTGCAAGGCAAGGAGCCCAAAGGCCAAGGGCTGTAGGCAAGGAGCCCAAAAGACAAGGGCTGAAGGCAGAGGGGTGTAGCAAGCTGCAAGACAGGGGTTCCAGAGGACAAGGGCTGTAAGCAGCAGAGCGATGCAGACTGCAAGGCAGGGAGCTCAAAAGACTAGGGCTGTAGGCAGCAGGGTGTAGCAGGCTGCAAGGCAGGACGCCCAGAGGAGCAGGGCTGAGGCAGGGAGCCCAAAAGGCTAGGGCTGTAGGCAGCAGGGTGTAGCAGGCTGCAAGGCAGGACGCCCAGAGGAGCAGGGCTGAGGCAGGGAGCCCGGAAGGCAGAAGGCAGCAGAGCGTGATCGGCTGCAATGCAGAAAGCCCGGCAGGGCACTGGATCAAAAGCAGGTGTAAGCAGGAACAGCATACAAAAATTCGTACCTCGAAGCAAAAAGGTGCTGGAAGGATTCTTAATGCAAGAGACTGAGCTCCTGCAGGCAGCAGCTTTTATACCGCCCAGCCCAGCACAGAGGCAGGCTAATTGCTCGCACCTGGATCAGCACACCTGCATACAATCGGCCTCCTCCCTTTCTGTTCCTGAGCTGGTTGAAGCAGAGCTGATCCCTAGGGCTTCTGGGGATTGTAGTTTCGATGATGAAAAATAGGAATAGCCAGGAATAGATAGTTATAGCCAAGTGCATTGTGGTAAGTGTAGTTTGTTGGAAAAAATAGAAAAGCACCAAAGTCTCGGAAATGGGAAATAAGGTCCAAGAGAATAGCGGTTGATCCAAGAGTTTTCTGCAGATAAATGAGTGACAACTTGTCCATATTGATCGCCAATGTATGCGCCCATGGCACAGGCATGACAGAAGCTGAAAAGAAGCTGCAAGCTGGAAGAAGCTCAGAACTTTATGTGGACACTGTTTCTATTGGTTGCTGACATCCCTAGACCTTGTATAGATTAGTTGTGAGGACAAGTATAGGTTTTGGACACAGAGAGATTCTTAGTTTGAACTCTTGGACTCAGACTTTCCTTGGTTTCATTTAGGTAGGGAAATCCCATCTTAGCACAGGGCAAGTAAGGCCTTTTTCCATCCTGAAATTTAAGTTGGTTTTGAATTCGGAATTTGCTGTCTGTGTCTTGCTTCATGGTGCCTTCACATGGTCTACTACTGAAATGTTCCAGCAACCCTGTTTGTATTAAAACATGCACCATAAATATCATATGAATATGCAGTACTTCAAATAGATGCCCCACACTTAATGCTCATGCTTCTGACAAGATTGTCAATAATAAATACTCAATGAATGCTTTTCCACTCTCCTGTGTGCTTTTAATTACAGGAAATACATGATAAAGAAACACTGATACAATTATTGGCACTACACATAACACACTTAATATGATAAAGGTTATTAATGAATATGCAGCTATCATTGTCATTGCCTCTATGTGTACTCAAGACCAATCAATCATTTCAGAAGCATAAAAGTCACTATAGAAGAAATGAACTACCTCAATAGATCTTACTAGAGTTCTCCTCTTTTCCAATGTTATGTTATGTTACTTTGCATTTATATAGCGCCTTATGTACCATTGGTATGGTCTGAAGGCGCTGGTAGGTTGAACGCCATTGGGAACCGAAGTACAAGTCAGTAGAGAGAGTCAAAAGTGCGTGTGAGCACTGGATATGTGTGCAGCTGGTGTGGCATTCGTGTAATAGCTGCTTCCTAGCGGTAGGTGTGGTGGTTGAGAAATCAAGAGTATGTGTTTGTTCTGGCAGGATTTATCCAGATCGATTGTGGCTGCGTTAGGCCTGAGGAGAACGCCTGGCCGGGGGGGGGGGGGGGTAACCAACAGTGCTTAGTTAGAGTGATGGGGAGTATGAGGCAGATGTTAGTATGAGGACATCTATACCGAATGGTGCCATAGTATCTCTGTGTTCTAGTTGAATGGTGGTGTAAGGAAGAGAGTAAGCGTGGTGATGTGCTATGATGGGTTACATGCTCTTTCAAACGTTCCATGCATTCCAAACCATTCCATGTAAGTCGCACAATTCCATGCACTCCAGTCCGCTCCATGCACTCCAGCCCGCTCCACGCACTTGAGCCTGTTCCATGTATTTGAAACTATTCCATGTACTCCGGTTCGTGTATTTCTAAGTTGTTTAATGCACTCCATCCATGTATTTCACACGTATCATCCACATACTTTCCAGTACCTTTCACATATTACACCAGTACCTTCCGCATTCATCACCCGTTCAATCCGCATTCGTCACCCTTTTAATCCGCATTCGTCACCCATTCCGTCCGCTCTACGCGCTCATCCGCCCTACGCGCTCTCACGCACCCCTCCGCTCTAAGCATTCGTCCGCTTTATGCCCTCTCACGCCATACGTACTGACCCGCCCTACGCACTGACCCGCCCTACGCACCCCTCCCCCTGGCATTCGTCCGCTTTATGCCCTCTCACACTCTACGCATTGACTCGTTCTATGCACTCACCCACACTACGCACTCAACGGCCCTACGCACTCACCCGCCCTATGCTCTCACGCACCCCTCCGCTTTAGGCATTCGTCTGCTTTATGCCCTCTCACGCTCTACGCATTTACTCGTTCTATGGGCTCACCAGCTCTAAGGACTCACCCGCTCTACGCACCCCTCCGCTCTTATGCACTCATTCGCTCTTACGCACTTGTCTGCTCCATACACTTGTTTGCTCTACCCACTAGTCTGTACTACACACACTTCTGCTCTACGCACTCTTCCACTTCACTGCATTGATCTACTTTACTTGTTCTATTCTGTTTGTCCTTTTAGTTTACATTAGCGGTTATTAGTTGTTGATTTGTCTCATGGATCTTGATGTTGCACTGTTATTGTCTTATTGTTATTCAAGATCCATTAGTTTGTTGGGTTGGTGTCATTGGGATACCGTTATTCAGATTGGGTTAGTTTGCGTACGGGTTGGTTTTAGGGGAAGAGCCAAGTTTTCAGTAGTTTGCGGAATGACATTAGATCTGAAGTGAGGTGGGGTGGGAGTGCGTTCCACAGCGTGGGGGCCAAGGCTGAGAATGATGATCCGCCTAATCTGACTGAGGTTGTTTTAGGTATGACTAGGAGCCCGGCTGAGCTTGATCTTAGAGTACGTGGAGGGTGATAAGGTTTTAGCTTGATATTTATAATGAGTAAAATAGGTTCTCATACTCACTACTATCCTTAGAAGGTAGGGAGATGAGAGCTGGGGGCTGGATGCCTGGAGGCTTGCGGTCTGCACAATCCAAAATATCCCAAAAATATCAAATCCAATTAGAAAAACCACCTATCAAAACCACCATGGTCTCTTATGGCACAAGAAGCCAAAATAGGAAAAAATGCTTCAAAAACATTCAGTGTCAATTGGGATTGGCAATGGGGCCAGCAACATTCAATTAAGAATAATATATGCCCATGTGATGATTGGAACTATGTGATGCTTCAAACCCAAAAGTTCTGAACTCTAGGTTTAAGCTGATTCATTTGAATTTTGTGCAACAAGCATACCATACCCCGGCAAGACTCCATAAACACTTACCGTGCAGCCCATATAGTTGTACCAAATGTGGCTTTAGCCCAGCTGATTTCTTGCACTCACTTTTTGTCGGTGAACGACTTGATCTGGACCACCTGCTTGCTTTATAGGGTTGCACGAGACACCTATCCCGGGCAGTCCAAAGAATGACTGGCCTTCTCTTGGTGTTGGCCCGAAGAAGGGTGGTGTCATGGGCTGTTATCACCGGCATTCTCTTTGGCTTCATTGGAGGAATATGGGCTTGCTCTATTGTTATCCCCCAAGATGACGCTGAATGTGCCACATAATGGTTTAGTCATTGCACGCTCCACCCATCTCGGCTTCCCAGGCGGCACTAGTAGCAGTCGTTGCCAGGAAAACATTGGGTCACTTCTTCCAAGCAAAATGCTCTGTAAATTCGTGCTCCCTCTGTAACCCTTTCTGTTTCACCTCTGCAAGCAAATGTTTTCTAATACTTTCCTTTCCTTTCAAAATATTTCAAACCACTTAGCAGCATTAAGCCTTCCGGCTAGCACCCGCAATTTAGTCAGACTACCTGCTCCGCTTCGGTATGGCTTTTCAGTAGCTCCCTCCTTCCGCTCTAAGCAAGCCTACATGATTTCTACTTACCGGGTGTTCTCTTTCTTCATATTCTATCAGCACACTGGAACGGGAAGCCCAGCCAAGCACTAGAGCCTGTGGGAGAACAGTTCCAGAGCAGCTAAGCAACTGAGGGGGTTGAAGAAAAGATTCATGCTTCCACTGCAAACGCTGACAAGGTTTTATTGCCCAAAAGGTTTCCCTGGGCTTCAAGCCACCGGGGATCCTGGACATTCTTACAGGAACCAGGTGGCAAGGAGGACCAGGGGGGGGGAAAAGGGGGGCATTACTCACTAACTTCAAACCACTGCTGCATTTCCAAGGTCATTTCTGACTGTGTTTCATTCAGCACTTATTGTAAGGCGTAACTGTGATAGTAAGCGACGCCCAAGAGCGCTACTGGTGGCCATGGATCAGATGCAGCAGTTAGTTGCAGCAATGCAGTCCATAACAGATGTTCAGACCTTAAAGCAGGAAAATGCAATGCTTACGCAACAGTTATTTTGGCTTGCTGCACAACCTGAGTTGCCCCCAGTTCCTTTACCAGGCGGCAAATATGACGGGAACCCACACAAGCTCAAGGAGTTCCTGGACTCTTGTACAGTCCAATTCGCATTCAAAGCTGGATTCTTCCCTACCAATAGGGACAGAGTAGGACACATGCTCTCTCAGTTCACAGGGGCGGCTCTGGCAGGGGCCATCCCTCTCGTCACTACCAACAACCCTATTCTTAACGCCTACCCAGCCTTTGTGAACAATCTGAAGGCCATGCTCGGGTGTGAGGAGGTTCCTGTTTCTTCTTAGAAACAGTAACTGGATTTTAGACAAGGATCCCACGACATGCTCACGTACATTACAAAGTTTAAAACAATGGCTTCTGACACTGCATGGCCTGACGATGCTTTAATCACATTGTTCAGAAGAGGTTTATCTGAAGACTTCCAAGACGAGATTTCTAGGGTCCCTCATCCAGGAAATCTGGCAGAGATTGCATTGATGATGCAATTGAACTATCATCTGCAGGAAAGATAGGCGGAAAAGAAAAAGGGGAGACCTGTGAGAAATCTCCCTGTTAGCTCTTGCATGTTAAGTAAATCGCAGGAGTCAGAGGAACCGATGCATTTAGGACTGGTATAGGGTCCTTTGTCAGCAGAGGAGCGTACCTGACATGAGACGATGGGCCTCTGTATGTATAGCACTTCCAAAGGCCATTTAGCATGAGACTGTCCTATTGGCCCTCCAAGGAAGTCAGGAAATGCCACATCCGTACCATAGAGGGGAATCCAGTGAGGGATGAGCAATCGGTTTCCCTCGAGAGCATTTCTGTTTCTCCATCAATATCTGACTTGTTTCTTCCTATGGTAGTCTTAAAGGTCACTTTGTCCTTCCCTGGTTTCAAACTCCTTAATGTACCAGCCCTGATGGATTGCAGGGCTGCAGGGAACTTTATTGATGATCATTGGGCAAGAAACAAGGGGATTCCTTGTATTTCCAAGGGTGTTTCTGTGCCTGTCCAAGGGGTTGAAGGGAGTCCCTTAAGTTCAGGTCCCATAAATGAACAAATCTCTCTCTTGTGTCTGAATGTCGCATCTCATCAGGAACAAATTACCTTCAACATCATAAAGGCAGCACATTACCCCATTATTTTGGGACTACCATGGTTAAGATTGCATAACCCATATGCCAATTGGACAAAAGGGACTATATTTTTGGGTTTCAAACATTGTATCTCCCATTGTCTTTCAGAAGGCTCGGTTGGGATTCGCCCTGCCCCCCACTTCTTCAGTGGTTGCAACACACCGTGACAGGACTGACCCCCTTCAGGGCATACCCAAGCAGTATCTCGAATACCATGAGGTGTTTTCAGTCAGTCAATACGCTCTTCTACCGCCTCACTGCTGTTACAACTGTGCAATTAATTTACTCCCACAACAGGCTGTCCCATTTGGGCAGATGTATATCCTGTCAAAGAAGGCCCTGAAGGAATACCTTCAGACCAATCTGAAGAATGGGTTAATTAACATGTCCACTTCTCCAGTCGGAGCCTCCTTGTTCTTTATTCCTAAGAAGAACACAGAGGATCTCCGTCCTTGTATCGATTTTTGGGGACTGGATAGAATCATCATCCCAGACAGGTATCCTACGTCGTCACTAGAGGCAGTCAAGGGGACCTCAAATTTAGAGAGCAGGGAGGAAGGAGGAAAGGGAACAAAAAAAAAAAAATAATTAAACAAAGCCTTACCAGAGTCCCAGGCAGGGGGCGAAGGCTGAGGGGTACGTCCCTGCCGAGGACAAGGCGGCTGGAATCCCGGCCGAGAATCGAAGGATTCTCGGCCAGGGAACGACCCGGCGAGAGCCAATCAGAATGCGTGTTGCATTCTGCTTGACTCTCGCCGGGTACTAATCCCTGATATACTAGAGGCAGTCAAAGGGGCCTCAATATATACCAAACTCGATCTGAGGGGAGCATATCATCTCATCCATATCAATAAGGGGGACGAATGGAAGACTACTTTCTGTACCCCTTTTGGGCATTTCAAATATAGAGTAATGCCATTCAGATTATCCAATGCGCCAGCAGTATTCCAGCATTTCATGGATAATGTAATCTCTGATCTCTTGTTGCATTCTGTTATCGTATATCTTGATGACATATTGGTCTTTTTGCATAACCAGGCTGACCACGTTCTTCATGTCCAGACTGTTCTACAGCGCTTACAGGACCATCATTTATTTTGTAAATTGGAGAAGTGTGAATTTCATCAATCTGCGGTCACTTAACTCAGGTATGTGTTATCCGCTTAGGGGATTTCTATGGCACCGAACAAGGTATCTGCCATTCTGGGTTGGGAACCCCTACCTCAGTGAAAGAACTACAATGATTCCTGGGCTTTGCCAATTTTTATAGGAAATTAATAGCAAACCTTTCATGTACTGTATTTCCTCTCACAGCTCTACTCAAAAGGGGGTGAAGTTTGTCTCGATGGAATCAACTCAACAGGCCTTAGAGACTCTCAAGCCCTTATTTTCTTCAGCACCCATGTTGCAGACTCTGGATCAAAACAGGGGATTCATTGTGGAAACTGACGCTTCTTGGAATGCTTTGGGCTGTGTTAAAGACATTCTTTCGGGGTACCAGGTGGCAAGGAGGACAGGGGATTGGAGGGTGGCTACTCACTAACTGAAAACCACTGCTGCATTTCCAAGTTCAGTTCTGATTGGGTTTCATTCAGTACTTATCGTCAGGCATAATTGTGATAGGTGGTTATGTCATGGTGGAAGGGCCCTCCACCCAACATGTAAACTTGTCTGGAAGATGTTGCGTACTGTCTCAATGTGGAAACTGCTTTCACCCAAACCATTCCCTTGCATGCCCATCCACCATAGGTATGGGTGCCACATGCACAATATTTGCTTACTGCTCAATGACTAAGTTATAATTGAATGCTCACTTCCTCTCATTGATTTTATAATGCCTTCAAGTTATGTTTGATGATTATGGTAGGTTGCTGTGTTTTGGACGCTTGGTTTGCTGGGATTTTGCTATTTTAAAATCAATAAACAAATGTTTTTAAAAAAAATAATAAGATCTGTCCATAGGTGATGAGCTGATTGCCATGGTATGGATACTCGCCATACAGCTGCATCAAATATAGTAGTTCTTCTCAATAGCAAAGAGAAAGACCTTTTGAGACTCGGAAGCCAAATAATCCAATTTCAGAGGCTTCAGAAATCAGGCCAAAAAAAAGGAGGGATTTCCCCCTTCCATAGGGTTTGGATGAAGAGTGGGAGTCCAGTCTGCTTCTGGGTGGTTCTTCAGCTTCTGTATGCCTCCTCCTGCTCCTTCAGTCCATCTCCTTCCGAGAGCCCTCTGTGAACATAGTCTTTTTAGTATTGGAGATTTGTTTTACTTAAGCCACAAGCTGAATCCTCCCCTCCTCCATATTATCAGCGTAGAGAGTTGCTATATCATCAACTTAGCGCGTGGCTTAAGTATCACAAACACAAGGTCAACAGCAGGTTGTCTAAACCTTTAGCCTACATTCACCTGTTCTCCCTCATTTCCGGCCTTGCCCGGAACCGCTGTAGTCCATGTTGTTTGCCTAAGACTTGTGCGTCTGTGTTGTTTCAAGATATTTCCAAATGATTTCTGGTGCACCGGGATAGGACTCTCTGCCTTGAGTGCTTTTACACAAACCTCCACCAAATAAAAACCATTGTTGCCAACAGGTAATCCTTGTGCACTCCAAATGGAGTAGTTAACCCTAAAAATAAAATTTGAATATTAACTTTTTTAAATGATCTCTCCTTTTTCTCCAAATTCAAGTAAGAGGGGAGCAAAACATAAATCTCCAATTGAAATCACTCAATTTGTTTGTACACATTTCACATGTAACATCATTACCAATTCAAAATACCAAGTTTGAAATTCAAAGTTTAAAGAACAGACTACTTATTTAGTAATTCTGTAATATTAACCAATTTTCACATCAGTGGTTATTTTCACAACAAAAACCATTGCCGACGCGTTTTGGATATTCTGAATTATGCTTCTTACAGGGCTAAACTGATGTGATGTTCAAATTGCATATTTCCATCTATAATGAAAAGATAATGAGTCTCAGAATATCTTGTGCTGTATCTTCCATGTAATATACACTCATATGTTAACAAAACCGTTATATTTACCCACCTCCAGGTCTCTCTGGTCTTTCACCTTGTGCATATCTAAAGATCAAAAAAATCAAAAAACAAACCTCACTGAGTGCTCCAGTTCGACACTACCTAAAATGTTCCTAAAATGCTTAATTAAGAATAGAGCACTCATGTGCTCAGCTTACCCGACTTCATGTCGGTTAGTGTTTGTTCTGGTTGCCATGGTTGCAGGGCTCGGAATGTTCATCTTGCAGACAAATTCCACATCTAAAGGGACAAGAGGAGCACAGATCAAATTGACATATTGGAATCTTACTTCGGACTTACAATGGCTAATGCATGTACTTACAGTGCCTTGGTTTGATTTCGTTGTAGCGGAACGCAAGGCATCCATCCAGCTAAGGATCAGGATTAACCCAGCTGATAGGATCTAGAACACAGGTGTAATCCCTGAGCCTATCTTCTCAAAGAAGTTCAATATGGAGGTCAACGGATTGAAAGAAAAAACTAAATTAATCAGCCAGCCCGTAATGGATCCCAGGATGGAGTTCCCATTTGATGTAGTAGAGTTTTCCAGACAGGCTTGAATCTCTTTTGGCCAATCTGATGTCTTCTACAGCAGGTCTCTGGCCATTTGCAGCACTCTGATGCTTCTACAAAGGCTTCTGTGGTGCTGGTGATGTGTATCTTCATGTTCAGGAGATGTGCCAGTTTCAACGATAATTGCAGGAAATGCAGAGGCATTGGCTTCACATCAGGCCAATTTAATAGCAGTAGTTCAGTCTGCACCAGTGGATGAAGGCTGATGTTGCAATATGTTACCACCTTTGAGACAGTAATCAGACTGGCAACTCCCACAGGCACTCACAGCATGAAGCATTAAACTGCATGCCATAGGATCCATTAGATAGTATCAGAGCTTTGCTACTAAAACTTTCCACTTGAATGACACTTCACATACATGTGGTGGAGTGTACATTCTTCTCACATGAGCTAATCTTAGAAATGTCCTGGCATTTCACATGGCGTGTTCCTACAAAATCTTCCAGGGAATACTGAACAACGGTGGAGTCCCCATCTGTCACATAGGCATGGGTGTAGGGCAGCCCATATATGGTGTGTATCCACTGAGTTTGCACTTGATGCATGGTGCCCCTGGACTACAATTCTTCACACAACAGTGATGACGTTGCCGGCATGAGAATATTCAGGATCCCATGATGTGTAGTTACTCCTCTGGAACTCCTCTGTCATGGAGCTAAAAAGGGAGAGTCTGCCGTCCAAAAAGATGACCACAGGTTAAAAAAAGTTACAGTTAGGTGGCAGATACTCCTCTTCTTTCTCCCCCTTTCCTTCTCCTGGAAGGGGGGTGTTGCCTTTGTCTTTCCTGACATCAGACAAATGAATCCATGCCTTACGACCAGCAACCTTCACAGCAGTCGGTGTGGTGCAAGTCTCTTCGAATGGGTCAAGGAATCTAGGTTCACTCCACTTTCACATTAACAAGCTGATTCATGGAATAAATGTGTGCCGAAAAAGGGAGCGCAAGCGGGAAAATCGCAGCACACACGTGCCAAAGCCGCGTACATTGATTAATGGAATTCAGTGCGCGTGTAAATCCTGGGACGTGCATTAAAATCGTGATTGGTGCACGCGGGCACACGTCATTAAACAGCGTGCGCTATGCGCACAGGGAAAGCACACATAGTGCAGCGCATACAACAAAAGTGGGCGGAACACGGGGCGTAACATGCAGAATGGGGAACAACACTAGAAAATGTGGGCGTCACAGGTAAGTACAGGAGGTAAATTCTCGCAACGCCCACACGCTAACCAACAACACGTATTCATGGAATCGAATGGGGGAAAGGCGTGTGCCAAAAAAGACGCGCTAATCCGGAAACACATACGCCAGCAG
The DNA here is from genome assembly GCF_040938575.1 of Ambystoma mexicanum. Taxonomy (NCBI): domain Eukaryota; kingdom Metazoa; phylum Chordata; class Amphibia; order Caudata; family Ambystomatidae; genus Ambystoma; species Ambystoma mexicanum. Next base: position 776,493,443 of record NC_090939.1, on the reverse strand, counting down.
GAAGTAGGCGTAAGCGGCACCGCGCAGCATAAAAGTGCGCACAAACAACAAACAAGCTCAGACGCTACGATGAATATAACATTCCTCGCTGCAGTGGTCGTGGGACACCGCAGGAGGAGGATAGCCAGGCCCCACATTTTTTTACCCAGGACCAGCCTTTTTTGGGATGCCTGATGACAAGGTGTATGGGAGGTACAGGTTTCCACCACACATAATCCTAGAACTGGTCTGGGAGTGGGAGGATGACCTCACATCACCCACCCTGTGCTCCCAAGCACTGAGCCCCTTGGAAAAGGTGCTCAATGTACTGCACTTCTTGGCTACTGGGTCATTTCAGCAGACAAGTGCCATAGTGGGGGGTGTCTCACAGGCCACGCAGTCACGCTGCCTACACCAGGTGTTTGCCATCATGACTACACGCTCCCCAGTGCGCAGGCACATATACATGCCCAGAAAGGCAGGCCATGGTCCAGGACTTTTACAGGGTGGCACACTGCCATTGATTGCACCCATGTGGCTCTACGTCCTCCCAGGGCCACTGAGCACATATATCGAAACCGCAAGCACTGGCATTCAATCAACGTGCAGGTTGTATATGATGCCAAGGGAATAATCACTTCAGTATATGCCAACTATCCAGGGTCAAGCCATGATAGTTTCATTTTCAGAAGGTCACCCCTAAACCGGGAGCTGTAAGCTGGGCGGCATGGAGACACATGGCTAATTGGTGAGTATAAATGCCTCTGCACATGCATGCATATCAGAAACGGAGAAATGGGAAAACCCCACTAATGAAAACCATTATCACCTCCCCAGGGGACAGTGCCTACCCTCTAAGCACCTACATGATGATGCCAATTTGGAACCCCACCACACCACCGGAGGTAAGATACAACACAGCCCATATTGCAACCCGGGGCATAGTGGAGCGCACATGCAGAGTGCTCGAGTCACGCTTTTGCTCCCTTGACCGCTCTGGTGGGCAGCCGCTATACGCGCCCCCAGTAGTGTGCAGGATCATAGTGGCAGCATGTGTCCTGCACAACGTTGCAACACGCCGGTGCATGCTGGTGGACATGGTGGTGCCCCCGCATCCCCAACCACATGCACGGCCGCTGCCCATGGGAGGTGAAGGGGCACGTGGTGAGGTAGCCCGTACCCAGCTTGTGGCAAATTACTTCACCTAAAATCACACCCCTGCGGAGTGCACATAGCCCTGGTACATGCCAGCTGACAATCAATGATGATGGCAAAAGGGACAGTCAACTGTCACAACCATACCAGCCTGAGAGTGTTCACCTGGAAGTGTTACATTGTGTGCATCCCTACCTACTCAAAGACACCCAATGCTGTGTCACAAAAAGATACACATTCATGCAGCAGGAAAGATTACCCCCTTGCAAAATACCACATCAAAATAGTGCCATGTCATCCAACCCCTCCCCATCTCAGCTACCCAACACACCATGGCATGGCATGCAATGTGAAAGCAACTAAATGAATGTACAACACATGACACAAGTGTCACAAAGTGCAATGTTCCTAATGTAAACAGTCCACAGACTATATGCTCTCAGCAATCAATAAGAAACACCACACATGAACACATACTTACCAGCAACACAAAACATCAGTACAGGAAGAAAGCCTGGCAATATAAGACAGGAAAAAATTAGAGTAGTGCAAGTCTCAAAACCTGACCAAGGCAGCACATGGACCCCTTCCAACTGCAGAGTGTCGCTGTCAGGCAAATGTGTCAGTGTACTGCATACAACATGAACTGCATCTGCAAAGGAGACGGCCTTCTGAAGACATGAAGAACCTACATGTATATAAGGAGAAAGACATGGATGCACAAGCACATATCAATACACCATGCATTGTAGAATCCAACAACAATCCCCACTAGAGATGTACACACAGTTTTGACTACAGACTGCCCATACAACTCATGGGAGCCCAATGTCACTGTGTAAGTTACTGTCACTTGGGCACACCCTTTGCAAGCCCATGGAAAGGGGAAGCAGGAGGGGTGTGTGTCAAGAAACCAAGCATCTAACCCAAAGACAGGACAAGCCTGCATGTGCCCAGCTGGAATACACAGTGGATGCCCACAGGAGCCACACAAGGCAACACACTGTAATAAGAAATAAAATAAAAATAAAATGGCCATGTGTGGACCGGGGGTGGGGTGGGGGAGGCCACCCAGGAGGCACGAGGTACATGGTACATCCCAACACCCACATGTGTGGATGCTGGAAAAAAAAATACCTCTATGGGCTCATGGCCTGCACGGCTACGCTACAGTGGGAGAACTGCCGTCAATCTCTTCACCTTCTGCTGCTACATCAGGAGGTGGCTGTGATATGGGAGGCAGTCCACGCAAAGCCCTGGTATGGTCCTCCATGGCAGCAAGCATGCGGGTCTGGAAGGTGGTTTGGTTCTGCAGGATGATGGTACGGAGATCCCCATGCAGCACCTCACGGGTTGCCTGCATTTCTGCTTGCATGGCCTCGCTTGATGCCCGGATCTCCGCACGGGTTGCCTGGAGCTCAGCTGAGAGTGAACGTGTGAGCTGCTCCAGCTGATGTTCTCACCTAAAATTCTGGGAAGCCTCAAGTTCACCCAGAGTATCTCTGAGGAACCCGTGTTCTAACCTCAGGGCTTCCCTGTGGGCCTGTGACTCTACAGATATGGCCTCGCGCAGAGCCTCCAGTCCAGCCCGTCGGTCCCTGTTGAACGCCAACATGTCCTCACTGTGTGAGTGGCAAATGGAGTCTGTTGCCTGCTGCTGGAGCTCCACCTGCCTTTCAGGGGGAGAATGGAAGTGGTCACCCTATCCATTGCCTGAGCCATCATTTCACACAATGCTCCGTGTTGTGCTGCAATACTGTAGATGGAGTTCTCCCACACAGTATTGCCTGGTGGCGCACAGCCTCCGCCTTGACGGGCATCACACCTGTGGGGCAAAGCGATCTGCACCTTGCTTGGCTGGCACTGCCTGAGGCTGCAGGACTGCATTCCTCCTTTGATCTGCTGCCCCAGGAACACGAGCAAATATTGTGGAGTGTGACCCTGCATCCGTAACCGCCACAGGCGGACTTTCCAACACAGACATCCCCACAGAGGGGTCGACCCCCGGTGCAGGTGGGTTGGACAGAACAGCATCCCTGCCAGAAACACTCACTTGCGATGGCACATATGTCTCACTGTCCGATTCAGCACCCGATTCATAGAGGTCTCCAGAGGTGTACCCAGAGAAACCCATGGACAGTATGGTCTGCAGGAGGATTGGGTTTTCACCCACCACCACCCCACGTCCTCCACTGGTGCCCGGTTGTGGCGGAGATCCCTCCTGGGTGTGCACCATCTCCTCCTCCTCAACAGCATCAAGTGCCTCATCACCTGCAAAAACATGAAAGACTACAAATGGAAACAGGCATGCGCACCATAGCACACACATAGGCCTGACGAGACAGAGATCCAGTACATAAATTGCACATGTCCCACATGAATATAACTCTGGCATGCATGCACTGCCAATGAGTTGGAAGGGGAGGCAAAAAGCATACACTGAGGACTTCAAGATGGAAAAGCAACACATGTGCAGCATGTTGGATCGCACTGGCAGCACACATTAGCCTGTGAGTGGCATGTCCAATACACATACATGACACATGCCATCACACAGATGTCACGTAGTATTGCCATGGTACATTTGACAACTACAGCCATATGGTACTGAATGAGTACTGTCACCCATCCATGTGAGATGGAGATGATGAGATGAAACATGCAAAATAGTGTGACAAAATACGCATGTGCCACACGCTGCAACACATCCAGTGTTCAATTACACAGTGATGGCAGGCAGATGGATACACCAATGGTTGGTCACTTCAACATGACAGAAGACAACAGTCATGTTCTACATTCAAACAGGGCCCAAAAATGATTGTGTGCAGGCCATTACTCAATCAGCCTGAATGGTTAAATCATTCCCATAACAAGGTAATAAATGTGGGCATTTGTGGGGTGTAATCTATGACAGAAGCATGTCACATATGTGGCAGTAGGGTCGTAAAAATGGCAAGGATTGAAACAATCAGGCTGAATGAACAGGAAAACATTTTTAACAATGTTGTTGCAAGATGACCGTTGATGGGCAACTGCAGTAATCTGGTGCAAATTGGCTACTGTGGTTAGAAGGGATACTGTCAAACCCAAAACCAAGGCCGGGGAATGGTTTGGAGTAACATGGGTGACCCATACCAGTCATGACTACACACCCTCACCTGGCACTCAATGAGAACACATTACCAAAGCAACATACACATGGATTACACACACATGCATGGCCACTCACCAGACAATGCTTCAAGATCTGGTAGGTCTCCCACGCCTCGGATCTGTTCCTCTGTGACGAATGTTCCAGCGACAGACTCGTGTTCAGTGAGTTGGTCGTCCTCTGGTGGAGACCCACCGCCAGTCACCAGAGTAGAGGCATGATTGGAAGCCAGCTTGTGCTTTGCTCTGCGTTTCAGGTCATTCCACCGCTTGTAGCAATCATCAGCTGTGCGCCTCACAAATCCAAGGGCACTAATGTGGTCCGCAATGGTCTGCCAGTGGGCCCTACGTTGAGCAGGCGTAGTCTTGCACTCTGCAGTCACCACCATTTTGCAGCTATGTGCCAACACATAGGCCACAAGTGCATCCAGTTTGGCGTCATTGAAGCTAGGCTTCCTTGACGTGCCGGAGTGTGTAGCCGTGTCTGGGGTCCCAGCCTGTAGTGCAAGAGCACCCTTCTTCTTGGAAGGCGGTGCGGAACCCGAGTGGCTTACGCCGCTCTGGTTGGTAGGGGTAGAAGAACAGGTGGACTGGGTACTGGAAGTTTCCAAAAGGCACAATGACCAAAGGTCCCGGTGCAGGCATTGGCTGCAGGGTGATGTTGGCAGGACCAACGTCGGTGTGATGGACTCGGACCAACACTGCCCCGGCTGGGAGACTCGGAATTGGGGTGGATTGAGCTGAAGCCTCCTCACCCTGGCTACTTGGGGCAGCAGATGACATTGCTGCCCCAGATCCACGTGGCCTGGCGACAGCAACTTTCACCGCCACACGTGGCTTAGACTTGGTGACCTGGAAGTCAGCCTGGGAGTCATCCTGTGCCGGTTCAGTTGACAATATGGGTGGGTTTAAGAAGGGCTGAGCTGGGATGGTGTCAGCTAAATTTCCCACAACTATTGGGGGGGCGTGCAGGGCATAGGTGGCACGATTGGTCCTCCACACACTGGCCTCTTGGGGCGGGCACCCTGCACATCCTTGCCACGTCCCCTACCGCACCCACCTTTTGGAGGTCGGCCACCTTTCCCTCCCTTACTGCTTGGTCGCCTCCCAACCATAGCACTGATGTTGTTGTGCGTATGGGAGTTGCAGTAAACAATTGTCCTGGGCAATTGGGGTGAAAGGGGTAGGGTACTAGATGGAATTCGTACCCTAGTGCTCTAGCAAGGCTGTCTGTGACCCCTGGGGGAAGATGACTGGTCACGCAATGCACAGGCACCCCAAAAACAAAAGTGAACGTGCACACAACCCCTGGTAGACCATGTGCATGGAAAAATGAACCCGCACTACGCTGTGGCACCCAGAAACACAAGAATAAGCGTGCGCGTGTTACACGACCTCTGAAGGGGTACGCGACACACGGGGGCAACCACAGTTGGTAAATACGTGCGCGACTCACCGTCTGCCTGGAAAAAGAACGTGAAAAAGACGCGTGTGTGCGCGTTGGCACCCCCATCAAAAGAAGAAATGAACGCAGTCTGAGGAAACTGAGTACGAACTGGAACCGTTGTGAAGTAATCGCGTGTGAACCAACAAGAAGTACAAGAATCACCCGCTCGCTCTCCACAAAAAGCATGTACAAGAAAATGGCGTCCTACACATACCTTTTAAGCCAGCCCACACGTGCAACGTCACTTAGGCGCCTACGCGCTAAAGGCCTTTCCTCCAATCACATGCAGTGACACCCGAACGTGCAGTTTTTTCACATGTACAATAAACATGCACCCGTGTTGTGGGAAACGCCCGTGCGTGTAACGTCACAGGCGTGCTTACGCGCGAAGGGCCTTTCCTCGAATTACACGCTAACGTGCTGTTTTTTCACGTACCAAATCACTCCGTATCAAACTGGCCATGCAACAACACACAGAAGACCACGCTCCTGCCCAGAAGGCCGAATTATGCCCCCCAGAGCCCCGAGCACGCTCCCACCTGCCATCTGCTGCTGCCTGCCTACCTACCACGTACCCTGCTATTTGGTGCCTGCAAGTCAGCCATCTGCAGGGGTCCAGTTGCTGTGACCACCCCTGCTAGAACAGAAGACTCCCGACTGGAGTACCATCTTGCTCCACAGCCCAGCCCCAGGACCCAGTTACCCACCCACACCTGCCTCGGGGGTTGCCATGTCAGACACAACACCATATGGCACCACTGGCAACCCCCAGCCAGAGAGGCAGAGGGCTACCAGCTTGAGTGCTGCAGAAGTTGGTATCCTGGTGGAGCAAGCCCTGGAGCATTATGATGCCCTCTTTGGAAGTTCACGCGCCGACAATGAAGGACGGAAGAGGATCTGGACGGACATTGTGGCTGCCATCAACGTGGAGGAGGTGGCAGCCCGCGACTTGCAACACGCCCGGAAGCGCTGGGAGGACTTCAGGTCCAGGAACCTCAGCAAGGCCCGGCGTCTCCTGAAGGCAAAGCATGCAAAGGGGCACCGAGTACACCTTACCAACATGCAGATGAGGGTCCTGGAACGCATACACCCAGCGCTCCACCTCCAGGTCCTTGGGAGGCAGACCCGTCCGGAGTCGAGCGGTAAGTGTGCATGCGTACTGATTGGATGCTGTGCATGTTGAGGTGTGGCAGGTTTGTGCAGGTTGCACATATGTCTTGGAAGGCCCATGTATGGATGTGTATGTACAGGGACATGAGCCTGCCGCATGATAGTCCAGTCATGTGTGAGGCACATCAACGGTGTATGTGTACAAAAGCATTATGGCCAAATGCATGTTGGGGTGCACACATGTTTATATATCTGTGTATGTACCATGGCATGGTTGGGGTGTGACACATGGATGCGGGTTCCACCTTCATGTACGTGCATGGTGTACATGTGTGTGTGAGGGTATTTGGCATGTGTGCCACTGTGATACACCATGGATTCATGTGACACTGACATGTAGGAGGTGGATTGGCAGATGTGACATCGATGACGAGGATTTCACTGCAACAGGTGGTGTATATGTACAGATGCATGTACGTCTGGTGGCGTGTGTGCATGTGTTTGCCAATCCCTGTGTTGCATGTGATGTCAGGCTAACCTTCGGATGGTCATGGTGTTGTATGTGTATGGATGGTGCTGGCTGCTGCAACATTCCTGTACATTTGCGCTTGTGTCGCTAGAAATGATGTGTGTTGGGGAGTGTGATGCTATGTGTGAAGTTTGAGACTGCCACTCATCTGCAACTGTCTTGTGTGTATCAGACCATTGTACAGTGCACTGATGCCTGTGTTCTGTCTCTCCCTGTCTGCAGTGTCAACTGATGAAGAGGGCTGAGACAGTGCTGTGGAGCACACAGGCAGGGATCCCACCGCCAGCCGGAGAGGCAAGGCCCAGCTCCCCTCCCAGGTTGCCATGTCGTCAGGGAGTGAGGAGTCTGGTGCCACCTCTGCGGCCGCAGCTGCCGGGGGTAGGTCCAAGAGGCAGAGGTGGACTCCTCGGCAGCAGAAGGGGCAACTGAGACCCCACAGGGTCTTACGGAGGATGATGGCACAGAGTCATCCAGGTTGGTGGGGGGGTTTGGTTGAGGAGGAGACCATGGAAGTCACAAAGATGGGGCCTGGAAGGGGGGAATTCCACTGGTGCAGTCCAGGGGCAGGGACAGGAGGCAGCACAGGCCACCGCGGAGGTGCCCGTGTATAATCCTGTTCCCGATCCTGTGACTGCATCATCTGGCACCAGCAGGGATGCCTTCGTCCAGACCCGTTTTTAGGGAGGGGATAGCCACACAACAACTGGCCTTCCTCTCCCTGCAGACGTGGCAATCCGGGACCGTCTTGAGTCTGGACCAAAATGCTACTGGGTGAAGCTGGCCAGTTTCAGGGTCCTTTTGAGACAGGACAGCTCCCATGGCTAGACTGGATGCATCAATTTCCACTATGTATGGAAGTTCAGGGCGCGGGTGCTTTAATACAGGTGCAGACGTGAATTTCGCTTTCAGCTCTTGAAAGGCATTTTCAGCTTCTTCAGTCCACATAAAGCGTTTATTTTTTCGCAAGAGTGCTCTGATGGGATGTACAACATGTGAAAAATCCGGGATGAATCTGCGGTAGAAATTGGCAAAGCCGAGCATGCTTTGTACTCCTTTAAGTGAACTTGGTGATGGCCATTTAAGGATTGCGTCCACCTTTCGTGAGTCCATTCGGGACTCCCTTTGGGGTCAGAATAAACCCAAGGAATTCAACTTCTGTGGCATGAAAAACGCATTTTTCCAGCTTTGCATATAGTTTGTGCTGGCGCAATTTCTCAAGGACTGCTCGGACGTGCTTCACATGGTCAGATTCTGAAGAGGATTATACTAGAATATCATCGATATATACAACAACACAAACGTCAATGATTTCACAAAGGACATCGTTCATGAAGTATTGGAAGGCTGCTGGTGCATTGCACAACCCGAAAGGCATCACCTGGTATTCGAATAACCCATACTTAGTGCGGAAAGCAGTCTTCCATTCGTCGCCCTCTTTTACACGTACCAGATGGTATGCCCCCCGGATATCTAATTTAGTGTATATGCAAGCGTCCTTCACTTGGTCTAGTAGTTCAGGGATCAGAGGCAATGGGTATCGATTCTTAACAGTTATCTAGTTCAATGCGCGGTAGTCTATGCACGTTCTGAGGTCACCTTCCTTTTTGGGCGCGAAGAACAAAGCTGAAGATGCAGGGGACTTGGATGGGCGAATAAAGCCATTGGCAAGGTACTGGTCTAAGTATTGTCGTAGGTGAAGGTTCTCTGGTTCCGTAAGGGCATAGATCCTGCTACAAGGGGGTTGTGCACCGGGTATGAGATTGATTTGACAATCGTACGATCTGTGAGGAGGTAAGGTGTTTGCCTGTTCTTTTTGGAAGACATCCTGGAATTCTTGGTATTCAGGAGGTAGTTGCATGACTGCTGTGGTTACTGTGGCCAGGCCTGCGTTCAGATTTTTCTTTGGGTAACAGGTTTGAGCACAATCCGGGAAGGTTATTCTCTTCTCTCGCCAATCAATTCAAGGATTATGTGTTTCCATCCAAGGTATCCCCAGTATTATTTGGAACTGTGGGGCTTTGATTAGATCAAACACAATAGTCTCTCGATGCCCATTCTGACCCAATAGTGTCATCTCTGCGGTGGAATGAGTTACAGGCCCAGAGGCAATTTCAGTTCCATCGACTGTGGTGATGACATCTCAGGTGGTTTTTCAGCAGAGAGCTAGATGCATCCTGGAAGCCAATTCGTAGTCCACATAGTTTCCTATGGCCCCGCTATCAATGTATGCCCTTACTGCGTGCATACGCGATGGCTGTCCTGGATCTACGAGGACCATTGGTATGATGAAATGTGAGGTCTGAGTATCCTTCTTCAAGCTCGGCAAGCGGACCTCTACGCTTGTCGGGCGTGGTCGTTTCCCGAGTCTGACTCCATATGGCTTTTATCAGCAGCTCCTACCACGTTCTTGGGTGGTTTTACAGGGCAACCCCGTAGAAAATGCCCAGAAGTTCCACAATATAGCCACAATTGCATTTGCCGTCTTCTTTCTCTTTCCTTCTGGGTTAAGGGTCCTTTAACCCCTCCAATTTGCATAGGTTCTGAAGCATCTGCTCCTTTGGGGTTAGCGTGGGTTTTGACCAACACCCCTCAAACTTGGCTCAATCAGCCTTTCTGTTCTGAAGTCTGTGATCTAACTGCACCACTAAGTCTATATATTCAGCGCAGTCTTGAGGTGGGTTCACGACTTGAGCCAAGACATCCTTGAGTTCTCCTCGAAGCCATCGATGAAATAACGTGATTCGTTTTACCTCAGGCCATCCAGTTTCCACTATCAACCTATTGAAGGTCGCGATGTGGGATAGAAGGTCCTGGTTACCCTGTCGTAGGGACAAAAGTTGGTTATCCAGGGCCTGTCCTTGGGAGTGCCGGGCAAATAGTCTTTCCATGCTCGTTTGAAAGCCCTGAAAATCCCAAAGAATTGGGTCATCCTGAGTAACAAGTGGAATTGACCAATCAGCTGCACTGCCGCTGAGATATGACGATACAAAGGCTACCTTGGCTTGATCGTTTGGGAAGGCTCCAGGTCTGCATAAAAAGTGCAAGCAGCATTGGTTCATAAACACGGCGAACCTTTTGGGATCTTCGGCAAAGCATTCGGGTGGAGCTAATGGAATATTTCCTGGTAGGTTTATTTGCATAGGGTTACTTGATAACACAGGAGCTGGATTTCCCCCGGAACCAGGTAGGGGTGCTTGTCCAGCCTGGCTTTGCAATAGTTGCCTAGCAAGGTCATCAGTTCACTCCTTTGACAAAATCTGTTCTCTCCTAAGAGCATTGGTTTCTTGGCGGACGGAATGCACTTCAGCCCTCAGTTCCCCTAGTAATTGGGCCAATTGGTCAGGTTCTGAGGTATCCACAACGCCCGCGTGGGAATTTGTAGGTAGGCTTCGCGTTCTGTTACGCTCACCTGGCTCCCACAGAGGCGTTGATCTGAACTGGACAGCTGCGGTCCCCACCAATGTGACGCATAGGGCCGAGATGACAGACTGGACTGGCCCACCTAACTTCGTTTGCTTGGCCCGTAGGAATATTCTTCTGCAAATGGAGAAAGGGAATTAACCACCCGTGGAGTGGAGCGTAAATCCCTCCACCCACGCTGTTCTCCCCACTGATCACCTTTGATGTCCCCTCTTATAGTCTCACCTGATGGTTTGAAAAGATGAGCTCTCCATCCTGCATTGAGCGCAGGGGCGCATAGATAACCAGTTGCTTCACTGGCTCGAAGGAATTGGTGAGTTCCAGAACAATATTGACTCCGAGATTCCCGGCAAGACGCCGTAAGTATGTAGTTCGTAAGAGTTCAAATGCCTGACTTTCACTCTTGTCCGATTCCTTGCAGGTTGCAGCTTGACTCTAGTGAAGAGTTCCTCGTGGCAACCGGTAATATTCTGGTAAGGATTTGTATTATCCAACACAGTTCGATAAAATAATGTCAATATGTAACCTGTTGCTTTCTCCCTTATTCAGGCGCTGAGAGAAAGTATGAAGTCTCGGGGAATAATACCTCCGGCGGTAAAATCAGGTAAGTCTATTGTGGTGAGGAGGATTCCCCTTGTTAGTCCCTTTGTTTCACCTTGCTGTCCTTTGTTTCCCCTTAGGGGCCGGGGTTCGGCAAAGATGCAGTGGAAGCCTCACCGACCCGTGAAGAGGAATAGTGCCCCCGGTGGTAAAATCAGGTAAGTCTATGGGGGGTAACTAATATTCCTCTGTGTATTCCCTTGGCTCACCTTGCTGTTCTTGTCTTCTCCTTAGGTGCCGGAGTGTGGCGGGAACATGCAGGAGGATGCAGTGAAATGTGAACATGCTGCGAAGGCCAGTGAGTTCAGCGCGGCGCTGCAGCAGGCGAGGTGACGCGCATAAAATAACTCCTTTCTTCCAGCTCGAAGGCGCGATGGATCGGGAATTCAGGTAAGGATCAAAGGTATTGCTCTTGTTCTAACCTTTTCTCCTTCTTTCTCCCTTTTTCTAGGAGCTCCAAACTCGTGGCGGGCGTGGCAGAAGGCTAGATGCAGACTTGCAGGCACGGTGAGCGTTACGCTGCTGGATGCAGAATAACGCGAAGCGTGTGCTGCTCTTCGGGCGTGGTTTAAATAGCCTCCAAATTAGTCCCAGATAAGTATTCCTCTCCAGCCCCACCAAAGTTAAAAAAATAAATAAATAAATAAAAAAACAAATAGTCCCTAGGTAAAGTAGTCCCTTCCAAGCCTCTTTTGGCTTGGAGCTCTTGCAGCATGGTCTGCATCAGGTAAATTTGCAGCATGGTCTGCATCAGGTAAGTTTTAATCTGAGTCTGGTGCCTATGGCGCCAGGACTGCACCCAAATAGCCCCTAGCAGGGGTTGTTGGGCTTGCTTGGGATAACTTGATGCCTGCTTCCATATGCCACAACAATGTACAATGTAAGGCAGCAATAACGGTCAGAAAATGAAACCTTGACTCGTTCGTCTATAAAATCGTCTACAGTAACACTTACATAATATTCAGCATTTCCATTCTCTAAGTTTACTTCCAAATGCCTTATTTATAATGTCCCTCTGGAGAACTTCACACTCTCCCAGCGACTCCCACAGCCAACCCACACCACCTTTCAGCTCAGCCCTTCTCTGGTTCGCACAGCAAATCACGTAAATGTTTTTCGCAAGGAGCGAGTCTCGAGCCCTGACAAAATGTGCTTGTACGAGAATGTCAGAGCAAGCCCTGCTGGAACCCCCTCCTGCCAGGTTGCGGTCCCCTGAACCCATGACCCCAGTTCCCTTTGAACGCATCTGTTCGCCAGATCCTAACCCCGTACTACCTCAACCTCACCTCCCATATACCTATTTTGGATTGGTCATTAAGTCTGGTAACGCCGACACCTACCCCAACTGCGCTTGAAATCATAAGACTCTGAGGGCTGCAAATCAAAGATCGGCCCCTGTGATAAGGCATCCGATAGCAACAACCCCTAACACATGCCCCCATAAAAATATAGGTCAGAATGCACCTATTTATCACCAACAACCCCCTTTGATGCACTGTTTTGCTTACAGTCAGTAGATCTTGCATGCCAAGGATCTTATCTAGCCTAGGTCTCATTTCTTTTTTGGCACTCGTATTTATTCAGCTATTTGGGCAAGTGTTCGGTAAGGCAACTGCAGACCCTCAAAGTTGCTTTCATGCTGTTATCCATCTGACCCTTTCCCGATCAGTGAAGGACCAGCAAGAGCTCGACGAAACCGGGAAGTGTGAAAGCACAGTGTTACACTATGGCATCCACCAGAAGGCACTTCTTTCTAAAAAAATTGACAAAGAGGATACATTTCAAAAGACAATTTGGACACTTTATATAAACATTGTTGAACAAATAAATAGCTGCTAATCATTTGAACCAGGAAGTGAACTGTTCCACAAGGTCTGCTTTTGGTGGACGGGGCACGTTTGCAATGTTTTGTGGCAATGTATGTGTCCTCGGAACAAAATCATGCGCAATTCCATGAGTATGTATGTCCAACACAGTCAAAATGAGATCTTTCACAAAATCGAATTCCATTTCCTGGTATATTGGCTTGACTACCCATTCTTTTGCTTCTTTTAGTAAAGGCCATTGTGTAAAGAAGCATCCCAAAGTTTCCCGCAGTCCTCGATTGTTCATTCCCTACGTTCTCGCTATGTGCTAAGACCGATAGTAATGTCCTATTTTGCATCCTGTCTATGCCGAAATGCAATCTCTTGGGCCTGTACTTTAGGCACATATTGTGGAACACCTCCAAATCTCCCGTGTGAAAGAATTCTGCGAGTCTCTTCAGATCTCGAGAGAGTTTTCTCAAACATGATCTTCTCAAGAGCCTTGTGTGGAGGTGAAGATGGATTCAACCACTTCTTCTTGCTTCCCTGCTTCTCCGACAAAGGTCCATGTGCACATTGGTGAAAATGTAGGTTTTCTGTCCAAGAGTGAACGTTGGAACAGTGATGCATTAGTGAGCACCATTTTTCAAGTAATATTTCCAGACCCACCACATTTTTCGGAGCACCACCAAAGATGGTTGCCGAAAGACTGGGACCACTGTAAAATATTTTCAGAACCTTTTTTTTTGTATGGATTAATTTGGCAACATGCCATACATAAAATTGATGGTGAATATTTGGAAAGTGCCCTCTCATGGTCTTGGCTATTGAAACATGTCTGTCGGTGGGTATAAGGTCTATTTGCATTCCCCTCGATTTGAGATCTTCCAGGGATTTGATAAAACCATGTTTCTCCATGGCCACTGAGGATTTACATTCCGACACCTGCTCGACCACCAAACTCAATTTTTTTTGTTTCCATGTCCTGAAAGTGGTATGTACAGTACTTTGCTGAAAATCTGGGGTTGACACACTGTCCATCGCCAGCTAGCCTGAACCGTTTGTCAGAGAATGTCCTTTCAATTGACCTTTGTTCAATTTTCCAAGCTTCACTAATAGCAGAGAATAAATATTCACGTTGTTATTTGTAGTATTGCGTTTTAGAAAGGAATAGGAGTCCCACAAATTGACAGAAACTGGACAATTTACTAAAAGTAGAGCCACTGAAAAGTAAAGCTGCTTCACACAGTAGATTTCTGGCTGGCACTTTCCCCAGCATCGGTTGAGTGGACCATGAAAATTTAGCATGGAGCAGATCACAGGTGGCTTGTATTTTCAGGTTAGTGCCTTGTGGTAAACAAGTCACATTCAACAATGGCTTCCCGCGTACTTCCTGCCTCACTGGATGGACACATTTCAGCATCAGTATAATCTCTACCAGGCAGCTGTTGAATACAATATATTTGGGCTCCTTTATGATACTATCGTCCTGCATGAATGTGGTTTGTGACTCAACTGTGGTGGACATATCAGCTGAACAGGACAAACTGTAGTCGAGATCTTTGGCTAGTTCCTTGGTCAATTGCGTTGAGGCTTCAGTCTCTGCTATTTCAGCTTGTGTTATTTGAACACAAATTGGAGAAACCATCAATGTCGATTGTTTGTTGGGTGGCCCTTTTTTTGAGGGTGTAGATTGTGTCAAGTGGTCAGCGAGTAATTCAAAAGCATCTTCATTATGTTCAGTTTCATCTTCCTCTTATGGAGTTCTCACATTGTAGCAATGGTCCAAAAACACCTTGCTGGCTTCGGCGGTCACAATCAATTAATTTTCTGGCCATTGGGCATAAGCATCTAGAGTCTGCTTATTGATTTGAACACGCTGAGCCTCAAATGATCGTTGGCTCCATGGTGAAATCAGTTTGGCAGGCAGCATCTCTGGTTTCATTAGCTGTCTGTGTCTTCATAGTTCGTTTACTTCTGGGCCTCTGGGAGATGGGTTGTAAAAACATGTTCAAGGTAAATCCAACATACAGTATATAGCACTTTAGATTTTTACAAAATTCATGTTATGAAGACATCAGCACAAAACACTTTTTGTAATGGAAATTGTTTTTTAGTTACCCTTGCTTTCTTGATTTTCTTTTGAAACCGTGTTCTTCACTGTGAATGCACCAGCAAGCTGGTCCGCCACCTCGGATCCATGTGCCTCCTCTTCCATTTCTCGATCTTGTATACATCCCTTGAATAGAATATTCATTAAAAAAAAGTAAATCGTATTTGAAATCAAATTCTTTCCTCGCACACATGGCTTACATAGATACCCTCGTACACTGTGTACGCCATTTAGTCAAAATACAAATTTCAAATTTCACCTGATAGATGGCTAGTGTACTCGATCAGTGAGCACCGTGCGAAACCCACTGATTGTAATGTTGCACTCAAGCATTTTGCAAAAGAAGCTTGTTTATAATAATGTCACTGTATAATAGTATCAGATGTAGGATATACTTTTTCATTCAAGGGAACTGCCTGTACGCATACCTCAGGCTCTGGATCAGCTCCAAAGGATGATGTAAATGTAGTCGAAGTACCAGGATCACCCTGTAACACAGTACTTGTTTTAGTATGGATGAAAACAGTGAAATTGAACACACACCTGTGGCTTCAATCCGCCATCTTTGGGCACTGCCACATCCTGGCCACCAGATTGTGTCCAGGACCATCAAAGTGATATTAGTCACTTCTGCACTTATAAGCAGTGTATTCACTACACCGCTTGACTAGTCACCGCCACAAGAAGCTGCAAGACTAGTCCTTGAAGACTTACCACCACTTTGTTTTGACAATACCACACTGACAGAGTAATCCTTTGCCCTCATCCTGAAGAAGGCCACCCGAACAACTAGCTCCAATCAACAGCTTTAGTTAGCCGAAACACTACAGAGTATTTTTTACACAACGTCTTGTCCCACCTTTCTGTTTCACATGCTTTTGTGTGTTATGTTTTTTAAAAAAAACACGGACCACAAGTTGTCCTGGGCAGCATCTACTCGTTCTTTCACAATAAATGTATTATGTATGATAGAGAATGTGCATAAATGTGAGGACATTTCCTCAATAATGAAGAGGATGGTACCTGGCAGTACCCCCAACTGTTAGAGTGAAAAACCTGTCCGTTTGATGTTGATTTGTCAAAAGTAAAAATATACAGTTATGCAATTGTTTGTTTTGATATTAAATACATCAATCTAGACCTTGCTTTTTGATCTCCCACCCTGATTTTTTTGGATATACTCTACAAGTTACCCCGCTGGGCATATCAGGGCATAGCCAGGCATCCTTCAATATTATTTAGGAGATGGAGAGATGAGAGGAGAGGAGGCAATGATCACTCCAGGAGAGAGGAGTGATGAGGCGAGTAAGAGAGGGAGGCCGGAGAAGATCAAGACATCAAGTGCATGACCAGTAGAGTGAGTCGGGCCAGAGGGGAGGATAGAGAGGGAGAGTGAATTGCAGAGGTCACGAAAGAGCACAGAAGAGGGACAGGGAGAATCGTGATGGATGTTGAGATCACCAAGGAGGAGGAGTTGAGTGGTTGAGGACAGGAGGGAGGAGGAGGAGAGGTCTGCCCACTCCGAGAGAGAAAAGAGGTGATTTTACCAGGGGGCCGGTAAAGAGTAGCAACAGTAAGAGAATGGCTAGGAGAGAGATAAGAGTACGTCTGAGTTGGGATGATCGAGGCAGGAATCCACTCAGGGAAGATCAGGGCTACACCACCTCTGGGCCTGCTAGATCTGAGGGCAGAGAGCATCTTGTAGTCATCAGGGAGGAGGGTGTCGAAGCTCATGACAGAGCTGGCTGTGAACCATGTCTCGGTAAGATCGAGGATATCAAGGTTAAGTTCTAGGAGGTGTGCCGTTTTATTTATTTATTTATTTATATTTATATAGCGCGCAAGCAGCCCAAGGGCATTGAGGCGCTGTTACTTGCATGAGCTTAGTTACAGGGGTACAGACGTGGTAGCAGTAAATGGCACATTGCATACAAACACAGGCATAGGTATCATTACATCTTATTTGATTGGTCAATACAGATTAAGCAGTGGGTCCTATGGTTGGTATTCATGCCGCTACGAAGGACCTTATGAGAAGAGGATGGTTTTCATTGCTTTGCGGAAAGCGAGGAGGGAGGCCTCACTTCAGATGGTGGGAGGTAAGGCATTCCAGTGAGTAGGTGCGAGATATGGGAAGCTGGATCCACCCGCTCTAGCTCTTTTTACTCGTGGCACACAGAGCATGTTGGTATAGGGTGATCTGGTTGGTCTTGTAGAGGCGACGGGGTGGATTCTTTGTGAGAGGTAGTCGGGAGCAGTGAGATGGATGCACTTGTGTGTCAGTGTCAGCGCTTTGAACACGATTCTCTCTTTTATTGGGAGCCAGTGGGCCAGTTTTCTGGCATCCGAGATGTGGTCTCTTTTAGCAATGCCTTGGGCTGCACGGAGAGCACTATTCTGGATGACTTGTAGCCTCTCAAGGTTTTTTTTTGATGTTCCTAGAAATAGTACATTGCAATAGTCTAGCCTGGAGCCGGTGATTGCTCTGGCTATGTTTGTGCAGTTCTCTCTGGAGAGAAAAGGCCTGACTGCGTTGGTAAGTTTAGCGTGATATGCAGCTGAGGAGGCAATTGCGTTGACTTGTCTGTCCATGGATAGGTTGGAGTCCAAATAAACTCCAAGAGTTTTGACTGAGTCTGAGACAGGTATTTTGATGGTGTCGATGGTGAAGTGACTGAATTGGGAGTCAAGATTTTTTAGCGTGTCGGGGGAACCTACCAGTAGGAGTTCAGTCTTGTCAGAGTTGAGGCATAGTCCATTGTCTGCCATCCAGGCTTGGATGTTGTTGTAGAGATTGTTAAGGGTCAAGGAGTCAGTGTCATAGTTGCCGGTGAGGAGGATCTGGGTATCGTCCGCGTAGTTAGTGTAAGAGATACCCATAGCGTCGAGGATGAGGAAGAGGGGTCGTGTGAAGATGTTGTAGAGGGTGGGGGAGAGGCATGAGCCTTGGGGCACACCACATAGTATGATGGTGGGTGAGGCAGAAGCTAAGTCAGAGAATACTTGCATGGTTCTGTCTTGTAGGAAGGAGGTGATCCATGCTGTGGCGTCAGGGGAGAACTTGGCAGTGCAGGAGAGGTGGTGGCATAGGACGTCATGATCAACGAGATCAAACCCAGCAGATAAGTCAAGAAGTAGGAGAAGTGCTGGTTTGCCCATGTCTCTAGCATCGTCCATCTGGTTTTTCAGATCAAGTAGGGCGGTTTCCGTCCCATGTCTGGGGCGGAAGCCAGATTGGCGGAGTCCCAGGAGTTTGTTCTCTTCGATGAAGTGCTGAACCTGCAGGTAGGCTGCTTTGTCCAGTATTTCGAGGAGGAAAGGGACAGTGGTGATGGGTCTATAGTTGTTGGGGGAGGTGGGATCGAGAGTTGGTTTTTTTAAGAGGGGGCGGACCCATGCTTCCTTAAGGGAGGCGGGGACTTTCCCTGTTGCAAAGGAGGCATTGACAAAGGCTGTCAGCAAGGGGGCAAGCGCTTCTGTGCAGTCCTTGATGAGAGTGGCTGGGCAAGCATCACCTTTACAGTTAGAGGGTTTGATATTCCTCATTATATTAATGATGTCTTTTTCCTGTATGGGTTTGAATGAGAAGGGTTGAGGGGGGTCCGAGGTAGGTGGTGGGGCAGGGATATGCGTATTAGGCAGGGCTTGTTTAGTAGCTAGTATTTTGCTTTGGAGGCGGCTCAGTTTGGTTTGCATGGCTGTTTGAATTTCGTCACACCAGGCTTTGTCTTTGGTGAAGTTCTGGGGGGTGGGCATGGGAGTCTCTAGCTCCCTGAAAATGGCAAAGATTTCTTTTGTGCTAGATTGAGCTTCCGAGATTCTGGATTCAAAAGATTTGGCTTTTGCTTGGGTGATAGCTTTTTTGTAAACCGTAGAGCGGGCTTTAAAGATCAACTTGTCTTTGTCAGTGTGGGATGTTTGCCACTGTGTAAGAGCTGCCTTTTTTTCATTCCGGAGTGTGAGCAAGTCTGGGGTGAACCAGGAGTTAGAGTGGGTTGTGGGTTTGGATTTACGAGGTTTAAGTGGGGCAATGGAATTGATAGCTGCTTTGATGGCAACATCATAGGTTGATGCAAGAGTTTCTGGGTCGGAGGAGAAAGGCGGTCTGAAGGTTGGGCCTTGGAGGAAGGGCAGTAGCCTTTCCTTAGTGAGCTGACGGGAGCTTCTTGCGAAGCAGGGTGGTAGGGGTTGGGGTGGCAGAGTTGAGGAGCTGGTGGTGAGGATGCTAAAGGTGATGATATGGTGGTCAGACCATGAGGTGGGAGTGTTTCCAGTGATGATGAGTGGGCAGTTGTGCTGAGCGATCCAGTCGAGTGTTCTGCCCTGGGTGTGAGTTGGGCTAAAGATGGTGTTCTTGTAGCCTAGTGTTTTGAGGGCTGAGTCAAGGGATTTGGCTGCTGTGTCTTTCCTGTCCAGGAGGCCTAGGTTGACATCCCCAAGGAGAATGGCTTTCAATTGTTTTTTGAGGTTGTCAGATAGGAGGTGGATGAGGGAGGCGTGGAAGTCTCCTGTTGGGCCTGGAGGGCGATAGACAATATGAACAGCAATGGTACAGCGGGGGGAGAGGTTGATTTTGACTTGGAGGTAGTCGTTGTTGTTGTGTAGGGATTTTTCTACCTTTCTAATGGTGAGGCAGTCTTTGGCGATGATTGCTACACCTCCACCTTTAGAGGGGCGATCTTGTCTGGTGATGGAATAGCCAGGGGGCAGTGCAAGGGAGAGTGCAGGGCCGGAGGCCTCATGTAGCCAGGTTTCTGATGATATGAGCAGGTCTAGGTCATGGGTGGTTATGAGGTCATGGATGTCCAGAGCGTGGGCATTGATGGATCTAGCGTTGATCATGGCGCATTTAAGGTGGGGTTCTGAGGCGGATAGGGTGGGAACCGTTGGAGGGGTGGGTGAGGTGGTGGGCAAGGGTGGTGTAGAGCAGGGGGCTTGGGTGGTGTGGTGGGGGGCGGTAGAGTAATTGCCTATCACACATTTTGCACTGGGGAGCACATTTTCAGTGGTGGTGGACACAGGTAGGATCACATTTGGCACAATAGCATTCAAAATGGGGGTAGAAGAATTGCCTATCACACATTTTGCACTGGGGAGCACATTTTCAGTGGTGGTGGACACAGGTAGGATCACATTTGGCACAATAGCATTCAAAATGGGGGTAGAAGAATTGCCTATCACACATTTTGCAGTTCCCTTAGGGACCACTGCAAAAGATTTAAGACTACAGGTGTTAGCAGTAAACCCACTTGGTAGCAGTCTGTACCACCCAGATTTACCTGGTAGCTGTGGCTGAGCAGTCAGACTTCCCTCAAGAAGAGTTAGGCAGTATGCAAAGTATACTCAATAGGCACTCAGATACAATAATACAAGCAAACACTGACCAGAGCTTTGGTATCAAAGGATATAATTATTTATTTATAAACACAGTTGAAACACTCCAGCACTCTTATTGTAAAATATTCTAAACACAGTTACTATTATGATATATACACCACTTTTTTCCTTATTAGAAAATCACAGTAAGACACCACTTATTTTCATACAGAGGTGAGCGCTTAACTAGATTGCACTCTACTAAGGTTGTGAAAAAGGGAGGGGAAAAAGACAGAATATGCAGGATTATACCACTCTACGATTCAGGAACACTATTAGCAAGGCAGAGAGCAAAAAGTCACTGGTGAGCCAAAGTCCAAAGGCTGGGCCCACTCTTAGAGAGAGCAGAGCACAAATGCACCCAAGATCACACAGTTACACTAGGCTTAGAAAGTCTTGTAGAGGGTTCAGAAAAGAGTTTAGAGAGGCTTAGAAAAGTTTAGCCCGGGTGTCCCAAGCTAACCCAGGTTCGAAAGCCGGGGGCTAAATCTACCCCGTACAGTGGGTTGCAAGGGAAGCAGGCGGGACACGGTACCTTAAGTGGGAAGGATCCTCCAGCGGTGGCAGTTGTTCCTGGTAGTGGTTGCAAGTTGCGGCATCGTCCAGGGGAAGAGAAGATCTCGACGTGGAGGAAAGATGCAGATCGTTGCACTACCAGGGCAGAAACCAGCCGCAGAGTTTTCCGGCAAAAGGTGGTACCTTTATCTTGCGGTCGTGGTAAAACGTGGTATCCCGGTTGATGGGGTGCTTAGCACGGGCAAGGCGGCCACGAGATACGTCGGGAAAGCGAAAAGACGGTGAAACTGGTTATCCCCACCAGTCAAAGGAAGAAGACTCTCCGGCGGGAGATCTCCTCTGTCGTTGGGAAAAGTGGTGAGACGGTCCAGCAGGGCTCCACCGGTCGTGGTGTCGTGGCAGGTCGGCTCAGCTTCTCCCTCGTCGGATTCTTAGGTCCTGTGGCGACTTCTGAAGTTCCAGTCCCCAAAGCCCTGCTTTTATGCAGCAAACCCCCATTCACTCAGCCTAGCTGTCACTCAAACATGCTAAGTGGTGGGCCAATCAGGATGGAGTGCGACTTGAGTTGCCTAGGCAACTTAGTCCAGGGTGCCTAAATTCCCCTCCCAAGTACCCCAGACATAGTGGCACCACTTTGGAGGGCTTCTGTGGAGAAGCCCGCCAAAAAGTGGAACAAAGGGCTCGACTTGGGTTGGAGTCACAGAAGAGGACACAAACGCCATTTTAGAATCAAGTTTTGGCAAAAAATACCAACCAGAGAATTAATATTAATTAAATAAACCGGCGGTATGTTCGAGGCTACCTTAAATAATTAAATAAAGATAGTAGCCTAGAACAATGGGAAATCCCATAGGAAAATATTTGCGGTTGAATATAAAAAGTAGTATCCACTGCCACCAGCCAAAACTCGATCAGGGGGGACGGAGACGTGCCCCCTCGACTAACAGACCCTGGGGCAATCGAATTGCCCCAGCCAGTACGTCCGCAATATGATGGTTTGTACTGGTTCTGTTCAGAATTTAAGACTAGTAAAGTCAATGGTGACTTTACATGCCCTGGGAGACAGTAGTCAGTCCCAGGGTATGGAGTCTATATGGGGGGTCACTATGACACCCCTGTGTTACTGCACGGAGGGTGTTGTGTAACATACATCACAAAAACACACGAAACCCTATGGAGTAAAAGACCCCATAGCCCATTAAACACATCTAGATTCAAAGAAACACACTCAAATCATGTCCAAGAGTGAGGGTAAAAGAGTCTCACTCTTGGCAGGAGAAAAAAATAAACCCCAAAAATCCAGCAAAGCTGCTGGGGGACTCACTAGGTTAGGAAATTCAGCCTAAACAGAGAATTCTTCCTAACAAGGAGTGTTTGACAGCAGAGCGAGAGTTTAAAGAGACAAGGTGAAGAAGGTTGCCAGCCTTAAGGACCTTCCGGGGATGGGTACAGATCGGAGGTACACCCTGCAGAGGTGTAGAGGGCGCTAGAGGTGGGGCAGAAGGGGAAGGAAAAGAGGGCAAGGTAGCCAAGGGAGGAGAGTAGGGACAGCTGGAGATGAAAGGAAGTTGATGAGGAGAGGGAACCACCTATCAAAGAGGAGATTGGCCTGTGGGCCTTGAACCACGACACTGCCATTAAGGTAGACATTAATGATGACTCTGGAGGAGTCGAAGGAATCCATGAGGACTTCCCACCGGGTGCCACCATTAATGGGAGAGGAGGAGGCAGGACAGAGCACAGAGATCATATGAGGGGTCCAGAGATCTGGCGAAGGAACGACAAAGAGGATATCAGTGAGGGTTTGTCTGGCAGAGGCACTGGAATAAGTTTCAGCAATGGGGAGACCTCGGTTGGAGGCCAGGATATCCTTTTTAAAATTCTTCTTACCAGGCTTGGTGAGAAGGGAACGATAGTTGATGGAGAAGCAGTTGGAGTAGATAGGAGAAACAGATAACACCATGAGCAGTTAGAAAGAGTAGGCAGTCAGAGAAAATATGCAAGAAAAACGATATGGGGCAGTCATTGGGCTGGCAGGTAACAATTGTGGACCATAGTTAAAATGAAAAACACACCCAAATTAGACTTTCAGTGGCAAATACTAAAGCACCGTAGGTAAAAGAACTGAGGTACGCGTGAGAGGCGAGTGCTGAAATGAGAGCATAACAGGGAGATTAGTTGGAATAGACAAAGGGACGAGTGAAGGTCGAAGGAGGAAAAGTAAGGGTAAACAGATGAGGCGATCTAACCCATGGTGTGGGAAGTAAGAGTCTTGGTAGTCCAGTTTCATAGCTGAATGTGCAGGCAGCCCCAGGGAGTGTCAGGTTGTGGAAGTAGATTCATGTAGCGTTCTGGGAGCAGGGCCTTAGAAGTGAGCCTTTGTCCAGTGGGGCGGCTCCCACCCCCCGGTCCCACCAATAGGCTAATTAAGGCAAAGGTAGCCAATGGAGGGGGGGGGGGGGTCGGAGGACCATGTAAGGCTATGTAGGCAGCCTCAAAAGCAGGCGGCCATCTTAGAAGGGGGTGAGGGTGACCTCAACATGCACCAAGTCTCATAGATTACTTCCTTCCATACGGCACATCAGCAGCAAAATTATTTCAAAACCCGTTGTTTCAGGAAATGTGTTTTACACAACCAATACACCTGTGAATAAGACAGTACAAAAACATTATTTATGCCAAATTGTGAGAAAAGAAAACCTGAAAGCTTGCTAACCTCATTTGGCTAGATTTAGAAAGGCCAGTGGCAATGGTGGGGCCACAAGGTATTACCTTCAAGAAGTAAGCGCGGCTGCCGATGATTGCCGAGAGTTTGGGAAAACAGCGGATTCAAGAAAATGCTGCACGCGGAGCACGTGGTTCAGGCAATGCATGCCTGATGTAGAACAGCTGATGGCAGGAAAATGCTCCTTGCGGAGTGCAAGATTCAGGCAATGAACGACTGATTGAGAAAAACTGATGAAAGGGGTGTGATGTGCACTGAGCGCGCCAAGACAGGTACATGGAGGAAGAGTAGCCAGGAAAGTGGCTTATGCTCTTCTCCCGCCATAGCTATCCCACTTACCAGAACAGCTTCCCGGACCCTGGTCAGCAAGGGTTCTAAATATATGTCCCATTAACTGCTATCCGAATTGTTGGGGAAATTATTTGCCATTACCATTTGAATATACTCCTTATCGAACCCCATAGCCTTCAATTGTATCGTTTTAGTATGCGCCACTGGAATCACGCATGGTCTCAAAGTTATCTTGTGAGCATAATTCTTTAACAGCCCCAACTCCTGATGGCACACATCATCCTTTTTGTTCAAAACCTTCTCTGTGCCAGGGTTATTGCTCTTCACTAATAGCACAGGCTCCTCCTCATGTGAATCTAATCTTATTTTCAGCGCTGCCTGATCTCTCCAACCAAGAACGTTTACTCCTTTCTTTGGTATGTAGACTTTGCCTTAACGCCCGTTTGGATTAATCAATATCACCAGCTTCATCACCAGTGAACTCCTGTAATTCCCTGTATGTGCAATGACCGTCGAGCCCCAAAGTATGTAATAAAAGCAATTTCTTATTTTGTGGAGATAAACCGGTTTGTTCCAGACAATGCAATTTTTCCAATAATCTCTCCATTCTGGCCACAACACATTTGGCTGTCTATGGTTCAGCAGAAACCTCTCCGGTGGATGTACTGCGATGTCTTGCATATTGTGCTGTGGTCTCAATAGTTATTCATCGACTAAAACATACTTGTGACAAAGTGTATTCTAAGGTGTGCTTTCTTCACTCGAGTTCCCATTAAAATGTGAAAGATTAGTTTCAAATGGTTTAACTGTGAAGAAGAGGCTCTTCAGGGAGAATGCAGATTACCGTCCAGGCCCCGATTCACTGAACCCTCTCCAAAATGGCAGCATTATCTGACATTCAAGGGTGCCTTCCTCTAAACCTTACAATAACATTGTCTCTTGCAAGCTCGAGCTGGGGCCTCAGTTAGGTTGCCAGAAAACAGATGCATACATGCTAACTCTCCCGATTTAGGCAGAATACTCCAGATTTTTCAGTGAAAAATATTGCTATTTTTCACATTCTCCCGCCTAAAATAATTCCTTCTCTAATGCATTCCTATGGGAAAATTGTTGTCTCCCAATTTCTCTGATGAAATCTCCCTCCCAGGTGCCTCGGAATGTAGGCATGTATGCAGATGTGACTAGCTGCATATGACTTGCGACATACTGTTTTTTTTTTTATGCACCGGCTCCCGTCACCAGCGATTGAGCCAACCTGGAGAAAGCTCTGACTCGATAATACAGCCTGCCTGCTACGCGGGTCCATGCTGGCTGTTGGTATCCTTGTCGTCAATTGTCACATCTACTCCGAAGAACACAGCAAACAGTGGTAAGTGGATATAAGGTCTTTATTTTTCGACAAACGGCCCTCCCGCTTCCTCTGACCTCCACCTCTCAACCGCATTTCTCAAACTCTCTCACAATCTCAAGTACCCCACACTCCACATTCCAACATTCACTCACACAACATTCATCTGAACATTCACACGGAACCAACAAGACGTAAGACACGACACAATATAATCAGGATCAACCGACTGTCAAATCCACCTCAGCCTGTAGTAAGTTATGTGTACATGGCTATGATTTTGTAATGTTTTGACTAGCTGTAATAAGATAACATTGTATTATATTCGTACAAGGTTTGATACAGACCATGTGCATTTGAAACAAATAAAGTGACTTCGGGCTCTTTTGGCCAAAGTCACATAAAATCTCACAGATCCGTTGTCAGTCTTATTATACCTGTCAAAGATGGTTACTGTTGAGCTTCTGCCCACCCGGCTGCCGTCTCAGATCAATGATTGGCCACCTGCTTCTGTCAGCACCGAATGACAGCTAGCCACCCAATAAATGCACAGATTCTCCTGCTCCCTCACTGCTGTGTCGCGGAGGCTGAAACAAAACATGAGAGTTGCTGTGTTTCACTTACAACAAAAAACAGACTAATGCCCTTAGTCTCGTTATTGTGCCCGCCATTTTAAAATGACAAAGAAGGCATGTTCCTTTACGTTTAAACAAAAGGATCGGAAAAGAGATATTGTAGTACCAATATGTATATGTAATTTGTACATATGTTCTGGTGCATAATTTCACTTGTTATGGTTTGATGCATGAATGAGCATACTGAAAAATGGTATGTCAACATAATTGAAGTCCTGCAGAAAGTAAAAAAGCTTGAAGAGCGAAAAGAAGAAAGATGGTAAGTACTGGAGATTAGTATTTGTACATTATAATGTATAGGATCACAGAGAATCTTCATTAATTTGTGATTTGTGTTTTACTTGTTTGAGGTTACAGCTGGAGTTTTGGTGGTGCTTGTTTTTTTCAACCTATTTGCATGGGAGTCTGCTTGTTTTGGATTTGTTTTGACAGGGCATTCAGCTTATTTTTTTCTTCCGACCTGGCATCACTGGACCGTTTTCTCGGATGGGAACTAGACACTACCTTCAGGACAGGCACGGGCCGCAGCTCCGTTATCAAAAACGTTTAATGTCATGTACAGCTCTTCGGGGGCACCTAAAATATACGTCTAGTTGCGTTACTTTAACTGTAGTTGATGTGTGCCCAAGTGATTGTGTTGAATTTGCCTGATTTCAATGGGCAGCAGAGGAGGCTTAGGGGGTGGGGTGGATCCATTCTCTCTAGTGATATTGGAATTATTTTTGGAAAAACATAGTAATCTGGCACTTATAAATATTGTCAGTGCCCAAGTCAAAAAGGAAGATCTTCCTGGAATCATTCTGGAGTCATCCATGGCTAGTTTAAGGAGATCATCCGAAACCATCCCGAAGTATGTGTATAGGCCGAAATATTTAAATGAGATGACTCTAGAGTTATCACAGAAACTATTCCAGGATGAGTTCCGATTACTTCAGTGATGATCTTGTATACCCCCATGACAACTTCAGGATGGGTGGGGGATTACACCAGGATGACCCCATGATAACTTTAGGATGGGTTTGAAACTGAACAATTAGTGCAGACAACTTCAGGAGGAGTCATTTCATGTTGCTTCCAAATGATTTAGGAAAAGTGTTTTTATTCCTTGTGTGCAAGACGGGTGGTATTACTATAGGGTTAGACTTATGGATAGTGTACTGGAAAACCTCAGGGGAATTTACAGCCATTACTTTCCATCTTTGCTAGAGCACCGAAATGACATTAACTAAGATTCACTGATTTAGTATACAAAACTACAAATCCAGCCTACAATGTGACGAACCAACCTGTAACCTCCTTCATTTCAATTCTCACCTCCAGCTAATATGGCCTCACATTCAATAAACTCCCGCAATTACAAATCACTGCACTAAAATACACACTAGTGCAAACAGAAGCCATTATAGGTCTACCTGCATGACAGACGGCCGATCACTTCACCCAATATCACTATTAACAGCTAGCAATTAGTTCCACCATTCACAACACCCAAGAAATCACTAGCTGAACCCCCCACCCCCCAACAGAAATCAATAGCACAAAAACAAGTTTGGCACCAACCTACAAATTAACCAGATCAACTATATAGGTCTACACACAAGAGCACTTGCATCTTCAGTTTCACAGAGCAGCATGTGAGTTACAATTACGTTGTCGATTAGTAGCAGGGGCTGACGTAGCAAACAAACTCAGTTGTGGGGATGTTACAACTCCATTGTTTTCTTTTAAGACCATAATCTGAATGATTGTGCAGGTGTGAGACCATGTAGGTGTCATACTGTAACAAACACACCCTTGTTACTCACTGAATGGTGAAAGCCTGAGATTGAAGACCACGTCAGTGAAGTTTTGGGAATTGATTGTAGAGCTCGGGTTGGAGCCTCCTACCCGAGCCTCCTCTCTATGAGAGTAGTAAACTCTTTTCAATTATATGGCCTCTACTGTAGGAACAGTAAAAAAGGGTCTCGATCACTAGCAGGGAGAACACACTGCCACGGAACCAGCTGCAAAGAAAAGTACAGATCATAAGTAAAAGGTAATTAGGTATATAGATGTGACCCAGAGATTCACAGAGTATACCCGATATGTCTTCCCCCAGACTGGCTACAAAAGACACCTACTGTCCTCCTACCAAAACTAAGTAGAATAATAGTACTGTAATAACTAGGGCATGTTACAAAAGAAAATAGTTGGGTCTTACCACAAGAAGCACTGGCTTTTCCCTAAAGGAGACAATGACAGGTATAAAATAAGAAAGAGGAAGGTTAGTAAGGGTACTATCCCGGGCGGCACGAGGAGCGCTCTAGTTCCTGGTTGGCGCAACCTCAGCGTAGCTTCCTTTATGCACGTAGGAGTGTAGGAGTTCCAGTACTTAGGTTACGGTATAGGAGGAAGTCTTGGTGATTCCAACTGCAAGTGATGGAAAGGCACGGGTGCGTGAAGTACTTTAGGTTATACAGGAATATATGATAAACACTTTCCAAGCAGGGAGAAGTGGATTGACTCACCGTCCAAACAGCGGGTGCAGCAGCGCTGTGCGGTGAATGAGAACAAAGCTGTGCTGGCTGTCGAGCAGGTAAGCAGCAAATGTGTGCGGAAGGACGGATACAGAAGTCCTGGTACTCGTGAGTTGATGAAGGAAACACAATCAAATGGCACAGCAATCCAGAAGCAAACAAGGTTTCTGGTACACGGGCGAGCAAAGTCAGCAGCAAGATGAAGGGCAGAGCAATCCGATTAAGCAGGCAAGGTTTCTGGTACACGGGCAAGCAAAGTCAGCAGCAAGATGAAGGGCAGAGCAATCCGATTAAGCGGGCAAGGTTTCTGGTACACGGGCGAGCAAAGTCAACAGCAAGACGAAGGGCAAAGCAATCCAATTGACAAGCAAAAATCCTGGTACAAAGGCGGGCAGAGTTCCGGGCATAAACTATGAGCAGAGCAGTCCGTATGACAAACCAAGAGTCCTAGTACACAGGTAGGCGGAGCGTACATTAACAAGAAGAATCCGAAATACCAGATGAAGACGGAATTTCACGTAGCAACTTCAAACAGAAGCAGTGAGGAATAACCCACAACTGTTTATGAAGGCAGACGCAATTAGGAAGAGTGTGAAATGGTCACATGACAACCAACCAGGCAGCATGGGAAATGTAGTCCCTTTCACAATATATGCTGCTTTGCTCTATGCTGCAGTTTCCATTGTGCAAAGAACAGTGCCATAAAGTGCCGTACACCACAAGGAAGGGCGAGGACCTTACGCCTTGCACCACGGGGTATTCGGATGCGCAAGATACCTGACATGGAGGAGTCCTGCAAGCGCTTGTGCGCACTGCGAAGTGTGACAGCACTGTTGAGAAGACATGGTGATAAGAGTTGAGCTTGTCAAATTAGATATGTGCAACAAAACATTTGTAGCAGACAATTGACTGTTACTTTACAGGCCAATATTTTGTAGTTGTTGCACAACTACATCTTTGGGAACTGTAACATTACACCGAGACATCTGCCGATTTAGTCTTTCAATTGTTCAGGTGAAGAGACGGGTTCTGAGGAAGGAATGAAGAACACTAGCCATCCCTGCCAAAATATTTAGGTTTTCCAGCTTTTGTGAACAGCCATTAATAAGTTTTGGAATAGTCAGCTCCCACCCATCAGCTTTTACAATATAATTTTCTTTGTTTTTTCACTGCATGTTCTTATAGTTCACTCCAGATTTCACCAGTAGCTGCCTTTACGCCTCACTTTCTTTTTAAAGCATCAATTAGTCCCTCTGCATCACAATAGGTTTTCAATATTTCTTCAAATGTTTTCTGTCTCTTAATATGGTTTCTTGGTGGCCGGTATGAAAAAGGCAAGTTGAAACTTCATAACGTGACTGCCAATGAAACAAACATTTTGCTTGAGCTGTACACTGGGGTAAGTGAATCCCCTTAAGCGAGATCCTATCTGTCCCCTTGGATCTTTGCTTATTCTTGCTCTCCTTGGCGCTTTACCTCCCTCCCCAAGCAGCTACCCACAACTCACTCTAGCTGCACACATACTCTGACCTGGACTACGGTCTGTGAGGGAGTTCAACCCATAGCGCTTTGCCAATAACATAAGAGGAATCAGTTTACCATCTATACTTTAGAGAGTTACTCTAGAGGAAAGAGATGCTGTAAAAGGAGTGGTGGGCATTGTGCCTCATTCATCTGTATGTGTGAAAAAAAGGGAATGCCTCCGCGTACGGACCTCAGATGTGACCTCCTCCCCCAAACATCAAATAGATGAACACAAAATAAAATACATTGCTTACCTGACTAGAAAAGCATGACTGCCTTGAAATCCATTTCCTCACCTATTTCTTTTCTACTTCAAGACCCTCTATCAGCCATTTACAATCAAATTCACCGGGAATTGCCATAGGCTCAAATTCCCCATCCTTTCAAATACAGAGAATTGTCGGAATCAAAGAACAGCACACGAGAGTGCCATGATTTCAGTTATTGCCTAAAAGAAGAAATAAAAAGTAAATTTAGTATGCTCCAAGTATTTGTGAACCAGGTCTGTACCCAAAACCATCAATTTATAGTGGGATTGCTATGGATGTTCTTGCCTGATGTGTCCTGATTTGTAAGTCAAGCGTCTTTTGGTGCTTGGTAAGACTTCACCCATTGTGGCTTTAACTAGTTGAATCTACTCGCTAATAAAAATTATTTATTATTAGTTATTGTTTATTGGTTGCTAAGCAATCATATCAGCTGAAGCTACCTTCCATCCGATTGGTGCAGGAGGATTACTTCGCCCATCCTGCTTCACCGGAAGGCGCTAGCCGAGTAGCCCACCCACCAAAGGCCCAACACAAAAGGCTGGAGCCTGTCCGTGCCTGGCCAGGACTGTCCGGGGCTAGGGCCATGAACGCTGCCCTCATCACATCAGACCACCAGCCACAGAATCGGCACATCCAGTCTCATGGACACCACCACAAGGTATGAGGCTCACGTCAGTCGAGACCACCCTTTACATCTACTAGTCCAATGACGATATACCCTACTGTTTACTGACATTCCAATGCTGCTGCTAGTACTGCTGTACTTACCTCTACTAACTCACCATGCCCCCGCCCAAACGATAAAGGCAATACCTACCTGCATGTACTATTGCTCACCTGCGCAAGTCGCACTGTATTAGCTCCTTGTGCACGCTAGCCTGGTTTGAGTGTTAGCGCCATTGTTTTTACTATTACCTGCGCCAGTCACACTGTATTAGCCTCTTAAGCCTGCTTGCCCATGCTACCTGTTAGCACCACTTGCTTATAACTCCGCTTAATTGAGCTTTTTAGCTGCTCTACCCTCAACCTTCTATTATGCTAAGCCTCCTGCTAGTAATCATGTTCCCATTTTGCATTATGCCCAACATCATCCCCTGCACTGGAGGTACCTTCCTCAAATTCTACAATGGCTTAGTTAGACCAGCCTACCAACGCTACCACCCTTGCCCCACCCGTTTTCTACCTCCCATACCCGCATTTCCTCACCCACCTCAACAAGTCCTCACATCACCCAACATGGGCATCACCAACCCTGAGCCCGCATACGCTCAGATTACCTCCTCTACTTCCCCCACCAAAGAGACTTTTTACAAAAACCAAACCCATATTAGGTCTTACCAGAAGAAACAGACTTGGATCCCGAACCTACCCTATACACCCTACCAAAACTCCTCCCCCAACCAACCTCCCACCCACCTCAACACACAACACAGCTATCTGCCACCAACACAAACGCCTCACTAGAGCCCCTCCTAAACAACCCCAAGCCTCCACAACCACCCCAACTTCTCCCAGCCCGGTTATCTCCTGACCTGTCCCCCTGCTTAATCTCAACTGCGCACTCATCAATGCCCGCTCACTTGGAGCCCACGCCATTGAAATCCACGTCCTCATCATCGACCAACAGCTCGACATTCTAGTGGTCACGGAAACCTGGCTCCACCCTGCTGCAGGCCCACTGCTAGCACTCGCCACCCCCCCCGGTTTCAACATTCTCAGAGCCGATAGGACCCACGCCCAAGCAGGCGGAGTCACCCTAAAAGCCAAATCTACACTTCAAATCAGAGTATGCCCTATCGAAACTATGCAAGGCTACAAATTCCTTCTAGCCAAATACACCTCCAACCCTAAAACCACTACCAATTTTCTGGTTGTTTACAGAGCCCCAAACAAAAACACACGCCCAGATGTAGACATCCCTTCTACTCGCCCCCTTCATCAAGCCCAACACCAAATGCATCATACTCAGTGATCTAAACCTTGGCTTCAACGACCCTCTGGATCACTCAGCCTCGTCCTATTCAGCCATGCAAGACATGAGCTTTGTCCAACTAGTCAACACCTCTACCCACGATAAAGGTAGAATATTGGATTGGATCCTCTCACTCTATTCGCAAATAACTCTGGTCTCGGTCTCACCCATAGACTGGTCCGATCACCACATTGTAACCTTCGTCCTGGACAATAGTACCCCTGACCCCTCAGCAATGAACAAACCCGAAACCTACGAAGCCAGAAATATCAAAAAACTCACAGCTGAACTCCGCTCCCCCGCCTTACAAGCATCGTTAGCAGCCACTAACCCAGACAGCAATGATCTTGCCGACCTGGCAGAGTGCTACAAAAATTGCCTCGCAAACACCAATGACTCGCTAGCTCCAGTCATCACCAAAACCCGTAGAACAGACAAACGTACCAGCTCCTGGTTCAACGAGGAACTAGTTTCCTTGAGACGCACCAAAAGAGCGCTTGAACATGCCCACAAAAAAAAAAAAAAATATATATATATATATATATATATAACACCCCCGATTCAGCCAAGGCATTTAACAACGCAAATAAAACTTACAGAACAGCCATAATAACCAACAAAGCAAATGCCCTCAACCTCAGAATCACAATGCCTCCTCCAATTCAAAGGAATTATTTTCTATACTCAGAACTAGAGAACCCATGTCAAGCCACACTCCCCGCCAACAAAACCTGGTGCACCACTATCCAAGATGCACAAGCCTCCAAAATACCTTTACTGCAAAACAAAATTGTGGCCAAAAAACAATGTCTAGGAGGCAAAAGAAAAAACACCACCCTTGAGGACGCTCCATCCACCAAGCCTACCACTCCCTTCCACTTCACCCCCGTTACCCAAAAAGAGGTATAAGAAACTATAACCAAACTAAAAGCCTCCAACTGCAAAGATGACCACTTCCCCCCCACAGTTAGTTAAACTTTGCGCACCCAGTTTAACGCCCCTCATCACCAACTTCGTCTATGCCTCCTTCAATGCCAACACAGTCCCTATCAGCATCAAAAGGGCCTGGGTAACCCCCTCTACTAAAAAAAAAACAACACTAGACCCCGCCATCCCCACCAACTACTGCTCCATAACAACGGTCCCCTCCCTTCTGAAGATAACAGACAAAATAGCATACACCCAAATCCAAAACCACCTCGAACAAAATCAATTACTGGGCGACCGACAATCAGTCTTTCGACCCAATCACAGCAATGAAACAGCCCTCCTAGACTTGAAAATACAAATGGGTGCTAATAGAGACGCAGGCAAACTCTGTCTCTTAGACCTCTCTGTCGCGTTCGACCTGGTCGACCATGACAAGCTCTGTGCCACTCTCGCTAATAACTTCAACTTTTCCAAGGACGCCACTAGCTGGGTCAAATCCTTCCTAGCAGACAAGACCTCAAGAGTTTCCATTGGCAAAGCTTCGGATGACCCTATACCAGTCCCCATAGGTGTCCCCCAAGGATCCTGCCTCTCCCCCACCATCTACAATGCTTATACCAAGTTACTATTCGCAGCCTTGGATGCAATGGATGTCTTCTATACCAACTTCGCTGATGACACCCAGATCCTTGTCCCCTTATCAGGCAACTATGAAAAGGACACCTTACTTATCAACCAAAGATATGCGCTCATCCAAAACTGGATGGCCCACAATATTCTCTGTCTAAACGACGACAAAACGGAGCTACTCATAATTGGTTCCGCCCCTAGAATAAAATCCCTTCAGCCCACTTATGCCTCCTTCACCATCGACGGCACTACAATCCCAGTTCTCAAATAGGTCAAAAGCTAGGCGTTTACCTAGATGCTAACTTATCCATGACCAAACAACTCAATGCCCTCTCTTCAGCCACCTCATACACCACCAAGCTCATCTAACTAAGCTGTAAATTCTTCACACCTAAAAACTACATCACACTTGCTAGAGCCCTTGTACTCTCTAAGTTGGACTATTGTAACATACTCCTACTAGGCACATCCAATGCTAATCTGACAAAAATCCAACTCATGCAGAATAAAGCTCTCCGAGCAGCACTGGGAATAAAAAAAGAATGAGCACATCTCGAGCATCAGGAAAAATAATCATTGGCTTCCCATCAAGGCAAGAATTATTTTCAAAACCTTATGTATCACACACAAATGCATTGCCAATAAATCTCCTAAATATCTCAACAACACTATTACACACAAAGCTCCCTCCAGACACCTCAGATCCTGCAACAGCCACCTCCTTGCTATACCCAGATTCAAAAGCACTAGAGCTGGGGGCAGCAGCTTCAAAGTACTAGCCCCAAAACACTGGAATGCTCGCGCAACAAACATCAAACAAGAAGAATCTCATCAACTTTAAAAAATAAATAAATCGCTGAAAACCTGGTTATTCAACCAATTCCAAACACCCAAATTCCATAGGTCTTTACAGCCGCATTCTCCTCTATCTTCTGGCTCATACCTACCTCCTGGCGCATCTTGCCCACATCTGTCTAGAATGTAATTTTGAAATGCCTGTAACTAAGTGGGGATTTCGCCTCATGCCCACAATTGTGAAGAATGTATACTTTTGAACTGTCTGTAACTACGCCGTGATACCTCAGGGTCTGGGCGTATAACAAATGTAATAAAATAAAATATAAATAGAGGTGGGTGTTCTGGAGAGGCAATACGTAACTGCAGAGCTCTTGTACCTAATATGCTGCAATCATGTTGTGTGCGCCCTTTAAAAGACAAGCACCTGTTTCAGTTTCTCAAATGTAACTATCAACCATAGAGAGTCCCAGCTTGCACACAGCAACATGTACAGGAAATGATAGGGACCAGAAAAAAAAAGGTATGCAGGGACAGAACCCATGACCAAAGCGATCTTTACTGGGGGGAACAATAAGTAAATATTACACTTAGCAGGAAGGCCTTTGCTAATATGAGCCAGGCACTAACCTCCAGAAGGGTCAGAAATCTCCCCCCACCCCCATAAGCATGTCTACTGTGCCATAAATTATGCATTACAGCTGAACTAGTGCAGAGCTCATAGCAGTGGATAAATCCTGCAAAAAACTAAACCAAGCCATGGGTACATTTTGCAGAGGCATGGTTTCTCACACATGTGCCATGGCCTGATAAATCTTAGAGTCGGGTGCACATATCCGAGGAAGGCATGGACCCATTTGTGTGCAACATTGTGGGGGCATTGGAGCAGCGACAGCATTAAAGCCAACGGGGGCAGCCAGTAGGAGAATGAAAGCGATCAGCCTGATCAGTAAAACAGTCATTGTGTGGAATTGGAAAGGAGTCACCCCACCCACGAAAAGGGGGCCTCTGTATGCTGAGCAGCTAGTGTGCCTTAAGGCAGTGGCCTTCAAACTGGTGGGACTGATGGATGCCCCGTGGAGGGGGGCTTGAAGAATTATGGTGACTGTTTTGAATAGAAAATATAAGCATATGTGGTTGGGGGCAGAAACTATATTTTACTCAGGGGGTTGGGCTCAGCATAAAAAGGCTTGAAGACCACTGCCTTAAGGGAATAAAGTGACCTCCCACTTTCAAATAGCAAAGCAATTAACAGCACTCCTTTCACGCCCAGGTCAGAAAACTCCCTGGGGGTTTGGGGGGGCGATGAGGGAGGTGGAGGCTCCGGGTCTCTCCTTTAATGCAACTTCAGTTGCTGGTTAATTAATAGATGCCACTTTTTTTTGTTGGCTGGTGTTCAATGGCTTAAGCGAAAGCAATCATCAGGTTGCAAGCATTGTTAAGAGAAATAAATAGATAGGGGTGGGGTGGGGATCTGTCCGCTGTTGGTTAGAGGAGCCCTTTTCTCTGCCTTAGTAATGGGAGCTTGGATGGCCAATATCTGCAACCATTCTCTGTGCGCAGAATCACAACAGCAAATCTAATTGGAGCTTTTGTAAAGTAAAGCCCAAAGCATCCTGTGCCCAGAAGCAGGAATGCAGGAATCAAAGAAGGCATTCATCAGGGCATTTGAACCATCCCAAGCCCAAGACTACAACTGGTGGAGTTTGCAGCACACCTCGTACCACACAGCGGCTCAGTCAGTCTGCCACACACTAACTAAGCCATCCTTCATGCCAGCCAAACAAAACTTTGCCACTTGGCACACTGCTTCAGAATTAAGCAATATTAAAGATGCTGTGAAAGTAACACATGCAACCCACGACCTACACATTAATAATCCCCACACAAGGGAAATCTATGCCAGCGGCATGCAGCTGTCTGGGCAACTTATAGCTCTGTGCCCTTTATATACAATAGTCATTCTCACAGGGGCTATGCGACAAGACGATTGAGTCAAACCTTGAGTATCGATGGGCCCATGCACCTCTTTCCTTCACAGTAAAGCACTGGAGTGATTTTGCTTGTACCCACTGAAGGTGTGGTCATGTGTATGAGTTGTATATGCACCGTAAAGTACACATAGCAACGTCGCACACAAGGGCATAGCAAGCACGTGGATAATGGAACACTTTAAAAAGCAACCAGGGATACTTTAAAAAGCAACCAGGGATATTGCAAAGGTTTGTTTGGTACATTAAGCTTCTGCAATTCAGGCCCACACGTGCACTGTCCCCTAGGGACCGGGGAGGGTCTAAATGCTCTTCCAAACTAGCAATCAAGGGTCTAAATGCTCTTCCAAACTAGCAATCAAAATATATGTTAACATGTAGTGGTGCCAGCAAGATAGCAATTAGGTTTTTTGCCTTTTAAACACACATTTTTTTTACCCCGAGCACCCCTTAGGAAAAGAAAGGTACCTGGCTTGGGCCCCCCTATACATATGGACTCCAAAATGTTTATAGGTTGCGAATGGTTATCGTCCACTGGTGTGGAATGGTACTCCAAATAGAAGTGTGGGGGCCAAACACCAGATTCTCTCAAAAATCATTGCTTGCGATAGATTAGAGGGCAAATATTTGTAAACACAGCATTCAGAATTTTTTGTTACAGAGGACTTGACTAGAAGCAGTGCTGGATATTTATTTCTTACAGTAATGTTTGACATGTAACAATTGTTTAAGTACAACAATTTGATAACTATCAATGCAGTCACTTGCAAGTTGAACAGTGGCATACCGGAGAACTATTGTGAAGAGATGGCCTGTCTTTCAGCAGCCAGAATGTCACTATTGGGTTCAATTTTTGCAATAGCCAACCACATGTTCTCTTCCAGCTTTGACATATTTAGTCTTTGGTGCTGAGAATCCAATCTCGCAAAAGGTACTAGGTGCTGAAAGGTAATAGTACATTTGGATAAAGTTGGAAACTCTGTACTTTGCCAAAATCCACCCAAAGACAATTTTTGAATTGGCTCTCAGCTCCATTAGTTCCTCAAGGAGGTGTATTGGGAGGTGGGCCCCTGTCTGCTAGGAAAAGCCGAACCACTATTGATGCTACAATCGTCCTCTGGAAAGTACTTTGAGACCAGTTCTGAGATGGTTTCCTATTAGCTCAGCAACACATGAAAGATCATACTCCGTCTCCTCAAGAGCATCTGCTACTAATGGAAACGCATCGGAATGCAGACATCAACCCTCCTCCTCCAAAGCTCCAGCTTCTTCTTAAAGGATATTTTTGCATTCATAGTCAATGATGCTGTTTCTTGTGTGCCTTGCAGGGAGAGGCTTAGAAAATGTAGCTTTTCAAAGAGATCGCCATAGTAAGCTACCAGTACAAACCAGTGTGAATCACAAAGGCTCTTCTTTCGTCTGGTCTAAACCCAGGAGAAAGTGTCTCACTTTGTTCCCGAGTTCCTAAAAGCGAATTAAAACCTTTCCCTCTGGAGAGCCACCGGTCCTCTGTGTGAAACAACAAAGCATCATGTTCAGTTACCATTTCTGCACATAATGTGGCAAAGACGGGCTCTTGTGCGGTGCATCTTAATAAAATGTACAATTTTACAACAGAAGCCAGGTCTTTGTTACTAAATTGGCATGTTTTGTTTCCAAATGCTGCCTTAATTGTGTTGGCTTCAGGCTTGCTAATGTAAAGCCACTAACTACACACTGCAGCTCAACTTGTCCGGCAACTGTGATCCATGTGAACCCAAAGTCCAAATAAGGGCCATATTTCTGTGTTTTGCATTTCTTTCGTCTGTTTCCACCTCTCCTTCTGCCTTTTGTTTGAGATTCCTACCATCTTTGGGTACTAGTAAACGAGCCAGTTCTATGTGATATTTCTGCATTTTGAAGCCCAAACACAAAAAAAGACCAATTTCTTCAGCTGTTTTTGTATTGGCTTTAAAATGCGGGGAAAAAAACAACAAAATCACATACTGCCCTCCACTCCATCCCCACCTGCTCATTAACTCGTTAATAGGGGAGAGGTTTACCCCCAAAACCCCAATTTGCCCACCAACACCAACACCCTACCCACATACACTCTCCAAAATTCACCTCTACCTACTGCAACAACCCCGCTGGGGCTTACAGCGCCTGTCAGCCCCTGCGCGCACTCGTGTGCGGCAGGTGTTTGACAAGCATGATAGTTCGATTTAGAAAGACCGCTCTCTGCGGTCACGGAGCAGTCTTTCTAAAACGATACCCCCCGCCCCCGGTACAGTGAAAAAGATATTTTCATTTAGTACCAATGATACATCTAAAAAAGGAGCCTCAATCTGTGAAAACATTGCAAACCCCTACTTTAAGCCACGTTAGTTTTTAAAAAGCATTACAAGTTTTGAAAATGTTTAAATGCTTCAAAAGATTTAAAATGGCAAACACCACATGCAAAGTTTTAAAACGAACCACGTAAAAAGGCTGGGTACATTTCATTTTTTTTTTTAAGTCGCCAAAAGAAACCATGTGAACAGCTTGGGGGAAATAAACTCAGCTAAACAAACAGGATCATAAATACTAGTTGGATTAAAAAAAAAAAAAAACACATTGATACAAGTCTCAGAAGACTCCCTGTTCAGATCCTGAAGTTCTAGCTCTAATTTTTTTTTGAAGTGTGGTTCTGGACTAGGCCCATATTGCACATGCCAGATATACACCTTCAGCACTTCTACTCAACCAATGGTACATAGGGAAAAGAAATCCTTACCTGCCTGCGTGACTGGGTCAAGTGCTTCACTGGATTTTTGTTGCTGGGAAACAGGTGGTTAGGTTGACACACCAACGATTGGAGCGATGCTGCTGCCATGAAAACAAACAGTTAGCCAAGGATACATGGGTCTACCTGAGACTTCAAATTAAGATTAGATGAGCAGGGGTAAAAATCAGCTCTTGGGTGTTAGGCATCAGCTAATAAGCAGGACATACCGAAGGGAAACCAGGAGAGTGCACACAGTGCACTGTAAATGCAACTCCCACATGAGACGTGAACTTTCAGTACTGCCCCAAACTGGACATGAGAAAGGAACAGCCTCAAAAATAGTCTTGAAATCCCTGACTGACTTCCAACTATACCTTTAAAATTGCCCCACCATCACCCACAGCAAAATGCAGTCGTTTTTTTTTTTTTTTTTAAAGGCACTCTTACCATCGGCAAATCCTACCACACATGTCTGGATTTTTCATGGTGCCATTGCTGCTGGGGACTTTGCTGTCCAAGATGGGATGATAGAGCCAATTTGTGTTCCTGCAATTGAAAAAGTACAATAAAAAAAATATTATAGACGTGCCAGATTGACTGTACCAATATTTGAGCACTACACTTGCCAATCGGCACACATCCTCCCCCGCACACAAAAGGGACCTGGGATGCAGGGTCCTACCTGGATATCTCCAAAGTTCCCTATCGGCCAGTCCACCCCAGCTGGCAGAGAGAACAGAGCAGTCTGAGCACATACCTGAAAATGTGACTCATGCTCAGTCACAGAGATAAAAAAATAATAGAGCAAGAGAAAGAGCATTTCTATTCCCTGCCTAGAACAGTTGAGAAGTCCAGCCTGCTGGCATTCCAATCAGTCATCTACATCTTACATAGAATCCAACACGGTAGTTCTTAACTCACTGAGCTAACTTTCGGAAACATCGAGTAATAGCCAGGTAGCTTTTACTGCAGATCGGTGACAGCGCTAACGTAGCAGCACACCGCTGTGACTGCCATGCCAGACACGAGGGCCCTTGGCTTCACTGCAACATATGGTGCCCCATGCAGGCTAAGGCCCGTCACCCACAGCAGGACGATATACATGAATTCCACTTTAAAATCACTTCCATGGCAGCTGTGCACCCAAAGTACAGGTGGTAATTGTAAGGCAGAACTGCATGCAGTAGTACCCTCTGGGGCCGCTAGACACAATTAGGCCTACAGGTGTTAGCCAAACCAACCTTTGGTATAAGTCTGTACCATACAGTTTTTGGTAGCAAGCTGAGCAGCCATGCTTATCTGAATGTGAGCAGTACAAGCAATTACACAGAGGACTTTCAATCACAGTGGTTCAAGTAGGCACTTACACTCAAGGTTTCTTGGTAAAACACTTATTAAATTTATTACACAATCATTTAGAAAACATTTCACTAGAAGAGGCAATTTAATATTGTATAGCAATACACTTCAATACAAAAATAAGATTTTTAGACAGTTTGAGCTCCCCTGAAATGGGAGCCAAATGGCAGTTCAGTTACTTATAAGTGAGCAAAGGGGACAAGGGTAAGTAGAATACATCACATATACTTGTTAGACAGTGCAAATAGTTTCAGTTCACCAGAAGAGTTCAATTCAAATCAATAGGCCAGGCCAAAGTTAATGGGCTAGTGTTCTGGATAGGAAAGAGCAGTTCTGGTATCAAACGGTAAAGTCTTTGCAAAAGTTCTCAGAAGCAGGTTAGGCGAAAAAGAATCATATGTGGGTCACAAGCTGATTGGTCCTGCAAGTTGGGAAAGTTTCACAAACTTTCACCGCGAGAGTGGCGTTCTCTCAATCGGGTTCGCACAGTACCTTAGAATGAAGAAACAAATGCAGCTGTCGTTGATTCCTGCCAGTTCCTGAAGATTACTGTTCCTGAGCCTCAGTCATGGGGACAAGATGGAGGACGCCGGGGGACCCCTGCACTGCACGGGATCGTCGAAAAAGTAAACAAGATCAGAGTCACTTCAGTTCCAGTAGCTGTAGATTCAAGCACACAAGCTGGTTTCCTACTCCCTGGTTAATCCTAACCAGCCTTGAGAATGGTATCCAGGTGGCTTACAAGTTGATTGGTCCCACCAACTCAAAGGAAGAAGTCGTCCTTGAAGGGGCTTCTCTGTCGAGATGAACTTGGCAATTCGGACCTGCAGCAGGGCTTCACCGGGTAAACCAATGGTCCAGGAGTTGCAGCAGCCGTCCTCTTCCAGCTCTTCGGTTCTTTTGTTCCAGTGGTTGACTGCTTTACAGTCCAAGAGACTTGCCTTTTAAACTGTTCTCTCCCTTTCATTCCAGCCTAGCTGTCACTCACCCAGCAGGTTGGCTGTCCTTGCCGGACAGTCAGCCAACCAATCATGTCAGAGTGCATTTGGGTCTCTTAGGGGACTAAGCACAGGGAGTTTGGGCACCTCCCTCACTTCCTGCCCACCCCAGACACCAGAGGCGGTCTTCAGTTCTTAAGCCCGCCAAAGGCATACGAACAAAGGGACCAAACCTGGTTTGGTGTGCAGAGACAAACTCTAGTAGGGCCTTTCCAAAACGAAACGGCGAAAAAAAGAACACCGGGACCTGGTTAAACAAAGGGGCTTAAGGCACCATCTTGGAAAAACACGGCTCCTGTGATTTTTGCTACCGGTGTTCGCGGTCGGAAAAAAATCATGATAGTTTGTTGTAAAATCACTGCCACCAGCCTTTTCAATAGGAAAGGGTAGCATTTGACTGGTACATGAGTATTTAGACACAGGGCAATACTATGTAACCCCTCCAGCACTCCATTGTAAGATGGTGTGTGCTGGGTCTAGGAATTTGGAAAGACTAGTAAAGTCAATTTCACTTTACATTCTCTGGGAAACAGTAGTTTATCCCAGGGAAGGTATTTAAACCTTTGGTAAGTCTAAAAGACATATTTGTGTCACTGCACTGAGGGTGCTGTGTAACACACATTAAAAGATGATTCCTATGGAGTTATCTAAAACATCAAAGAACACAAATGTAAAACACACATCAAAATACATGAAAGAGTGGGAAAGAAGGCTCACACCCTTTCCAGGTAAAAAATCAAGTCCTCAAAATCCAGCAAAGTTGCTGGGGGTTTCTAAGGTGAAGGGAATTAGCACATTTATGAGAATTCTCCCTAACACTAATGCAGTGATTTTAGTACAACAAGGGATGCATAGACTCCCTCTATAGTAGATGGCTACTGGGGTAGCTCAGCAGGTTGACAGACTTCTGCTGAGACATTATATATGGAAAATATAATTAGGTGCATAATTATGTGTATTGATATATTGTATCTTTTAATGTGTTTAAGGTTGAATTTAACCAAAATAATAAGAAATATATGCAAAACTTGTTAGATGACTTTTTTGCAATCTATATAAATAAAAATGTGAATGTTCGTTTGTTCAAAATCTTAAATCTCCGAAAGTTCTTCACCGTTTGCTTTGAAATTTTGACACAACGTTGCATTCAATAGGCACGTGTTTTATATACCTACTTTACATAGATGTCACACCTGTGACAGGTAAAAACATGCTTTTCCTGAAAAACAGCGCCATCTGTTGGACGTAAAAGCAGCTTCAGATCTGCTTTGTTCTCAACAGAATGAACGTGACAGGCTGAGAGTGGCTGAAAGACGTCAATGAGAAATTGCACCTCAGCGTCAAACACGCCTGTGCTCAGCAATCACGCGATTACAATCGCCTTGCATGCCGGTACAACCCAGCTGCTGATTATAGTTTGAGTCGGCATGTTCTCATTGGGACCATGACTTAAGTGTGTACTTATTGCAAGGCTCTGAAATTTAATGGAGAAACGAAGGGAATGTGTTGCGCCGCCGGGAAAATGAAACTGCCTCAACTTGGAGAACCGCCAGAGCCATTAAAAACTTTGCTTGCTGGATATACCGCTGAATCAAAGCATTTCCTGCCGAACATCAAGAACTACAACTCATGCTTCCAAATGACGTTAACTAGCGTTTGCAATTACCAGCAACAAAGCTCAAGGCCAAATGTTAGAATTGTGCGGTTAAGATCTAGACACGGATTGCTTCTCACATGGACAATTATATGTTGCGTGTTCTACAGTCGGCACATCTGCAGAGACAATGGAACAACAAATATTGTATACTCACAAGCACTGTGAAATTAAACCTATTAGAAATGTGCACTTTCTCTTTTCTTTCTTTTCCATTTAACCAGACTGAGCCACAGCAACGCGTGGCCAGGGACAGCTAGTTACTTATAAAAAAGGAAGCGCCGTTTGGCCAAGGGATAGGTTGGGCAAATCCAC
Source organism: Ambystoma mexicanum (assembly GCF_040938575.1). Lineage (NCBI taxonomy): Eukaryota > Metazoa > Chordata > Amphibia > Caudata > Ambystomatidae > Ambystoma > Ambystoma mexicanum. The sequence goes on along the minus strand of NC_090939.1, from coordinate 776,449,542 downwards.
AAACCCAGTTTAATTTCCCAAATTGCTGAGGCATAGCTCCGGTTGCCAGGGAAGGACGGCACCAAGCCACCATAGGGTTAAATTAGTAAAATTCCTCACAGACGGATTTGCAGGGCAGCAAAAAAATGACTTCTACGTGCCGTCAGATTTTGCTATCGCTACGGATAATAGAGTTAAAATTGCTAACATAGGGTAAATGATGCACTGCCCCGTACAACAGAGTTGGCTACGAAAAGCACACTGTCAAAAATGCTATCAGAAGTATTTTCTGACGGGTAGCAAAATCTGACGTTACATGTGCTGTCAGATTTTGCTAGTGATTGCATTTTCTGACGATAAGCATTTTCTGACGTTAAACTGGCACCCCCTCCAAATTTGGTGTCGGGGCTGAGCCGAGAAGCAGCATCCCTTACCAGGCAAGAAGACACTGGCAGCACCAGCAGGAAGCAACAAAACAGCGTGAACATGCCATACAAATGCAGGAAAGCGCACATCCAGGCTGCGTTTATTTCCTGTTTCGTGGCCCTGTCGCACTGACTGGGCATGGGGGGCCAGTGGCTTGCCATGCACAGTTAAGTGAGGCAAACTAAAAGTATTTTCTCTTTTCTCGCCATCCTGGATCACATGCCCCAGTGTGGCTTTTTTAAGGTGAAATACCCAATTGTTATCTTGCTGGTAAAACTACATAGGAGTCTGCATTTTCACTGTATACATGAACAAGCAGGCACCTAGTCAGTAAGACAACGAACTCTATCCTATACAGACAGACGGCAGAAGAAATGCCCTGGGTGGGGGAGGGGCTGGTGGAAATCCAGAAAGACATCTTGTGGTACAGACAGACTCTGGCCAGTACTGCTCAAATCACAGGCAGCACTGAGCGGTAAAGTTAGACACATACCCTGCCATGTTCAAATCAGAACGCCTCACCTCGTAAAAGCAGTAAAGTTACAGAAAAAATGCCATGGGAACTTCAGCCCCACCTGCTGCTCTTCATCCAGAGCCCCGGGATGCTGCCACACTCATCACCCAGTCAGTGGCGGCAAAAACATCATCCCAAGCGCAGGAGGGCTCAACAGCCATAGAGGCATCCAAGCCTGCGTGAGCCGGTGCAGCAGTGCATAAAAAGAAGCAAGCATGCAGCTATGGTAAAAATGGGACCGACACGGGGCTTAATTTCCAACTAGCTGAGTGCATTGTTGTTTGAACAGTGAAAGCTGTCTTGCGCAGATAAAGATGATTCTCTTCCTACGCACACATAGACGTCCTACGTGAAAACGTCCCGACTACTTAACAGAAATACATGAAAGACGTCATGATGCCGTAAAGGCATTTTAGAAAGTACTGGCAAACTTTTAAACAAACGCACCATGCTATCAGGTCTCATAGGGACGTGTTATATTATAGGTCTTGTCGCTGGTCAGGAGTGCTTGCTAATAGAATGTTGATGCTTGAATGCAGCTCAGGAGAATGTTGGGTGGATCTGTGTGTGAATGTTCTGAGAGTGTCAGTTGGGGGCCTGAGCTGGGATGATAGGATGGCCGGTGGGTCTACTCCTCTGTTAGTACTGTTAATACCCATCCATGTTCCTGTCCTGTGCATACGCGACTGTAAATACTACAAGAGTAACTGAAATATGTACATACTGTATAATAAAGCCTTACCTGGACCAATCTAAGACTCCACAGCAGGTCTGTGTACGAGTGCTGGGTGCTGATGACTATAGAGAGGCTTTACAACAGGACTTTACATGTGTGACTGGTAATGAAAGCAATACAAGGCCACTCTAACCTTCCCTGCCACACATTACAAAGGGGCAAATGAACAACCGCCTCCCCGGGGAATGCCAAATCGCCTCCACCCCCCCATCCATGCAGGAGAAAAAATAACTGAAGTTATGCTGGACATTCGTACCTAGATGGGTCTGTCTGCATAAAACACACATCCCCATCTGCTGCACATCAAGCCTCCAACCGCCCCTCCCCTCTCCAGTGGGTAGGATAACTAACTATTCGCTGTACTGTTCACTGGAGATACCATTGGGAAGGGAGGAACGTGTTGCCCTACTCCATAAAACACATTTCCCCCAGGAAAATCTTCCATCTGCATGAAAAAACTCAAAAAAGAACGATCCACCTGCAATTTTGTAAATCTCACCTCTGTTGCACCTTACAACCCCCTCAAAAAACACAGAAATACCCCTTCCCCAATATTGCCTCACCCCTGATGCACATTACAAACCCCCAAAATACACAGAAATACCCCTTCCCAGTGGTGGACTTAACGGTCGGCAGACAGACAAATGGCGAGCGTGCCCCTGTGCCCTGCCCCACCCCTTCCCAGTCTCTCTCTGAGACACTCTTTGCAGTCAGACCCGAAATTCAGCAGATGGTCACAGCGCACTGTAATCAAGGTAATGAATCTATTAATAGGCTTTAAACGCCTGCTGCGCGGTGCACAATGCCCACTATTGCTCTGTGTTAATCACTTCCCAGTTGTCCACTGCAGCCCAGTCCAGTGTGCTCTGACTGGGCAGTTTACTTCTCGCTGTATCCCCTCTCCAGAAATGCACGCTCCTCTGCTCTAGCAAGTGTTTAATGTATTATAGTTAAGAAATAATGCAGATTAAAGCAGACCTGAATTCTGCTTGTTGTAATATTAGTTCACGGCTGGATGTCTGCGCTCGGGCCGTAAAAATCACAACTTAAATAAAATGAAACATGTGTCCCTAAAGTTCATCTTTGCACAACTCCGCCCACTTTGGGGTTGCACAACTCCGCCCACTTTGGGGACCTGCCTCCAGGACCCGCCCACTTTGGGGCCCTCTGTAATTTTTGCCCACGGGGCCCTTTGCCTTAAATCTGCCACTGCCCCTTCCCCAATATTGCCTCACCCCTGAAGCAAATTACAAACCCCAGAAAATACATAGAAATACCCCTTTCCCCCACTCTGCATTAAAGTAACAATCAAGATGAGATAACTTTAAGACTTGGCATAAACCAAACTCAAGCATGAAATGGGCTTTGTAACGTTGGAATCTCTGCCGCTGAGTCCTGGCTGCAACGCCTGCCTTGCCTCTGCGCTCCGCTTGTGCTGCAATGCCTAGGTACCTTGCGTACCCGCTCTTGCAAAAAAAAAAAAAAAAAAAAAAAAGATGACGAAGTGAACGTTGCAGAGCACGTGATGCAGAGCACGTGATGACGTAGGCGGTGCGCCGCTAGGGTCCGGTTCTCTAATAGGAACTAGACGCTACCCTTTACGAATGACGTTTGTATGGGTAGCGTCTAGCTACAATTCGAGAACACTGAACGTCACTGATCAACACTGAACGTCATGTCCTGATTCCAGGCAGCATCAAGTGAGTGCATGCGATCCAGCTCTTGTTGTGAATTTTATATGCATTTCTTTTAGCTTCCATTCACTTAGACGTTCTCACGCCTTTGTTATATTGTTAAGAGGATCCCTTTTGCAACCTCTGGAAATGCACGGTGAAGCTGTAATTCGTTGTATTGTACTTATCGCATGTTGAATTAAACATTGCCAGTACGTGACTTTCTAAACATCTGGTTTTTAAATTACCCAGGGCAGCCTTTTGTTGTTGCTATTGTAGACGCAGTGGCTGTTCCGAAGCTCATTTACGGTAAGGTTCAGACTCTGGAATGCTCGCAGACGCAGTAACTGCTGTGCAGCTACTACACAGACCATGCTCTGGTGTAAGTGACTACATATATAAAAATCAGGCCTGTTTCTTGACCCTGGCGAAGTGGGCGCTGCCCGGGGCACAATTGCCCCAGGGTGTGCAATTGCCCTGGTCCCTTGAGGGCAACATTTCTGGCTGTGGGGTGCGATTGCCGTGGTGAGAGTAGCTGCAGCATAGGAGCGGCAGCTGCTGACTGGCAGTCGAATAGTACTTGCGTAATGTTACAGAAGTCAGAGGCTCTCTGAACTTACGCGCCACTTAGGGTGGGGGCATAAAACGGTGCCTTTCCTGGTGGCCGCCCGCCTTTGTAATCAAGCAGGAACAACACACTATGGAGGAAAAAAGACCGCTGTCTTTGAGCGTTCCCGGCTTCCCGCCCTGACACTCCAATTGCTCTCTACCCGGATATTTGATTTGAATAAAATATTTAGCAATTGCTTTCTACCCAGACCCGTGGGCAAAGAAAGAACACTGCATTGCCTCCCTGGCTTGCTTGTGTGCAGAACTACTCAGAAAGAAGGTAGGTACATCCCAATGCTTCTGTTCACATTTTAGAAAATGTTCGTTTAAACTGTGTACATAGCGTTCGGCTGGTGCTCAAACAGTAGTTTGCATAGTTCATAGTGCGTTCTGGACAAGAATGGTAGCATGGTGAGTGTGGTAGCATGTACCCCACTTAAACCGAACCATGACTATTAGCCTGCGTCGCATCTAGATAGGATTGTGATTGTTAGCAATGCCACACTTGGTTAGAACTGTGAACATTAGCCTATGCCAGACAGGATTGTGAATGTTAGCAATGCCACACTTGGTTAGAATTGTTAACGTTAGCCTGAATACTAGCATGTCCCACACTTGGGTAGAACTGTAAATATTTGCATGTGACGCACTTAGAGATGAAATCATGAACAAGCCTGAGTCACATCTAGATAGAAATGCAACTATCGGCATGCCCAACACTTTCATGCAACTGTGACTGGTAGCATGCCCAACACTTAGATAGAATTGTGAATGATAGCATGTGCCACGCTTAGAGATGAAATTGTGAACATTAGCATGCGTCGCATCTAAATAGGACTGTGATTGTTATCAATGCCAAAATATATAAATATAAATGTATCCTACCCATGAAGACGAAAAATTAGATCCAAAAAACACCCGATTGTTACTTCAAGGGTGACGCTTATGTAACTTCAATCATCCAAATTAATTGTTTCAGAATGTCGAAAGATAATTGAAGGTGTTAGAGAGGGAACATTTGTAATATGTGCTGTTTAATTCACATTAATGAAGAATGTTTAACTTCACAATATCATCTTGCAAAAAACAAAATACACAAACACTGCAATGAACAAAATTAATCTTAGTACATTACGACAGAAACATGAATCTGCATACAGAACAAAGAATATACACACATTGAAAATGAAATAAAATTGGAAAAGTTTAAAAGATTCAATTCCCAAATCTGCACCCAGTCGAGGGTGTTGTAAAACAACCCCTGTGTCACACTGTATATTTTATTGTATTAGGTGAAAAACAGGAAATTATTTGAACAGAATAATGTTCTAAGGCTCAAATGGTTACCAATGCCACACCTAATTAGAACTGTGAATATTAGCTTGCGTCACCCATAGATAGGATTGTGAATGTTAGCAATGCCACACTTGGTTAGAATTGTTAACATTAGCCTGAATACTAGCATGTCCCACACTTAGGTAAAACTGTAAATATTAGCATGTGCCACACCTAGAGATATCATGAACAATAGCCCGAGTCGTATCTAGATAGAAATGCAACTGTCAGCATGCCCCCCACTTTCGTGCAACTGTGAATGGTAGCATGCCCCACACTTAGATGGAATTGTAAATGTCAACATGTGCCACTCGTAGATAGAATTGTGAACGGTAGCACGAAATTGTGAACATTAGCCTGTTGCATCTAGATAGAAATACAATTGTCAACATATCCCACACTTAGACAGAATTGTGATTGGTGCACCAGAATGGAAGCATGGTGAATGGTAGCATGTATCCCACTATTTTGTAAATTTTGTAAATCTTCCTGTAATAATCTTGTATTACTCTGTCACATTGCCTTGTCATGCTTTCATCTTGTTGTAACTAAGTTAAGCGCCCGGTTGCCCCTGGGCCTGGTGCGCTATAGAAATAAATAAAATACTAAATACTAAATAAATACTAAACGGAACCCTGACCATTGGCCTGCGTCGCATCCAGATAGGATTGTGATTGTTAGCAATGCCACACCTAGTTAGAACTGTGAATATTAGCCCGGGTCACCCCTAGACAGGATTATGAATGTTAGCACACTTAGTTAGATTTGTAAACAGTAGCCTGCATCGCATCTAGATACGATTGTGATTGTTAGCAATGACACACTTAGAATTGTGAACATTAGCCTATGCCAGACCCAGACAGGATTGTGATTGTTAGCAATGCCGCACTTGGTTAGAATCACAAACATTAGCCTGTGTCGCATCTAGATAGGATTGTGATTGTTAGCAATGGCACACTTTGGTGGAGTTGCGAACATTAGCCTGCGCCAGACCCTTACAGGATTATGAATGTTAACAACGCCGCACTTAATTAGAATTCTGAACATTAGCCTGCCCCACACCGCTACTAGATTGTGAATGCTAGCAATGCCTCACCTAGTTAAACTTGTCAACAGTAACATGCATCACTTCGTGATAGGATGGTGAATGTTAGCAATGCCCCACTTAGTAGACTTGTGAACATTGGCCTGCGCCAGGCCCTGACAGGATTGTGAACGTTAGCCTGAGTCCCTTCTAGACAGAAATGCCAATGTTGGCATGACCCACACTTGGGTGGAGCTGTGAACTTTAGCCTGAATCACATCTGGATAGAAATGCAAATGTTAACATGCCCCACAGGTGTATCACTGTGTATTCTGCTTCCCTGTTCCCCATGCTGTTGCTATATATCCGTATCCCCCCTCCTGTCGCTGTAAGCCCAGCCCCCTGTATCTATGTGTGGCTCTGTTCCCTGCCATCCTGTTCATGTGCCTGGTCTCGGGCGCTTTAAAGATAACCATCACATCACTACGCTCGCTCTCTACTATACACCATAATTCAACTAGAACACAGCTATACCCCTGATTAATTCAGCCTAACTGTTCACATAAGAATACGACCCCATGAACACCTCATCACCCTAATAAAACGCAGCTAGCCGAGCACATTCTGGTCTAGTCGCTCACATGCCTAACGCAGCCAGAGCCCAGTCTGGGTGTCCACCCACCAGACTGCACACATCCAACTGATCTCTTCAGTGCCACACCTAACGCTAGGATGCAGCTACCATCCGGCAATTATATCAGCTGCACACACATCTGGTGCACCCACACACCCTACAACACTATCTCTCTCTACTGACCAGAACTACGGTTCCCGAGGGCGGTCCACCTACCAGCGCTTTGAGGCATACAAATGATATGTAGAGCGCTATATAAATGCCCAGTAGCATAACAAGAACGGGTAAATGGGAATATTTTGTTGTACACTTTCCTAGGCCAGAGTTTTTTCCAACGTGTAGACGTCTGCCTCGGTTGGATCGAGTGCGTGCATTGCAATCGCTTTGCTGTGTCGTGGTTCCCCTTTAGAATGTGCCCCGCGTCTTAAAGGGTAAATGGCAGAAGGTAGCTTCACTCTGTTCTGTCCCCAAAAAAGTCTAAATGGCAGAAACATTTCTCAGAGTTGAAAGCGTATATTGGAAGTTGCTGCTGTTCTGGGCACTTACAGCCGCAACCGTTCTTCTTTGTTGGTTTTAATTGGACAGATTGGAAACTTGGTGCTGTTTTCTGCAGTTCGGAGCGCTCCATTTGTTTAGAGTTAGGATTCGGGACAGGAACATATGGAATTAATTACACTTGGTTCCATTGAAGTTTTATCCCCATGGAAATTGTTCTTCGTCCTGGCGGGAGTCCTTTCTTGTACTGAGTTGGCTGTAGTGGTGCAGCTAGTATTTCTCGACAGGGTGGACCTGCGCTGTGCACACATGGGCCTATGATAAAGTTCCCCATAAACCAAGGGGATTTTATATTTGATGAGACGGCTTGTTTGCTTTTGCTCAGTCCCGCGTTCAAGATCCGAGTTTGAGCTTTGATGGTATATCTTTATTTTATTGTTTAGAACAGCAAAATGGTACTCCTTTCAAAAGGTTATGTCCAGAATTCGAAAAACGCAGGCAGTGCAAAGATCTCTGGAGGTTTACATGCATGTGTAACTGGCCCTATGGGGTGAGCCCCTGGTATGGACAGATGTAAATGTTTTCTGCTGAACAACAGTAATCTGCATACAAAATAACTCTGAAGTGTGAATATGTGACCACTAGTAATGCAGTGGGACCAATGCCTACTTTTTGTCACATGCTTTTTTTCACACTCTTGTTTCTATAAAATGGGAAGAAGATGCACTCTCTAATCCACGTTTACAGGGTGCTGCCATCTTCATGCGTTTCATTTTGCATTCATGTAAAGGTTATATAAACAGGCCTACAAGTACCAGAATGCAATCTGATATGAGGTTTATTATTTCAGTCCAGAAATTGGACTACTTGAGAGCCTGTCCTGTGGGTTGAATTACTTTGAAAGGTTCTACACTTATAATGAATGGGTTCCACTTGTATTTAAAAGGGTTTCTGCCATTTAATAAGTGACCAAATGTAAGGTGTCTTTCACTGTAGGAGATTATGCCCAGCGGGTGTAAGGCTCAAATAAGGACGGCCATGGAGACAGAGTGAAAGAGACTAAAGTGGGATAGAAAACGAGATATTCAAGGAAAAGGTGAGGAAAGTGAGATTAAGAAAGGTGGAACGAAAGAGAGTAAAATATAGGCCCTATACGAGAAGCAAAATGGGGGGTAGAGATTGCACGTGGGAAATGGCGGCAATGGGCAGTTAAAGGGCAAGAGTGAGATGGAGGCAAGCTGGGGGTAGTGGTAGATGTGACTCGCAGGAGGAGGAGAAGGAGTTGAAATTAACTGGGAGAGAGCACTGTGACCAGACTCGGTAGAGACTGCTTTATCACATTTGCTGTGAAATGCACATCAAAATGTGCAAACTGGCTAAGCTCCAGGGCTGCAGGAGGATTCTGTGAAGTGGAGTCCAGCCCTCCATGTTCACATCAGTTGAATGCCTCCTTTTGATGTTTCGTCAGAAGAGTTGTTTGCTGACTAGTACTTTCCTTTGGCACAGAGCATTCTCCGGGTACTGAAAAGTGAATGCTCATAGATGTGCCAGTAGTCCAGGCTGTGGTGACCTGCAGCCTATGTGGGAAGTTGGTCCTAGGGATGTTCTTACCCTCAGGCCACACCCTGCTTTTTATTTCCCTTCGTGCCCCTTGCTTCACTATGGCCTCGTAACGAAGCTCGCTGGTGGTGCTGTGGTGTTCTGGATCCTCACCTCTGTATTGTTCCATTTCAGTTTTTGCTTTCTTAATGGTTAAAACAAAAGACTGTTCAGTTAAGGAATATTGTATTAGATCGATTGAGTTACTGGTCAGATGCTGCCTGCCTATTTGACCTGGAGGCTGGCATCTGTACTGTAAGTAAATAGGATGTTTCCACTGTATGGCTATGTGAAATGAGTTGTAGGCTGTGATCGAGAGCTTCTGCCCTTTCCTTCTGCACAAATAGAATTATCTGAAAGCGCCATCACATTAAAAGAGACTTTCAAATGACAAATGGCACTCCAAAAACTGTTCAACAATCTGACCTGATTTTACCTGTTTTAGGTCATTGGTGAGATGTAATTGAAAGGAAACCCTGTAAACAATGTGCCATATGGTCCCAATTCAAGCAGCCCTTTTTCTAAACCAAATGTTATTGCCCCTCACAAACCTTAAAGTGCAGTTTATGGTAATGAGTGGAGTTTCCAGACTACCCCTTTGCCCCATCTGCCAATTCAGAGCCTTGTTTTGTTGTAGTTGGGTAACAGCATATTGAGTTGAGAGAGGGATTGAGACTTGCAATGTGAGATGGTGAACTGAAACCTGTCAGCCTGTGGTAGGAATTGGCATACATTGTATTCGTCCAAATGCTAGAAAAGTTTTGTTCAAATAGGTATGGCCATGATGTAGCCTCTCCAAATTTGCCCCGCTTTCAACTCAGCACCTTTAGAATGAGCCTCCTTACTGGTACTTTGCCTCGCAATCAATGCATCATTTAAACAGAAGACTTTAAAAAAACGTTTTTGGGGAGTTTGGATTATGCCTAGCAAGAATATTGCAACATGTTATAATTGGGCCATACTTTCTGGCTATTTCTTTTACTTCAGGCGTTTGAACGTACTGGCAATGTCAAAACCAAAAGACCTTCTGAAGCACAGAACCGACAGAGAAAAAAACAAAAAAGTGGCGCAAGGTATAAAAAATGCCAAAGTACTGTCTTCATTCTTCAAAAGAAGTAGATAAGCGCCCTACCCAAGGCCAGGCAACGGGCATTCCAGAGAAAATCGTACTGCCTGTAGTCAAGCCACACGTTTCAAGAGATGAGGCACCAAGAACCCAAGCACTAGAGGGCAATGATGACCAATAGGAACAGGGCACTAAAACGTGTTGGTTTGAACACATTTCTTTATGGCCTAAATCAATGGCCTAAATCAATGCCTGGACGTGTGCATGATCAAATTGTAATGGGAGAGCCACAGGCTATGCCACCTCCTAGTTACTCATACCCATAGGATGACAGCAATAGGCACTTTTCTTCTTCATATGGGCTCATGGTATTACCTAACAAAGAAACGGTCTCCAGGCCATGGCTGCAATATTCTATTTTGACTGATAGTCTACTGTTTTTTGCTGTAGACTTTTTGATCCTATGCCAGAAGCAAAACTTGGTAGTGATGACATTAATAACTGGAAGCATATTAGTAACTATTTGAAAATGCACAAAGGGTCTCCTAAACATGCCAAATCCTATGGCAAGTGGGTGGATGCTGAAAGGTGCCTCACAGGACATGTTGGTATTGATTCTCTCATGCAAGATCAAATGCAGGCAGAGACCAATAGCTGGCGGTCTGTGCTTGAAAGAACTATGTCAGTTGTTGTCTTTCTGTCCAAAAATAATTCGGCATTTCGTGGCTCTTCATGCAAGTTACTTACTCCAAACAATGGAATTTTCCTAGGCCTTGTTGAGCTACTAGGGAAATGTGTTCCAATCCTGATGGATCATTTGCATTGAGTGACCTCACAAGAGAGCCACAGTTACTATTGCGAAAATGTCATTCAGAATGAACAAATTAGTTTAATGGGGTCTTAAGTAAAGAATGCAATTTTAATAGGGGTTAAGCTGCAAAATATTCTTTGTGGTCTTTTGAATGCCTTTCTCCCCTTTTCTCATCACCCAGAGTGCTGCATCTATTTTATCTGTGCATATTCTGTGTTTCATCTACAGGGGTGGGTTTTTACAGTGCTTTCTAGTTAGTTACTATTGTACATGGCGTGTCTGATTAAAGTATATCTTTTTTGATAGAATCTTGATTGGACAGCCTGTGCTTTTGTAAATACTGGAGGGGGGGTATCGGTACTCCTCCCCTGTATATGGCAGAGTAGAAGCACAGAGCACCCCAGCCAAGATTCTATATATGGTAGAATGGACGAGCAACCGAATCTTAACTTCTCACTGCAAAGCCCAGGCGTAGGTGCAAACGGACAATGGTTCCGACCCTCTGCACGCCTCTATCAGTCTCGCGTAGCTCCACAGTACCAAAAGCGCAGTATATCTTAACGCGACCCCATGGGCAGCCCCCTGTCCTGTTTCCCACTTGGGAATCAGTCGTCTTCAATATGTGTGTATTTGACCTCTCATCCAGCTCAGATCTTAGTCAATTAGGAGGGCGAGAGCCCCTTGCTGCTTATGTAGGCCGCTCTCGTCTGCCCACTATGACACACAGTGGAGCCTCTGTCTGTGCTGCTCAATCCAATTCCCGGAAATAATCAATTCCCAGGTACACATCACTGTGCACAGTCCCACAGCACTGCCTTCTGTAGCATACTTTCTTCACTCCAACCCTCTCTAGTTGTATGCAGCTATGTTTATAACCCTTTGTGAGCTGCTCAGGTCAGGACGTTTGTCTTCCAGAGCACCTGTTGCGCCATTCATTCGTCAGGAATCTAGCGCCCCTGCTCCACTTGTTCCGAGGTGCTAACCTTAAGGTTCTGGTGACTCCAGCCCTCTTCAGCCATGTGTGCACAACTGTAGCAGCTGGCCTGTAACCACGCACCTTTCAAGGTATGTTCCTACTTGTCTCCCGGGAGTTGCACTCCATGAGTGCACCGGTATTCAGAGTGCCGTGGATTTTTCCGCACTGCCCACAGTAGTCAGCTTTGACTGTGAGTCCGATCGCGCAGCTGCTCTCACAGTGCCACAATGCAGCCTCCCAGTGCATTCTTCCCTGCATGGGTAGCGATCCGTCCACACCTCTGCAGACTCGATTTGTCAGTCTGCTTCACCCAGCTTGCTGCCGTGCCTGTGCACTGTCCCGGAGTCAAATATCCCTGGCACCTCCCACTCACAGAGACCACACGTCGGAGTCCGTTGTCTCCAGTCGCGGTCCACCGCTGCACAGTTCCTCTACTCCCTGTAATTCGGGGAGGCACTGTCCACCCAGGTGCAACCACTAGGTGCGTTCCGCAGTCGTTGGCTCGAGGGCAGACCTGTCGACCGGATCCCCTCCCCCTCTTCAGGAGCAAGCCGCAACGTTGTCCGCCATCTTTACCCAGCCGGACTAGTTGCTATCATCCTTCTTTTCTGTCCTCGGATCGCTCCGATTTTCGCCGTTATTGCTCTCAAGGGTAGCAGTGCCACTTCACACACTTGGAGGTGTCTATATCAGCAAAGTACTCGGTTAAACCGCTTCTTGGCAGGATTTGTAGCAGGATCTCGACGGGAGCCTCGTCCAAAGGCTGCTTCACTCCATGGGCTCAAGCCACGCCCCCCAATGTGGTCCTTAATGGTTTTAGAGGAACAGGGATGGACCTGTTTTGATGAGGCTTTCATAGATCGGACTTGTCTAGCGACCACATCACAGGAGGAAAGGAGGACAAAGAGGGAGGGGGGTAGCTGAAGGAGGGTCAGCAAGCCACGACAGAGAGGATGGGGAGCGGAGGAGAGCGTGAACAAGATGTCCTGGGTTTTAGAGATAAAGTGAGAGGCAAGGGCATTGCAGAGAGCCGGGGAGGCGAGAGGAGGGGCGGAGGCTGCAGCAGGGTTGGCCAGCTCCTTACAGATGTGAAAGACTTCGGCCGAGTTGTCAGATGCCACAGAGACACGGGCTTGGATGTGGGTTCTCTTCTTGGTGCGGACCGAGAGTTGGTATTGCCTTTGGAGCAGGCCAGTTTGTCAGAGGATGAACAAGAAGCCCTCCATTTCCTCTCAGCCGCCCTACACTTACGTTTAAGTGTACCTAGGTCAGAGTCATACCTAGAATTGCACTTGGCTTTGGACTTCAAACAGATCCTCATAACGGGGGCAAGAGCATCAAGAGTAGCCGAAATAGAGCAGTAGAGTAGAACAAGGCCTTGTGTCAGGATGTGAGTCAGCACGAGGTGTACGTGGGGGGGGGGGAGGGGAGAAGGTGGCAGCGAGAGCCTCGACTGATGCACGCTTCATGGGCCCGATGTCTGAGAAGATGGGTGGCAATTTTGGGGTAGGCTTGGCTTGAGGGGAGGAGATGGAGAGATGAGAGGAGAGGAGGCAATGATCACTCCAGGAGAGAGGAGGGATGAGACGAATAGAGAGGGGGAGGCCGGAGGAGCTAAAGACATCAAGTGTGTGACCAGCAGAGTGAGTCGGGCCAGAGGGAAGGATAGAGAGGGAGAGTGAATCGCAGAGGTCACAAAAGAGCACAGAAGAGGGACAGGGAGAATCATGATGGATTTTGAGATCACCAAGGAGGAGGAGTTGAGTGGTTGAGGAGGAGAGGTCTGAAAAGAGGTGATTTTACCAGGGGGCTGGTAGAGAGTAGCAACAGTTGGAGAATGGCTACGAGAGGGAGAGAGAGCCTGCAGACAAGGCATTCGATAAAAGAGTAAGTCTGAGTTGGGATGATAGAGGCAGGAAGCCACTCAGGGAAGATCAGGGCTACACCATCTCCGGGCCTGGTGGATCTGGGGGCAGAGAGGATCTTGTGGCCATCAGGGAGGAGGGTGTCAAAGCTCATGACAGAGCTGGCTGTGAACCATGCCTCGGAAAGACTGAGGACATCAAGGTCAAGTTCTTCTAGGAGGTGGCAGATGTTAGAGAACTGATTGACAGCAGAGCGCGAGTTTAGAGTGGCAAGGCGAAGAAGATTGCCAGCCTTAAGGACCTTCCGGAGAGGGATACAGATCAGAGGTACACCCTGCAGAGGTTTAGAGGGTGCTAGAGGTGGGGCAGAGGGGGAAGGAAAAGAGGGCAAGGTAGCAAAGGGAGGAGAGTAGGGGACAGCTGGAGATGAAAGGAAGTTGATGAGGCGAGGGAAGCACCTATCAAAGAGGAGGAGATTGGCCTGAGGGCCTTGCACCATGACGGTGTCATTAAGGTAGACATTAATGATGACTCTGGAGGAGTCGAAGGAATCCATAAGATCTTCCCACTGGGTGCCACCATTAAGGGTAGAGGAGGAGACAGGATGGTGCACAGAGCTCATATAAGGGGTCCAGAGATCTGGCGAAGGAACGACAAGAGGATATCAGTGAGGGTTTGTCTGGCAGAGGCGCTCAAATAGGTTTCAGCAATGGGGAGACCTGGGTTTGAGGCCAGGTTATCCTTTTTAAAATTCTTCTTACCAGGCTTGGTGAGAAGGGAAGAATAGTTGATGGAGAAGCGGAGTAGATAGGAGAAACAGATAACGCCATGGGCAGTTAGAAAGAGGATGCAGTGGGAGAAAAGAACAATGATATGGGGCAGTGACTGGGCTGGCAGGTTACAATTGTGGGCCAAAGTTAAATGAAAAACACACCCAACAAAACACACCCAAATTTGACTTTACAAAACGCACCCAAATTTGACTTTACAAAACGCACCCAAATTTGACTTTACAAAACGCACCCAAATTTGACTTTCAGTGATAAATACTAAGAAACTGTAGGGAAAAGAAATGAGGTAAGCGTTAGAGGTGAGTGCTGAAATGAGAGCATAATCGGGAGATCAGTTGGAATAGACAGAGGGGAGAGTGAAGGTCCAAGAAGGGAAAAGAAAGGGTAAACAGATGGAGGGATCTAACCCATGGTGTGGGAAGTAAGAGAGTCTTGGTAGTCCAGTTTCATAGCTGAATGCACCAGGGAGTGTCAGGTTGTGGAAGTAGATTCATGTAGCGTTCTGGGAGCAGAAAGGGGCCTTAGAAGTGGGCCGGCTCCCGCCTCCCGGTCCCACCAATAGGCTAGTTAAGGCAAAGGTAGCCAATGGAGGGGGGAGGAGCATGTAACGATATGTAGGCAGCCTCAAAAGCAGGCGGCCATCTTAGAAGGGGATGAGGGTGACCTCAACATGCACCAAGTCTCATAGATAACTTTGCTGCTTATGTGCCGTTGGGAAGGAAGTAATTTCAAAACACGTGGTTCAGGAAACGTGTTACACACAACCAATACGCCAGTGAATAAGGCGGTGCAAAAACATTATTTATGCCAAATTGTGAGAAAAGAAAACCTGAAAGAGCTTGCTAACCTCATTTAGCTAGATGTAGAAAGGCCAGTGGCAGTGGTGGGGCCACGAGGTATTACCTTCAAGAAGTAAATGCGGCTGCCGATGATTGCCGCAAGTTTGGGAAAACGGCTGATCCAAGAAAATGCTGCACGCGGAGCGCATTGTTCAGGCAATCCACGCCTGATGAAGAACAGCTGATGGCAGGAAAATGCTACTCGATGAGTGCGAGATTTGGGCAATGAATGGGACCTGGACATGTGTCCCTTGGTCTCCCTTGGCTGGGGCGGGACCACCATAGACATGGCACGGGGACCCTGAGCCGGGGTGGCAGCTGCTGCATCTCCAGCACCTCGGCCCCCTTGGTCACCTTTGCCAGCTCCAGCACCTCGGCCCCCTTGGCCACCTTTGCCTCCCTTCCCACTTTTTGCCCTCCCAGTCATGGCACAGATGTAATGGTGCAATTGAAGGTGCAGCTGACAATTGACCTGGGCAATTTGAGTGAGGCGGCAGCGTACGTGATGTTAAACGTACCAGCGTGCTCCAGCAAGGCTCAGTGTGACCCTGGGTGAAAAATTAACGGGCCGCGCAAAGTGCAGGCACCCCAAAAAATGAAAATAAAACCGTGTACGCAACCCCTCTGTATGCCACCTGTCACATAAAACGTTACGCAGTACCCTGTGGCGCCCGCAACACAAAGAACGCATGCGCCAATGGCACATAGGGTACAGTGATGTCTACAATGGGGGTACGCGATTCACAGGGGCACCCACAGTATGTCGCATGCGTACGCAACTCCCGTTCACCTCCTCAAAAAAATTTGCAATTGAATTTGCATACCAGCAAATTCACCTGCCTCCAAGTGCCCCGAGCTGCCTCCTGTGAACCTGCTGCTGCCAGCCCACTCTGTGTGCCTGCTGCCCACGTGTCCTGCAGTTTGGTGCCTGCTCATCGGCCATTGCCAGTGCTCCTGTGACTGTGACCGCATCTGCTGATCGCAGAGACTCCCGAATGCCATACCAGCGCTCCACAGCCGAGCACAAGGAGCACCTTGCCCACCCACACCTGCCTCGGGGGTTGCCATATCTGACCCTTTTACATCTGAGGCAAGTGGCATCCCCCCGGCAGCGAGGCAGAGGGCTGCCAGCTTCTCAGCCAGGAAAGTTGGCATCCTGGTGGAGCAAGTCCTGGTGCATCATGATTCCCTCTTCCATGGACCATCGCAAGTCAGCAATGCAGGACTGAGGAAGATCTGGGCGGACATCGTGAGTGCCATCAACGCAGAGGGGGTGGCACCCTGCGACTACCATCATGTTCACAAGCACTGGGAAGACTTCAAATCCAGGACCCTCAACAAGGCCCGGCGCCTCTTCGGGGCTGGTTGACCACCGATGAGATGCAGGCCCTGGAGCGCTTCTACACAGTGCTGCATGCCCAGGTCCTGGAGTTAGTGCTCCGTCTGGAGTCGACTGGTAAGTGTCCATGTGTTCTGGTGCAGCATAGTGCATGTGCATGTTGACGTGTGGCTGGAGTATGCACCTTGGCCATATGTCCGGCTTGCCTCATGTACAGATGTCTGTGTGCATGTCCCTGACACTGCTGCATGTGAGTCCATCATGTGCAACATCAATGGTGTCTGTGTTGCAATGCATGATGCGCAGCGGCATGTAACAATGTGCACATGTTTGCATCCCTGTGTCTGGACTGGGGCATGCGAGAAGTGTGACATATGGGTGCTTATTTCTGCATCATGGACATGCATGGCGTACATGTGCATGTGTCTGAGTGGTGTGTGTGTGACTGGCCAACACCTTGGATGCATGACACATGAGCATCTCAATCCGTGATTGACTCATGCAGCTTGTTGTCCCCAAGTGCACCCTGACGTGAGCTCAATGGCCTGATGTATGACTGTCAGGTCATGTGTGTGAATGTGAAGTGCATGTCCCATGATGCATGTGAGGTTGAGCCCCTCTTCTGATGTGCTCGCGGTGCCTTGTACATGGATGTGAATTTTTGTTGCACAGGGCATGCATGTTTGTGCATGTGTGTTGCTTGCACTGACCTGTGTGTTGGGGAGGGTGATGATGGTTGTGACATTTGAAAGTGCCACTCATGTGCATTTGCTTTGTATCAAACAGACATTTGTTCGGTACACTGATGCTTGTGTTCAATGTCTCCCTATCCACAGCGACGACGGAGGAAGAGGACGGAGTAGGCGCTGTGGAGCACGGCAGCAGGGATGCCTCCATCAGGCACAGACGCAAGGCCCAGGTGTCCTCCCAGGATCTGTCATCTTCCTGTAGCGAGGAGGCTGGTGCTGCGTCAGAGTCGACTGCCGCAGCTGCTGAGGGGAGGTCCAAGAGGGCAAAGGTGGTGGAGGACTGCTCAACAGTGGGAAGGACAGATGAGCCCACACAGGGGTAAGACCCTGCGGAAGATGGTGGGGAGGCATCCAGGTTGACGGAGGAGGTGGAGGTGGTACAGGAAGAGGAGGAAGAGGAGGAGGCCACATCAGCCCAGCCCATGGGGCCCGGCGGGGGTGATGACACAGGTGTGACTGGTGCAGACCAGACTCAAAGGCCGGAGGAAGGGCAGGTCACCGTGGGGGTGCCTGTACTGATCCCTGCCCCTGGGGATGCATCAGTATGCACCTGCAGCCATGCCTCAGGCCGGACCCATCCGCAGGTGGCAAATGTTTCCATGCAAACGGAAACACCAATACCTGCGGATGTCGCCATTCGGGACAGGGTGGAACCTGTGGTAGCCAGTGTATGCAGGCGTACAGGCATCATCCGTGATGAGGTGCAGGCTTCCAATCGGGGGCTTGCATGTCATCACAATGTTGTCTGGTGTCTTTTGAACTGGCTAGCACATTTCCTGGTCTCGCAATGGGTCCATGGGCTGGCCACTAATGTGACCCCCTCTTCGTCTGCCTCCTCTGTGCGCCAGTCACCCTCCCTGCCGTCTTCCAGCCCGGATACCACCAGGGCACCCTGTGCATCTGTCCCATGCCTGTCAGCCAGTCTGGCCAGAGTCGGAAGTCGAGGTGGAGTCGGCAGATGTGGTCACCGCAGCAACAGGAGCTATGGCAATGGAGGAAGAGCAGGCAACAAGCAGCAGGGCACATGTACGACAGCCCTGTGTGGTGTCATCATCCCAGAGGCTGTCCTTGTTGCACTTGCACCAGGAATTTTGGCAGCAGCAGGCTCCTGGTAGGAGGCACTACAGGACTCGGGGTGTTCAACATCAAAGGGGCAGGTATCAGCCATCGGGCTGGAGGGACACGTGGACCTTGCTACAAGGATGTCTTCCGTGTTGAGGCGAATTGGCCAGCAGATCGGAGCAGAGCGACAGCAAGCACAGGGGGCACGACTCATTATTGCCAGGGCGGAGAACACCTTGCTTCGTGCAGAGAGGCGGGCCGAGTTCCTTGAGGAGTCTTGCAGGGAGTTTGAGAGGAGCATGCTGGAGTCCCTGCAAGCCCTCGAGGGGAGAGCACCGGCCCGCCAAGGGGAAATTGATGCAGAGTTCGATGATGCCCTGGCCAAAACATTGAGGGGGAATGGTGAGTCAGAAGACTAGAACGCTGTCATTGTACATAGTTCTTTAGGTGTAAGTATCCTTTTTGTTTTTTCTTTCTTTATAGTTTTTGGACTTTCCTCCACCCTTTGTATATAGTTCTTTTTTGGACATGGTTAGGGACAATGGACCCTTTATTTTTGTACATAGTTCTGTTTTCAGTGGATCATTTATTTCACCATGGAGCAATGGTTTTCTTTTTATTTGTGTTTTTCATTTGGGACTACTTAATGGACAAGGACCGCATCTTTGATTTCATCTTCGTTTGTTTGACGTACAATTTTTTGGATTATTTTACTAACTTTTATTTAGTTGCTCTTTATATACTGATTTCATTTTTTTTGTATATGAGTTACAGACTGTTACCAATACATATTTTCGAATTCCGAATCCAAGTGGTTTCTGGTCTTGATGGTTTAGGGCAAGTTTCACTCTTGCTTACTGTGTTCTATGTCCATGATGCTGGCCGTTGTGCATGTGTGTCCACACATGCATGCATGTGTCATCTTTGACTTCCAATGGCATGTGGCATTTTGGGGTATGTGTGACCAATAGATGGGTGTTGAGGTGCACTTGGAGTGTGCAGCGTCTGGTGGCATTTCATTTGACATCTGATGCATTCATGTCTATTAGTCCACAGTGTGTTGGGGGCGGGGCGGGGTGTGGGGACATGAGGTGGGGCCTGCCTACAGGTTGCCGTCACAGGTGGGGGGTGGGGACATGAGGTGGGCAGGGCCTGCTTGCAGGTTGCTGTCACAGGTGGAGGGCGGGGACATGGGGCAGGGCTTGCCTGCAGGTTGCCGTCACAGGTGTGGAGTGGGGACATGAGGCAGGGCCATCCTGCAGGTTGCCGTCACAGGTGGGGGTTGGGGACATGAGGCAGGGCCATCCTGCAGGTTGCCGTCACAGGTGGGGGTTGGGGACATGATGCGGGGCCTGCCTGCAGGTTGCTGTCACAGGTGGGGGTTGGGGACATGATGCGGGGCCTGCCTGCAGGTTGCTGTCACAGGTGGGGGGTGGGGACATGAGGCAGGGCCAGCCTGCGGGGCATGGTCACGGGTGATTGGAGGGGTGCCATGTGCTGTGGGCTGCCTGCGGGGTATGGTC
This sequence comes from Ambystoma mexicanum, assembly GCF_040938575.1. Classification (NCBI taxonomy): domain Eukaryota; kingdom Metazoa; phylum Chordata; class Amphibia; order Caudata; family Ambystomatidae; genus Ambystoma; species Ambystoma mexicanum. The sequence goes on along the minus strand of NC_090939.1, from coordinate 776,429,497 downwards.
ATGGGTGATGGGGGTGTCCCATGTGGTTTGGGCTGCCTGCGGGGTGGGTCACGGGTGATGGGGGGGGGGGGGGGAAATCCCATGTGGTGTGGGCTGCCTGCGGGGTGTGTCACGGGTGATTGGGGGGGTCCCATGTCGTGTGGGCTGCCTGCGGGGTGGGTCACAGGTGATTGAGGGGGGGTCCCATGTGGTGTGTGCTGCCTGTGGAGTGGGCCAAGGGGGTGGGGGAGGTCCCATGTGGTGTGGGCTGCCTGTGGGGTAGGGTCACAGGGGATGGGGGTGTCCCATGCGGTGTGGACTGCCTGCAGGGTCGGTCACAGGTGATTGGGAGGGTCCCATGTGGTGTGGGCTGCCTGCAACGTATGGTCACGGGTGATTGGGGGGGTGGTCCCATGTGGTGTGAGCTGGCTGCAGGGTAGGGTCACGGGGGGGGGGGGTGTCCCATGTGGTGTGGGGTATGGTCACAGGTGATGGGGGGGGGGGGTTACCCATGTGGTGTGGGCTGCCTGTGGGGCATGGTCACAGGTGAGGGGGGGTACCCATGTGGTGTGGGCTTCCTGCGGGGTATGGTTACGGGTGATGGCTGCTGGGGTGTGGCTGTCCCGTCAGGAGGCGTCTGCCTCTAGGGGATTTGTGCATGTATTTCAGGGTCCGCACAGGCCCTTTCACGCGATTTGGTTGGGGTGCATTACGGGGTACGCGCGGGCCCTTTCACACGATTTGGTTGGGGTGCGGTACGGGTTACGCGTGGGCCCTTCCATGTGATTTTGCTGGGGTGCGGTACAGGTTTCGCGTGGGCTCTTCTACGCGATTATGCTGGTGTGAACGGGGATGCGCCGGCCTTTCCATGCGATATGGCTGGGGTGCGGTACGGGGTACGTGCTGGCCCTTGCACGCGATTTGGCTGGGGTGCGGTAAGGGGTACGCGTGGGCCTTTCCACGCGATTACGCTGGTGCGAACTGGGTACGCGCAGATTTTCACACTAGCTGGGCCACGGATCACGTGGGGCCTTGCGCAATATTGGGCATTTCACTGGTTTTTTCCTGCGCACTGAGGCGTGTTGGGGGTGTTACTAGCACTGCTTGATGTTCATTGCGCCACAGCTACTGATGCCTCTGAATCATTGGGCCATGGCTACTGATTCTTCGGAAAATCCATACATACGTGTTTCATGCAATTGCTGCTTTGCGCCACGGCTGGCCCACACGTGGCGCATGCTCTTTCTCTGCGCGTGGCGCTTGTGCTACTTGTGCGCTGGATTGTATGATTTGGGGCCTTTGTGTCCCCAGGTTTTGAAGATAGGTTCACCTTTCACTGGTGTTAATTGAAGGAGATCTCTGAAAACAATGACATGTTTTCCTACAAAGAGTTCTTTGTAGTATGTTTTGAGGACCTCTTGCAATCCGAGGTGAATCAAAGCCAACATTAGGTTGGCGACCATGCTCACCTCATTTATTAGGAGCATTTTCATTTGCTTCAAAACTCTGCGTAGCTCCATAGCAGATTCTGCTGAAAGTTTATAGCACTCTAATTTGTTTTGGTGTTCTACTGGAAGGATTAGCAATCGGTGTAGAGTGATTCCACCTATGTTGTAGGCATCCAAACCTGTAGGGGCGGTTACACCAGCTGAAAGGTTGTTTGTTAATTGTTTAGGTATTTACTGATCACTTTTAATAAGGATGTTTTCCCTGACCCAGCTTCACCACTTTCATACAGCAGTATAGGTTTGTACTTGTCACGGGTGCAAGTTTTACTTTCGTGCTGTATGCCATGTTCAATTTTTTCGCTTCTAGAAAAATGGTACGCTGCTCATTGTTTAGTTGGGATTTCAGTACTGCCAACTCTTCTGCTGACTGCTCATACTGAAACATGGTGGTGGTTACTTCTGTCTGCTCATACTGAAACGTGATGGTTACTTCTGTCATGGCTAATTCTGCCTCATTTGCTATGAGTGGCTGTTCAGGTGGTTCTTGGCTGCCTGTTACAGAAGGTTCTCTGCTCTCAGAATTGTCTACATTTAGTTGTGCTTCAAGTTCTTCTTGTTGGCGTTCATTGTCCAATATAGTTTTGTACCGTGTAAAGTTTTCATTTGTAATTGTACTTTAACTTGCATTCAAAGCATCTTCATAAGAGGCGTGGGTGGCTATTAATTCTTCCTTTCTCCATGTTTAGAAAAGTTGCATTAGAGCCATGTAGTACAGTTCTTTGTGTTGAGTAGTTTTTAATGCCAATTTCATATGATTAATTCGGCTGCGTTTGGTAAGTTTCACCAAGATGCCTTCACAACCTTCCACTCTGTATCTACCTTTTTTTCTCATCTGGTTTAATGTTATTTTTGTATGCAAGGTTTTGGGCTATCTGGTATAGGCACAAGGCTTCTAAAGTAATGCTCCTGTTCGGGTATTATGTGTCCAATAAGTTGTTCTTCAAAATGTCCTGGCTGTTGGGATTGTTTTTGGCTATTGTTTGTATGTCTTCGTACAATTTTAGTACTCTCTTTCTGGATGCAGCAGGACCAAGGCTTAGCCACGCTATGTTTTCAGATTTCATATATAAGGCTTTGCCGGTTAACCGGTCTGCGGCTTCGTAGGAGCTAAATTCTTTATGGGACAGCATTTTTATGCCAAAACTGTACCATTTTTGTGCCAGTGTTTTCTCAGATTATATGTCATCCCAGAGGTCTTTGAGCTGTGTTTTCTCTGCTTTGGTTAAGTAGGCTGTGACATATTGTGCAACCGCATTGGAATTCTCTGCAATGTTACTGTACATCAACATTAGCATTCCATAGGAGGGCAATTATTGCATTGTAATCATTGATGTACTTTGATGCTTCACTCCTTTTTATGCAGTACGTGTTCTTAGGAGACTTGCCTTTCACACTGTGTCTAACTAAAGACATGACGCTGTTTACTTGCCCTATTGTTGAAACTGGTCTAGGGAAACCAAAGCAGCATTTGGTGTACCATTTGCCTCTGTTTTTATAGTTGCGCTGACAATACTTGCCACACTTGTGTCTTTGGAACTGCAAAATGTGTGCATGTAGGTCACTATGTGTACTTTCCGAAGGGATTTTGCAAGTGACATATTTGTGAATGAACTGCAAAACAGTTTCATCACTCTCCTCACCAAATTTAGGAGCATTTTTAATCCACAAAAGCACGTGGATGTGTGGTGCTCCTCTGGCTTGATATTCTTTTCTCCAAAAGAAGTGCTCCACTTCTCCGAGGGGAGAAAGTGCTTTATTGCAAATGAAGTGCAGCATGGCAAGGAAGCGATGGTGGAAGTACTGTGAAACATTTACTGGATAAAGAGAGCAAAGGTCTCCTGGTGTTTTCATGTCTACACCTGATTTGTTTTTGTAGGAAAGTGTGCAAGTTTTCCCATGCATACTCTGCACAACTTAAAGTGATAAACCATGTGGTTGGGCCACGGTTGCGTAGCATACACCATACATCTGCGTGCCGTCTGAACCAGTACTCTTTCGTACCAGGCATGTTTGCTAAGAGATTTGTAATACTTGACTGTAAAACTTTGGTCTACTCTTGCACCTTTTGAAGTAGCTATGTAGCAGACATGTTTTAAAAATAGGAACCTGTTTCAATATGTGGGCAACTCCATAACATAGGGTTGCCAGTTCACTTTCAAAGAGGAGGAGGAATATGTACTCCACGTTCTGTCTAAATCTAGGGTCTTCAAAATACATTTGTAAACAACGGTATTCTGATGCTGTTATTTGTGTGCATCTTTCATCATATCTTCTACTTTTCCAGTCGGGAAGAGTAGAGGAAAGGCTCGGGCTTCTACACTTTTTTCCCATAAACTTATTGGCGCTCTTTTGGCTTGCCGCATTTGATATGTTTCTAGTGCATCGTCTATGGTGTCTTTGGAGTGCAGTGGGGGAATTGTATAGTGGTCTAAAATATTGGAGGCTGCACTAGGATCTAGATGTTCAAATTGGCCAGTTGTTGAGGAGTCCTAAATTATTTCGGTTGTTTCTCTCAGGTTTTCTTCAATGTTTATTTCCTTGTAGTATTCATTGTTTTCTTTTAGGCTTCCCTAACTTTGCTTAAATCCACCAGTTGCTGCCAATTCTTTTTGTCTTTTGTAGGTACACCATTTACCTGGATAATCAAAGACTCTTCTATTGGCCTTTGCACTTTTAGAGTGTCTACATTTCTTGGAGATCTAATGGTAAATAAACCACTTTCCCACAAATGCCTCTCAGTAATTCGGTGGGAGGCAATTTTGTAGTTTTCGGTTGAAGTAGTATTATCGCTTGAAATGGGTGCACTGTTTGGAGTATATTGCCCTCAACAAATTAAGCTGCTGCAGTGCATTTGTCAGTGGAAATACTTCCAAATTATTACTGATTGCCCGTGAAGGCCTTTGAAGTTTTGCAGTGCAGTGCAGTATGTGCACAGTATGGAGGTGTTCATAATTTCGTATTTGCTTTCAGCTATAAGGTACAGAGCTAATGGAGACAATTGGGATTCCTCATTGCCTTCTATTTTCTGCATCTTATTTTTATATATATATATATATAATGTGTTTTGGTGCTCTTTCTATAGAAAGTTCCACGACAACACACACATACTTGGTTTGGCATTTCAGCAGATGTGCTTTTGAACTTTTGTATTTCTTTTCTGTATGTGTGATATAAAAAGTTGATAACTGCAATGTTGTCAGTACTGTTGTCTGAAAATGCTGGAGTTTGTAAGTGCTCTTCAGTTCCACAATATTTCCTTGGGATGTGCTCCATTTCTTCGAGCACTTGTTTGGCTGTACCTTGTAGGAGAATATCATTGAAATGTTTCAGTGCTAAAGCTGGACTTTTTGCATAGTACAGTTTGTAATCTAGATTTCTAACTGTTGAATGGTGGGTTGCAAACATTTTGATATGATAGAAGGTGCTTTTGCAAGCAGGTCCAGAAATACAGGCTGAGGAATGTCCTTGTATTCCTGTGTAGTTGCGCACTGGACAGGAGTCCATGGTTTGTAGTATTTTTTTTTTTCTTTTTCTTTTGTCGTTGCCTTTGACATACTGATTGAGGAATTGCTGCAAAGATTTGATTAAGGATTGGCGAACGTTACACATTGATGTGCAAGGCCATTTGTAGGTGAGGCGTGTTGGTTTGGTGGAATGGATAGTGACATCTAAGGTTGATGGGGATATTTCTGAAAGCAGTGTCCCCTCTTCCATTATGGTATTGTGTATCTTTTCATACCCTCGTCCACTCCGATGTAAGGCAATTTGGTTTGGTTTTTGGTTTTTGTTCTTGTTTGTATGATTCTTCATGGGAATATGTCTCTGTGTTGGTGGTGTGACTCCACTCACCTATACAGATGTGGCCAAACGTAGCAATGCTGATATTGCGTTTGTTCGAAGTAGTGCTTGCAATTTACCAATTAATTTTGTTAGTGGTTTCATTCTGTTCAAAATTACTATAAACAATTTCCGTTTTACGATCATTGGACGGTCTACAAGAGCTTCCAGGATGACTTTTCTGCTGTAGGTTTTGAGGGTTGAGTGTGATTTCTGCCCTCTATAAGATTCTGAAGGACTGTGCGGTGGAACATTTTTTGTAAAAGTAATTTTTTGGAATGCTTGCTTGTGGTTACATTACCATTTGTACATGCTCTGTGGGCAGTAGTGCGCGTTGCACTGTTTGCTTTTCTTTTCATTTTCAAATTTTGACAGATGAACTATACTGTCTTCACTGGTAGATGGATCCGTTTTCCTTAATGACTGGATTAGCTCTTCTCGTTCAACTTTCTGTAGAAGTTCTGCTTGCAGTGGGTGGCTACTTTTATGTTTTTAGGTTGCGTGGCTCCATTTCTGCATTGCTTTCTTATGGAGTTGCAGTTTGGTAGGCATTGTGTAGTAGATGTTGGCGAAGAAACGAAGTGTGGGTGTGCATATTTTCAAATGTATATGTGCAATGTGCATGAGTGGGTCAATGGGAGGGTAGACATATAAATGGAATTGTGTCAGTGTGCAATGGCCTCTTAACTTTTGGTTGGGGACAGTATCTTACTATGTGGGGATTAGTCTAATGGTGGCGACATAACAAACACTAAGCACCTCCTAGAGGTTTCATGAGTAACCATGAAGTACATACTGGTGGACTGCAAATCTAATATGCTACAATGCAACAATAGTGCACTCTTCTAGTGAGACGTACAACACTATGATGGTATTATAATTACTTTGTTGTTTGGTGAGAGTAGCTTTATTGCAGGTTGTATTTTGAAGTGCACACACCAGTACCTTTCCGGAGAGAAGTGGGTACTGCACCTTTATAAGAAGATGGTAAGAAAATATGTTGGCTAATGGCATAGTGCTTACATTTGTACAATACGTTCTTTAAAACTATAGGGGGATGTCTTGGCAGGAAGAGAAAGTGTGTGTATAAATGGAAGGCTTAGGATATGAAATGGGACTTGGGAGCATAAGCATGCCTGTTTGTTAAGGGGTTAGGTGGATGGATTATTTGGGAGTGTATTGTGTGACGTCTTATTGAACACGTGTGTGTATTACTGTAGCACTATTTACTTTCAAAATGGAGTACCTCACATTGTGGAAGGATGACAAAAAGGTGTGGAAAGATGTACAGAGTGCAAAGCAGAATGTTTTTCTGTGTGCATTTGCATGTACTTCTCTGCGGTGTCCAGTCAAATGCTCGACAGTGATTTGGTCGACAGACAATTGGTCGACTGAATTTGGTCGAATTACATTTTGGTCTACATCCAATTTGGTCGAAATTATTTAATTTTGGTCGAAATGAAATGAAATGGTCGAAATGAAATTAAACATACACGCTTTATAATGAAATATCTACTGTATTTTATTTATAATACTTTTTTATAATGAAATATCTACTGTATTGTATAACCATCTTTTTAATTAATGCATTTTAAACGTATTAAAATGTCTAATGTAACTTTTATAATATATATATATATATATATATATGTTATAAATAATTAAATATACCAACAGCTTTTTTAAAAATTACATGTAAATGTGTATTTCTTTTCTAACACTTGGTGGCGCTATTGTATTAGATTTGCATAGCATATTTACAATATATTTTGTAAATATTAACACTTGTGACGTGTTACGTTTACGACGTAGACGCCATTTTGGAAGTTCCGTGTTCGTGGTTCCAGACCTGTTGCGCGCGCTCCTGGATTTTCTGATGGATTGATTTTATTTTTGGGATTTTTTTGGATGCGTTTCCTGGATTTGTCGCCATCGGATGTTTCTCTTCACATGGATCGTGTTTTGGAACGAGTTTTTCAAGGAGTCGGAGATGTTCACCGCAACGGATGTATTTTTTTCGCAAAGACCAGCTTCCTCTTTTTCATGGATTTTAATGGAATTTCTTATGGATTATTCATTCTTGGATTCATCGATGGTTTTTCTTATGGATTTTAATTGTCTGGACCTTTTTTTCACTGGATTCTGTTAAATTCTCGCTCTGCCATCAAGCACTCCTCTGATATCTGTCGCCTTCTTGAGGAACTGGACCTCGACGTCCTCGGTCTCACTGAGACATGGTTCACTGCCAGCTCTGCCACCAGCTTCGACACACTCCTACCTGACGGCTACAAGATCCTCTCCATGCCTAGGCCAAACCGCTCAGGGGGTGGTGTTGCCCTTATCTTCCCTGAGTGGATTCCTGCCACTGTCACTCCTACGCAGACCTACTCCTCTTTTGAATGTCTTGTCTGCCGACTCTCTCTCTCTCCTAGCCATTCCCTTACCGTGGCTACTATCTATCGGCCACCTGGTCAAATTTCATCCTTCCTCTCTGAGTGGGCTGACCTCTCCTCCTCACTCCTGTCCTCAACCACCCAACTCCTCTTTCTCGGTGACTTCAACATCCACCTCGATGCCTCCTGTCCCCCCACTGGTCTCTTTCGCGAACTCTGCAACTCTCTCTCACTCTCTATCCTCCCCTCTGGGCCTACTCACTCTGCAGGGCACACTCTTGATGCTCTGATCTCTTCTGACCTTCCCCTCTCCCTGCCTCTCTCCACTCCTCTCTCCTGGAGTGATCACTTTCTCCTATCCTCCCACCTCTCCCTCCCTACCCCACAGGCAAAGCCACCCTCGTCATTGCCACCCACCTTCTCGGTCATCCGACCCATGAAGCGCGTGTCAGTTGAGGCTTTCGCTGCTACCTTCTCGCCCCCTCCTCCCCCCTCGGCTGACTCCCACCCTGACACAGCCCTCTCCATCCTCTATTCCTCTATATCTGATACTCTCGATATCCTTGCCCCCGTCATGAGAATCCGCCTGAAGCCCAAAGCCAAATGTAACTCCTGGTATGACTCGGATCTCGTCACCCTAAAACGCAAGTGCAGGGTGGCAGAGAGGAAATGGCGTGCTTCATGCTCATCCTCTGACAAACTGGCCTGCCGCCTGCTCCAAAGGCAATACCGGCTCTCCGTTCTCACCAAGAAGAGAGCCCTTATCCAAGCCCGCATCTCTGAGGCATCTAACAACTCGGCCGAACTCTTTAAAATCTGCAAGGAGCTGGCCAACCCTGCTGCAGTCTCTACCTCTCCTGTCCCCTCCCAGGCCCTCTGCACCGCACTGGCCTCGCACTTCATCTCAAAAACTCAGGACATCCTGTCCTCGCTCTCCTCCTCTCTCCTCCCTCCCTCTCTTCCCGGCCCTTCCTCTTGCTCTCTTGCAGCCTCCCCTCCGCCCTCCTTCTCTGCTTTTCCACCTTTTTCTGCTGATGAGGTTTCCAGACAAGTCCGATCTATGAAAGCCTCGTCTAAACAGGTTCACCCCTGTTCCTCCAAAACCATCAAGGACCACATCGACTCCCTGGCTCCTGCCTTGGCTGCCTTTTGCAACCACTCATTCGCCTCTGGAGTCTTCCCATCCCCCCTCAAGCACTCCCTTGTGCACCCCCTCCTCAAGAAACCCTCCTCCGACCCCTCCTGCCCGGCCAACTATCGCCCAATCTCCATCACTCCCTTCCTGGGCAAGCTCCTGGAGAAACTGGCCATCTCCCAGCTTAACCTCCATGCTGAATCTGTTGGTAATCTTCATGACCATCAATCCGGCTTCAGAGCGGCCCGAAGCACGGAAACTGCTCTCCTGAACATCCGTGAGGACCTGCTCCTGAACCTCGATTCCAACACTCCCTGTGTTCTCATTCTGCTCGATCTCTCCTCTGCCTTTGACACTGTCAACCATGCCATCCTGCTCAACCGTCTCCGTGATAACCTGGGTATCACTGGTCAGGCTCTGGCATGGCTGACCTCTTTCCTTTCCGGTCGACCCTCCCAGGTCCAAATGGGCTCCTTCCTCTCTGACATCTTTTTCTCCACCTGTGGTGTCCCCCAGGGATCCAACCTCTCTCCCTGGCTTTTCAACCAGTATCTGGCACTCCTTGCCCACCGCATCGCCGCTCTCTGCCCCTACTTCCAGTGCTATGCGGACGATACCCAGCTCATTTTCAGGCTACCCTCGGCCTCCTCCTCTCCTTCCCTCATCTCCGACTGTCTGTCTGCTATCCAGGAATGGTGTGCCGCCAATGACCTCTGCCTTAACGCCAGTAAGACTGAGATTCTACTCATCGGCACACCCACTCCCTCCTTCCCTGCAGCTCTCTGGCCGGCCTCCCTTGGCCCCCTTCCTGCCCCTACCTGCAAGGCTAAAAACCTTGGGGTCATCTTCGACTCCACACTCTCCTTCTCTCCTCATATATCTGACGTCTCTAAGAAGTCACACTACCAGCTGCACCTCCTCAGAGGTATTCTTCCCTTCCTCTCCTTCCCCCAGAAGCTCACTGTCTCCCGAGCCCTGGTTCTCTCAAGGCTGGACTACTGTAACAGCCTCTATCTTAATCTGCCTGCCTCCACTCTCCGCCCTCTGCAACTTATCCAGAACAGAACTGCGAGACTTGTCCTTGGCCTCAAGCCCAGGGACCGTATCTCTCCAGGACTGAAATCTCTTCACTGGCTCCCAGTGGCTGCGAGGATTAAGTTCAAAACCCTCTGCATTGTCCACAAGGCCTTCTGGGGCCTGGGGCCTAAATACCTTCAACTCTCTCTTCCTAAATATCTTCCTTCACGAGCCCTTCGCTCATCCTTCTCCAACTCCCTCATGGTCAGCCGCTTCTCGAAGCAACGAGCTGGGGGTAGATCTCTCTCCGCAGCAGGGGCCTCCCTCTGGAACAGCCTTCCTGCCTCCCTGAAACTTGAGGAGAACCATCTCCGGTTCCGGAAGCACCTCAAAACCTTCCTCTTCGCTTCTGCCTTCTCTCTCCCTCTCCCCTGCTAAACCTGCTTAACTCCCCACTGAATTCTGCACTAAACCTGCATCTGAGCCACTCTCAGCGACCTCGGTCCAGGTCCCAGCCACTCTCCACTTGCACTGCCTCCCTGGCTCCCCCTGCACTGTGGGACTGTCACTGCATCCCTACAGCCCCCTTCCCAGCACTTGCTCTGCACTTACCTCGCACTTGCCACCAGCTGGCCCTTTTATTTATTATTTATTATTTATTTATTTTACGCTACTTACCTTGTACCGCACTTCCCCCCCACCTCCTCCCCCTGCACTTTCTCCTTTTCCCCTTACCTCTGCACTTGCGCGATCTGAATGACACCTGGCCTAGTAGGATCGTTTGTCTGTCTTCCCCTTGTTTCCCTCCCTCCCTGCCTCGTCGCGCCTTGAAACACTTGTGTATAGGCGCGTTACAAATATCATATCATATCATATCATATCATAAGATGTGTTTTTTTTTCATGGATTTTGCTTATGTTTACACTTTGCAACGTGAGGAGTTCTGCTTTTTATGGTTTTTCAGGGGTTCGTGTTTTTTTTTGTGCTCTTCGGGTTTTTTTGCCAGTGATGGATTTAGTTGCGAGCCCATTTTTGGAGTCGGTTTCCTGTAGTCTGTGGATCGTTTTCGTGCCTGGAGCTGGTTTTATGCAGTCTGGTGAGTTTTATTTTTTTATTTTTAACATTTCAAATTGTACGCCACTGCTTCCAGGAACTGTAAAGGTTCTGTATTTGTAAAATTGTGTACTATGCTTGCAATTCTATCCTCATGGTCTCTGTATTTCTTTTTGATTACTGGTTGGTTTTCTAATGATAGTGTCTGGGATAGTTTTATTTCTTGTCTATTTTGTTCAGTTTTAAGACTTTTGAGGAAGTGCCATAGTGTCGGGTTATTAGAATTAAATTCCTTATTTATCTTGCTGTGCCAACCTTCTTGTACGTTGTTTGTTTTGGGTTTTTTTTGTATTACAGATGTATAGCAATTCCATATGTTAATGCTATATTTTCCCTTTCGTCTCGTTCCTTGTCTCGTAAGTTGGCCAATCCATGTGTTTTCCATGTAGTCAAGTAAGTTACACAATTGTTCTTCATGATTAGTATAGTAATTAGATCCAATTAAAGTATCATAATATTTAGTAACCATGTCCTCTTTTACAAATTCCAAAGCGTATAATCTCTTTATTTGGTGCTGAAATTCCGTATCTTCTATGTACAATGTCCTTAATCCTAATTTTTGAATTCGTCGCCACAATGATTGGGTAAAATGAAAAAAACAACCTTGAATACGAGTGTCCGGATACATTTTTGAAAAAGCGTTCATTTGTCCCTGTTCATAGTCCATGATTATTCTTTCTGGGTTTTTATCTGGCAGTGATTCATGAATTAATTTGTATATACAGCTGTATTGTTCTTCTGTTTTTCCAGGCATTAACACGAAAATCAGAGGTATAACAGTGTCATTTATTGTTCCATGAATGCTATAAAATTGATGAAAAGGTGTTGGACAGGTTTTAAACGTTGCGTCCCCATGCCAAGTGGTTGAATTTCCCAAGTGCTTTATGTTCTGAAAAGTGCTGAAAATTAACATTTTCTCCTTTTTTATGTCTATAGTTTTCCATAGAAACTGATCTCCTTTTTCTGTTAGTTGTAATACATCGGGTATATACATATTGTCATAATTTTGTGGTGCTATGGGAAAGTTTTCCTTTTGTTGTTTCTGTCTATTTACATTCCGTGTTACTGTTTTCGTATTTGGCATCTGTGCCGTTATATGAAGCGGTAAACTCCCATATGTTTTTGCTACTTGTGAAGTCGATGCTTCACTTATATTCTTCTCTACATTTTCCTTCAATTCGTTAAGCGTTTTCTTTATGATGACTGCCGTAGTGTCCGGCATATGGTTATGTTCGCTAGTCAAACGTATATTTTCGCCTTCCGTTATTGCTCGTCCTTTGCACGTATTTGCCTTGTACTCCTTACACTTCCAATAGCTTTTTTCCTGTCTTGTGCACTCCTTATTGTATATATATCCCTCATACGTCAATTGTGCTGCGCCTCTTTGTGATGTTATGAATTCCATTTTTTTGTATGAAGCAGTATCTGAAAAAGCAAATTTATGAAATTAATCTACCCGTTTCGTTATTATGTTCGCTTATATCAGCGTGTAATTTAATGTCTGTTTCTCAAAAATGCACAATGGAATATATAACTCGTTAAAAAATAATCGGTTTCTAATTCTATTTACGGGACGGTGCGCATTTCTATATCGAAAAATATTCTAAAAAAAAAGAAAATGGCCGGTTCACGGATTATCTCCTCATATGGAAAGTACAAAATTGTGAGAACCACGCTTTAATTTGCGTATTTACTGGTTTTCACTCACCGTTTATTTCTAGTCACGTATATCTCTTTCACTTGCGTGTTTTGTTCAGCTGCTCTGTCTGTCACTTTTCTGACGGAATGACAGTTTGTTTATAACTGTCATCTGTAATCATAGGTATCGTACAAGGTGCTTTACTCGTCACTTTATCTCCTGCGACCTTCTTTTATGTCAATCGTACTCTCGCCCCGTGTACATTATTTAAGGGAGTGTCGACCATTTGACTTTCGACCAGTTTGAATCGACCTAATGACCCGTCCACATTGTCTTAATGGGATGTCGACCATTTCGCATTCGACCAAATGGTGTCGACCAGTTGTCCCGTCGACAAAATGTTTTCGACCAATTGACTGGTAACCCTTCTCTGCATATACATGCTTGCTACATGAGTGGAGCAATTGCTTCCGGGCTTTAATTTCCTTATGCGCATTTATGAATGTTACTTGTGTCAATGCACACATACATTTTTTTTTTATTTGTTAACTACTGTTGTAATCTATGAAGTGTGAAAGGTAAATTGCAGGAAACAGTTGATATGCATGCAATGTATGCACTTGGCTTAGTTTGGTGGGATACGCTGACTGATCCTTTTGTGTGCGATATTTACAAATTTGATAGGAGGTGTGTTAATGGGGGAAAGCATCGTAAAATTGGTTGTATACGAATGTTTCGTTTTACAACTGTTCGAATTACAATTGACCGAATTGTGAAGGTCAATTGTAACATATATGTGGGGGAAACCCCCCACAACCCCCCAATGCCAAACCCCCCAAAACCCCTATATATATATATATATAGGGGTGTTGGGGGGGGGGGGGGGGGGTTGTGGGGGGTTTCCCCCACATATATGTTACAATTGACCTTCACAATTCGGTCAATTGTGAAAAGGTCAATTGTGACACTTTAAATTCGGTCAATTGTTCATTCGAACAATTGTAAACAAACAATTTGGGTAATAGCGTAAAATTGACGGAATGAAAGAACAGAGTAACCGTTTGCATATACCAATGGCTGCTATGGGCAAATGGCAACTTTGCCACCATCTACCACTGTAGAAGCCATTTCATGGTAGGTGATGGGAGAAATAACAGTAGGAACTTTTACTACGTTATGGAGATTCAGTGTTAGGTACCCTGTTGCTATGAACTTATATCACAGTTGCAAATGTACTGTACAAAAAATAGTAATACCTACAAGGCATGGTTATGGGTAGCGATGGCGATGTATATGGATGCAGAACTCTTAGATCGTTTTACAGTACTTTCACATGCAGGTGCTTTTGATTTACAGGACACTTGACCTCTGCGTGTTTAACGGTTGGTATGGACTGTTCAACAGAGGTGATAGCATTAGATGCACAATTCTTGGATGTAATTGGTGGATGCGTAAGTGACCGTTTAACGGTAGCCAATGAGGAAGTGCGGGGAAAAGACTACTGGAAAGAGAAGGAGGACTGGCCCTGCTTTACTGTGGCGCGGCCCTCGCAGTAGTTGGTGAAAGCGCACATGCTACATGCTGTCCTTCATAATGTGCTTGGCATGGAAATGGGACCACAGATTATCGAATCAGCTGTATGTCTGCTTTTCTGTTCCATGCTAGGATGTTCTTCTGTGCCCATGAGAACCTTAGTGCTTCTAGTGTGAAATTTGTCAGTGGAGCTGATATTTGTTCCCACTATTCAAATTAGTCTTCTTCTCCACAATGTAAAATGTAGGTTGCAGACACTTGTGTAATAATGTAAGGAGGAAAAGCAGAGAGCAATCCCCAACAACTACCACACAAAAAGGTGTTTCGAATGGATTGTGTCCTCCCACGTATTCCTCATCTTGAATATATGTATCTTCCAGCTTTCCTGCTCTGGAATTTTTTTTTCACCAGATAGCACTGTGCTCGAAGTCACAACGTCGATGTCCCTCGAGGGCTGCAGTCGAGCGTCAACGTTATCTGCAGTATAAAGGGCTCGAGCCGTGCCCGTTGTCTTTAGTTCCGTTTTTCCTGAAAGCTCTGCTTCGTGTCACGAAAACGGCGCTTCAGTAAATGTCTTCCTTGTCAAATCCTTCCATGCCCAAAACTGGCTTTAAGAAATGTCAAGTGCAGGAAGATGATGTCGATCACCGACCCCCATCGAATTTGCCTCTGGTGTTTGGGCCCTGACCATCGGGTCGATGAGTGTGGTTCCTGTCAGGCTATGACCAACAAAGCTCTTAAGGAATGTAGAGGTAAACTGGCGGTGGGGGAGGAATCCTCAAAGTCTTCTTCCAGAAAACAGACAGAATCGAGAGAATCGAGTGAGAAATCCCGGCAGAGCTTGAGGAAATCGAGATCCAGAAGTCGTTCGAGGAAATCTTCCTCTTCTTCGTCTAAAAAATCATAGAAACGATGACACCGATCT